>NC_068911.1:64555169-64856836 GCF_023091745.1 Budorcas taxicolor
AAAATTAATGTCACACCTCATTTTCAATTAGTCTCTTGTGAACTTTGCCTCATTCCTACACCCTTACTTGTGTATGCTGAAACCTGTAGACAGCCATAAAATTAGTTTACATAAAAGCACTAATTAACATAGGCCACTTGAGGATAACAAACCAATCTTTTCATCTATTTTTAAATTCTTATTGTGAATCCTTAAAATATGCCTCATTTTAAAGCATCACTGACTCAATTTTAAAACATTGCCAGAACCTGCTTTGCTAATCTGCAAACTCGATAATTCTACCCCAAACCTCAGCGCACTCAGCAACAATTTAATAGCAAATATCTCTAGTGGGAGCTCATATTACTATGATTCTATTACTTTTTATATTACAAAAAAAAGTGCTAGCACACTCTAAAGTATTATAAATAGTTCAGACCAGGCAATGCTTGTCAAAATATGTGAAAGTTTATTTTTTGCACTCAGTAACCTGGGATTTTTATCTTATATATTTATAATCTATAATGTGCCTCCCATAATTAGTATAAAATGTAGATTACTAATCAAATTCCTAGTTTCTGGGTATTTTATTTTTGTTAATATGATTACTAAGGGTGATAAGTTGTGTGGTTAATAACCCAATCATGCTACTAAATGCAAATTCTAAACATATCTTAAAATAATTGCATAGATGCCAAAAATTGGCCTCTTTAATTGTATTTTTCTTAGACTGCTAAGCAGCCCTTTCTGTGATTGAGGGCATTTGTGTTCATGCTTTTTGAGGATTTTTAGTTTGAGATTTAAAAGACAGATATAAATCTGAATACTTATTTAATAATTGTTGTAATATAATTCAAATGACATAAAAGAAGTATATGTTCCCCTGTTAACCAGTAAAACTTCATATCTTGACAGAGGTCCCTGTAAAATTGTTCAACTTTTGAAATGTTCAAGATTTTTTTGACATTATTACTAGTACCACTGGAAGAATATGGAAATATATCAATCTGTAAACACAGAGATAATTCCACATAGAAGAGACTTCACAATGCTTGTTGCTTTTCAGCAATTTCATGCTAGCTCAATTTTTAAATTGATACTGCTCATTTATTCTATGACCACTCTGCTATATATTTATTTGTAATAAATGCTATTCACATCAGTAAATAAATGCACATCAGTCCTTAACAAATGATTCCCATTCTTTACGAGAGATGAATTGTAAAGTGCCGTCTTGATTATAAAGCATATCCACTATGATATTTGCACCAAACATGTAAATGCCAGCAATACAGACACATCGATATCCTCCAGCCTGCGTCCCCAAGCTCTATAAAGTGTCTCTGAGGGCTGACAATCTTTTAGCCCACCCCCACCCCCCACCCCCGCTCCTCCTCCACCCTTCACTGTTTCTCTAGCATGTTCTATCCCTTTAAATTCTCTCTCAACATTAATATCATCTGCCCTTGCTTAAGCATTTATAATGAGCTATAACTATCACAGGAACCAAAATACTCCAGCTCATTCTCTCCCTGTAGGCAGATCTGACCAGCCAGCCAAATCTTAAGGAACAGGCTTGATGAAATCTGAACCGAACAAAGGAAATTTTACATTTAACACACTAAGTGCCTCCTGAGCCACGGCTCGCTCTTGCCTTTGGAATGGAATTTTCCACCTTTCCAGTAAGGGAAGCATAAAACTGCCCTGGGTTTCCTTTGGCAAAACTGCAGTCCTACTCCCTTACCATTTTGGTGGTAAAATGGGGACCAGGTCCTGGAGGAAGACCGATTTCACAGCAGAGCCAAGATGGCAAGTGTGTTCTCTGATCCACTACTCAGGTGCCTGGCAGTGACAAAGGCCAACACCCCTTTGGGGAGTTGACAAGTAGAATCCCTTCCCTTACCAATTTCTTATTCAAACAGTTTAAACTCAGAGCCCACTACTGTTCCAAAACGTGTTTGTGCCATGGGCATGGTAGTTGGTATGCTTAATTCCCAGCTGCTTAGAATCATCGAGAGTTCAGCTTCTCCTTTTACAGACACAGAAAACAAGCTCCAGAGAGGTTAAATGATTTTTCCAAAATATCGTAGCTGAGCTAGAAGCTCTTGCCTTTCTCTATAGGTGTTTTATCTTATTATTCTTTTTTAAATTTTTTGGATGAGCCTTAGCATTCAGCACCAGCTTTACCGGTTTCCCAGCTATTACGTAAACTAGACCACAAGTGACCATTGCAACGAGACCGCTGGGGCAGAGAGCAGAGCGGTGTGTCTAGCTATGACTTCAGACGTTGCCTTTAGGCTCTTGTTAATGAAAATATCTGCAGCCTGAATAAAACTTCATAATAAAAATAAAACTGTTTCACTTATGGTTAGCCTTCTGATAGTGAGGGGCTCTGGAAAAGGCAATGGCAACCCACTCCAGTACTCTTGCCTGGCAGATCCCTTGGACAGAGGAGCCTGGTGGGCTGCAGTCCATGGGGTCGCTAGGAGTCAGACACGACTGAGTGACTTCACTTTCACTTTTCACTTTGATGCGTTGGAGAAGGAAATGGCAACCCACTCCAGTGTCTTGCCTGGAGAATCCCAGGGACAGGGGAGCCTGGTGGGCTGCCATCTCTGGGGTCGCACAGAGCCGGACACGACTGAGGCGACTTAGCAGCAGCAGCAGCAGCAGTGAGGGGCTCTAAATTCTGACTGCAAAACCAAGGATAAGTCATGTCAATTGAGATCATTGTTTGTGGACAATAGTCAAGGGGAAGCACGTGGAGTAACTAACACACAGCCAAGTTCTCTCCAAGTGAGTTCTCTCTCTCACTCGCTTGTCTGTGCCTCAAAGCCTCACGGCCTCTGACAGTTTCTCCAGCTTCTCTCTCCTCCCTGTGAAACTCCTCTGAAACTTCTCCCTACTGTCCCAGGTGTGTTCTGTCCTCTTTAAGCCTCCCCAACCATTTTTGTTGCATAAAATAAGTATTCTTCTGTGGGCTTCTCAAATTTGCATCTCTACTTTTAGCTTTGTATGTGAGATATGTAATGCTACCTATGTCATCTCAAGCATAAAGAATATTTTAAGAATTCTCTAGCTTCTATAACTGAAGCTGATGTCAGTCATGACAACAGCCAGAATACATGCTTGGGTGTGCCATGGGCAGATTCAGAACATGACTAGAGGGTTATATTCTGCTGTCCTGGTCGTCAGTGTCCGCCTCCCTGGCCCCCTCCCCCCTGCCCAGTTAAACAGAGGATATCAGAAGTCATTTCCTCACACCAGTGACATCAGGAATAGTGGAGGAAAGGCATGTAGTTCCCACAGTGAAAGAGATCAGAATCTACTGTTCATGTCAGAGGATATTTATGAACTCACAGTCTTACGAAATACACCATGTATATACTTCTACATGAATGAGCTATACTGTCAAAAGCCCAGGATGGCAATATAATGGGACAACAAACGGTTCACCTTTAGATGCTTCTTCTTAACCGTGACTGCACCTCTCAGTTTTCTTGATTGCCATCACCCTAAAGCCTCACATGGGTCTGCTCCTTTGAATTCCTTGAGGCTGAACCAGTCAAATGTTAGGCCTAGACCAGCCTGTGAGGAAGTTGCTCAGGAGCTAGGTGTCAAAGCCAGAAATTTTAAAGAAAGAAAGAAAGAAAACATTTTGGTTATAAAAGGCACTTGGCTTTCTGCCTTTGGCCAATTTCCCCATTCATGAGTAACCTCTGAGACTTCTTCATTTCTCTTCCTGTTATTTTTCTGTTTTTCAGAAATGACATCAAAAGAACTCAAAAAAACTGGTGATCTGAAGGTTGTTTTTGGTTCTGAGGACATCGCTGTTGGTGTAACTCAGCCTCACGGATGCTCTCCCACACTGATACGGGCTCACCAAGAGGAGACTCAAAGTGTTCTGACTACAGTCTACAACAACAGGCGAGGATCATTCATTTTAGGAAGGCTTCATTATGAAGTATTTAAAACCAAGATAAGTCCCCAAGTCTTAACTCTGCAGAAAATCAAAATCCAGAGATCCAAGTTATTGAGGTTCTGAAAAGACTTTAGAGACTATCTCATATTGCTTTATTTTAGGGCTAAGGAAACTGATGAACAAAAGGGCAAGAATCACTAGCTCTCTGAGATTTTTACAGACTAAAATGAGAAAAAGAAAGAATTAATTGGTGTCATTTTTTTAAAGTAACCTTTGCATAGATCTTTTTATATAAACCACTGGTTATCATATAATATTAATGCTATAGATCTATTTAGGAAAATAACCATACTAAGTTACAGAGAATATCTCTGTATTCTACTAATAATGATGTTTCTTAAATACTGATTTGTAGGGACCAGTGGCCCCCCTAATGAAGGTTCCTGTGCCCTCAGCAACTCCAGAGCTGGATGGAACAAGGAAGAGCTGAGGGGAACTGAGAGCCACCCTTGTCATTTCTGAAGGTGCTTTCTGGAGCAAGCAGCAAAATCCTAGGAAATAAACAACCTGGGTTCTAGTCTTAGATCTGCCACTGGGCAGCCTGGTCTCAGGCAAGAGATCTAGTCTCTCTTGGGCCTGACTTTTCATCTATAAATTAAAAGCTTAAGATATTCCTTAGCACTTCCTTCTAGCTCTGAAATTCCTGAGTTCCTTATGCTGAGCCTGAGAGCAATCCCATGGTCTCCGTGTGTGTGCTCAGAGCAGATGTGGGTCCAAACAGTGAGACCAGCTTAGAGTGAAGTGGGCATAAGAATGTTAAAGATTTAAGCACACTGGAGTAGCAGCTGAGCAAAGGAGGACCTCAGCTCCTGCATATTCCATACAGCCGTTGTATACTTAGAAGAGGTAGAGAGAAAGGAGTGTGTTTTCTCCAGGTGAAATCAAGAGAAACCAGAGTATTTTTTTGACACCAAATATTAGAGACAGGTGATGGGCAGACTGCCCTGAAAGGAGACCAAATATATAACTTAAGCAGTATGCATGACTAGAAAGTTCCAGTCAGTAAGGTCATGCCTCTGTTCCTGCGACCAGCATGGTCTGCAATTTTCAAACTTCTTTTAGCTCTGGAATCCTTTTGTGGCAGCTTCCACCACTTAAAGAACCAATTGTCATTTTCTCCATCCCCGCTTCCTGCCCCTCTACACCAAATCTCAAGTAAGCATGAGCCTTAGATAGTCATGCTTTGTCTTCAGATCCAAAGTTGGAGACTCCTATTCAGATGTTAAACACAAATATCAGAACCAACACTCGGATGGCCCTTTGAGTGTCTTGCCAGGGCTACCTACCCAGACTGGACAACCAGCTTTGGAAAGGGAGCGGCCCTGATTTAAGTGTAGGTAAATCAATGCTTCATTCTCACTCTACTTGTTGTATCAGCACAGATGTAGCAGAGAATGGGAAATGAGATCCAATTGCAATGAGGAGGAAGGATGAAGATGCAACTCATCACTGTCTCCTAACTCATTCTTGAAAGACAGCCTGGAGAGGCAGATTCCAACCAGAGAAACCCAGCTGGAACACCTAGGCAGCAGCCAGGAGATGGCAGGGCCGTTTTGTGTATGTTTTCTGTTTACTTGCTCAGTTTTTAATGAAATAAATGTATTTTTGTTCTTTATGTGTTTTTGAAGTGTCTTAGCATTAAAAACATATACTTTTATTGTTAGAAAAATAAACTATGAGTATTTTAATAGCAGTTCAAAAATTGAATTTGATATACTACTCCTCAGAATCGCTTCCCTGGTGGCTCAGCTGTAAAGAATCCACCTGCAATGTAGGAGACGCAAGAGATGCGGGTTTGAACCCTGGAGAAGGGAATGGTAACCCACTCCAGTATTCTTGCCTGGAAATTTCCATGGATAGAGGAGCCTAATGGGCTACAGTCCATGAGGTCACAAAGAGTCAGACACGACTAATCACACACACACACTCCTAAGAATATACACATTTCTTCTGTATATATAAAGTAATACATACACATGTGTGAATATATATTATAAAGTAACCAGGAGAGAAAAAATAGTGAATATTGATTTTTTCCCCCCTAGTGAGCTATTACCTGGGAATCACAGCCAAGGTAGGACTATTTAGACCACTTTATCATTAACCTTCCTCTGTATGTAAATTCACAGACATCAGACTGTAAAATGTGCTTGCTGCATCGCCAAAGGAAACTGAATTCTGATATAAGCCCTATATCTTGAAAATGAATGGTTCTGTCTTCTTCCTAAAGTACTCCAAAACTTCTTTCAACCGCCTGTTCTACAGTTTGGTCATACTTACAGATCATAAAGTCTTCCTGTGTCTGAAAACAGACTCTCCTGGTGCTGTCTACTGAAACTCCCTTTCCTCTGCTCCATCCAGGGAGAAGGGAGAAGGTTGGCTTGTGATCTCTACAGCTCCACCTCACTGCTCAGAGCTTAATTTTGTCTCTCTTCAGCCTTCTCTTCTCCAGGGTAAATAACCCACCTCCTTCCCTGTGTACACAGCCTCTAATCCCTGTCATCATTTCCTTCTTTCTGTGCATGAATTCTATGCCATTTTCATACATATGTTTCAAGTTACAGACATAGAGTGTCATGTTCAAATAAGAGCCTGAACTTCGATGAATTTATACAAAGATTAATTCCTGGCTACAAATGATGCTTGTCTTAACAGGGCTCAGGATAATATTGCTGTCTTAAGGCCATCACTAGGTTAATGGCTTGTGTATTTCTGGAACGCCGGATCTTCTACAGCCAAGTTCATGTCAAAATATATTCTCTATCTAGCCCTTTCTCCCCAAAGGAAGTCACTGTTAATAAATTTAGATTTTAGTTCTTCCAGCGGTTTCTACATGAGCTCTAAATAAATTATATATTTACATCTACCTTTTTTTATTTTCAACCTTAAACACTCAGTAGCTATTGACTTCTCTACATGATGAAAGATTTCACTCATTTATATTTTTTCCTTCTCTATCTTCTCTCCAGTTTAATTCACGAATTTTTAGTTCTTCAGTTAGGTAGATGGATAACTTATCTGCATGTATAACATAGTTATCTCTCTATTTCTAGATCTAGCAGCTGTAGACAATATTTATTTACATTAGCACACCTCTCTACCTCCAGACTTCTGTCAGGGTATAGCTTTTATGCTAAGGGTTATAATATTTACATTGTTTTATAAATATTATTAATTCTGATATTATCATAGAAATAGTATTTGTTACAGATGCAAAAAAACAGAAATTAATCTATGTCACCAAACTCATGCTATGCAAAACAGAGTATTCTAAGCATCACAGTCAAATGAATTCTCTATTCTTAAACTCCACCAAACCCTCAAAATCATGCCACATCTTAGTTTACTTCTTGTTTGAATCCTGGACTTTGAGACAGTTCTATGCATACTATTAACTGGTCGCAAGCAGTGGAAGTGATTAACTTAACAAATGTGTTGGAAGGATATAGGTAACTCTCAAAACCAAAGGAAAAGCTAGGAATTAATCAGGTACAGATTTTCAGGATATTAGACTATAAAACTAGAAAGAGATACTGCTCATTCTTAAAAAAGAGCCCCTGACTGGCCTATCTTGGATCACAAGCTGGGATGGGGTGGGGAGGGAACTTGACTGACACCCCCATCAAGGTTGCATGCAATGGTGAAGGGTAGTTCTCAAAAACAAAATCAAGTTGCTGTCACCACATTAAGCTGAGTAGACCTAACAACAGTGTTTATCACATACAATATATACGATAGTGCTTGTCACATTTTAATTAGTAAATAATTTGGGTAGTTATCTGTTTGACATTGTCCTTTCCCACTAGACCTTGTTCCACAAGGAGAGATTACATATATTATTTATTTTCTTAATCCACATGCCTAGCACAGCATATGGCACATAGAACACTTATTAAATATCTGTTGAATACTATTTCTAAAAAAAGAAGTGCCAAGGATCTTTGGGATATACTTCATAGACTACCTGTATTCGTTTACTTTACTAGCAAATATTTTCAGATGGTTGAATTGCAATATTAAAGAAGGGGTTACTCTTTCCAAAGGTATAATATCATGGAGGAATGTACCTTAAGTTTTCTGTTACAAGTATTGCCTTTTGAAAGAAAAGTACCTCTCAAAACTTCCCGATAGCAGCAGAATCCCATGATCTCACATGTTGCCCAAACAACTAATGTTTTAATTGTTCAGTTTCAACTGAAGAACTTATCCAAAGAACTGGCTGGCAATTTGAATGTTAATTTTTCATTCAGGATCTCACAACCTGTGGATCTCTGCAGCCAGGATTCGACACAGTAATATTTAAGACCTGATCTAATATCTCCTTGGTAAAGGAATGAATGAATGAATTCACCCGAGAAATGAATCCTTTTCCCCCCTCTTCTCTGTGCCAGTTCGCCCACTTCATCACCACTGAGGGAGAGTTATTTGTGAAGGCACAGTAGGAAAGAATCTGCCTGCTAATGCAAGAGACACAGGTTAGATCCATGGGTGAGGAAGATCCCTGAGAGTAGGAAAGACAAACCACTCCAATATTCTTGCCTGGAAAGTTCCATGGACAGAGGAGCCTGGCAGGCTACAGCCCGTGTGTCACAAAGTCAAACACAACTGGGCAGGCATGCACATTTGTTTGTTTATGTACCTGCCTCTCCATCTAAACTACAAGTCCTATGAAAGAAGAAAGCGTGTATGATTCACCTTTGTATCACCAGTGCCTACCAAATAGGAACCATTTATCACATATTTATTGAATCTAAGGGCTTCCTCGATAGCTCAGCGGGTAAAGAATCTGCCTGCAATGCAGAAGACACGGATTTGGGTTCCATCCCTGGGTCGAGAGGATCCCCTGGGTCCCCTGGCGACCCACTCCAGTATTCTGGCCTGGAAAAACGCCATGGAGCCTGGTGGACTACAGTTCATAAGGGTTGGAAAGAGCTGGACATGACTGAGCAACTAGGCACACAGGGAACCATCCTGCAGGCTGCGTGATTCAGCAAAAGTACCAAAAACACTGAATCTCAATAATCAGTCTAAATACAGTCTTTGATAAAAAAAAAAAAAAAGTATAATGAGTCCAGGCTCTAAAGAGAGAAGATTTTATCTTCATCTAAAATAATAAGATCAGAAAAAGAAAAGAAGGAATGGAGAGAGGGAGGGAAGGAAGAGAGTTAGTGCTCTAAGCTGTAGAGATGTTTTAAGTTATTTTTCAAGTGAACCCGTTTATGGCTTGATTATAGGGCTTTAATATCTTTAAATCATATGGTAACAAATGAAACAATTAAGAATTCAGAAATGATCCTTCCCAGAGTTTTCATTCTTATATATCAATCAAGGAGAATGTTAATGGGGAGGTTTCAGTGGGAGTCAGTAATTCCTTACCAATATCAGAAATTTAGTTTCACTTTCAGAGGCTGTTGGTGGCCACACTTGCGAAATCAAAACTGTAATTCATCTCCAGACAATAACTAATTATTACTAATTACTGAGAAATAAGTCAACAAAGATATTTTCCTGTTTACATTCTTATCAGATTGTATCAGAACCATCTGTTTTCAAGTTTGTTGTTGCCGGGGTTTTTTTAATCCCCAGGGATAAATACTCCACATTGTTCTCAGAATATATGCATGCAAAGCTGCCTCTTGCTGCACAGCTGCAACATTCACTGAAACATTTGGGGAGGGAAAAAGCACATATTCTTCTGGGAAAGAAAATGAAAAGAAGTAGACGATCTCACTGAATTTACTCTATCTTCAAACAAGGATATGCGGGGGTCTGTGCCATTTCTAACCACCATCTCCTCATTCGGATGGGTGACGATTGATTTTGCTAAAAGTACATAATGTGGAATTTTAGACACTAAAATAACTCCAACCTAGAAAATACAGTAAAAGTCTCCACTAACACAGAAAGATTCTACAAATTTAGAACAATGTGTGATCTCTTTGTTCTGTTGTTCATCAGTGCCTATCTCCTGTGATGCAAGCAAAAAATTTCCCTTCTTTGAAGAGAAGGATAATTTCTC
Organism: Budorcas taxicolor; assembly: GCF_023091745.1. NCBI lineage: Eukaryota > Metazoa > Chordata > Mammalia > Artiodactyla > Bovidae > Budorcas > Budorcas taxicolor. The sequence goes on from NC_068911.1 coordinate 64,565,150, forward strand.
TAATGCCAAGGAAGCAAGAGTGGGAGATTTAAACTGTGGTACTGACAGAGTTGCAGCATGGCTCTGTGCGAGCAATTAACCTTTGGTGTCTCAGTGACTTCATCTGTAAAATAGGGATAAGGACTTTGCACAGGTGTGTGATGCCTGGACTAATTAGCATAATTATCATTATTGATGGGAAACTAATGTTGGTCACTGATTTTGCATCTCATGTTAACACCTGGGAATCACTTTTATCTCCTCTACATTGAGTCATTTTTTGAGGAGTCTGTAAAAAAAAAAAAAGATAAATGATGACAGTAGCTAAAACCAGAGGTTGGCACAACACAGTTAAAATGAACCATCCCTATACAGGTGCAGAGCCTTCATGGATTATCTTTTGATCTTCTGTATTTATCAGTTAGATGTTTTTTAAACTTAGAGTGAGCATGTAAACCATGAAAATACAAGGAAACTTTTCAAGGCCCACACTGAATTGGTAAATTGCACTGCAGCAAAAGGCTTTCCAGTTCATTGGCAGGTAATTTATGACAGTACTAGCGTGGTTTAGGCTTGAGCCATACAAAGTAATCAAAGTCAAGTAAAAGTATGCACTGAAGACATTGCTCATTTAACATCTAATGCTGGTAGCTCAGCTTGTAAAGAATCTGCCTGCAATACAGCAGACCCCAGTCAGATTCCTGGCTCTGGAAGATCCCCTGGAGAAGGGATAGGCTACTCACTCCAGTATTCTTGGGCTTCCCTAGTGGCTCAGATGGTAAAGAATATGCCTGCAATGTGGGAGACCTGGGTTTGATTCCTGGATTGGGAAGATCCCCTGAAGGAGGGCATGGCAACCCACTTCAGTATTCTTGCCTGGAGAATCCCCTTGGACAGAGGATCCTGGCAGGCTACAGTCCACAGGGTCACAAAGAGTCAGATACAACTGAGCCACTAAGCACAGCACAGCACCCTCACTTCCCTGTACACATCTGCCCTGCAAGAACCACAGCTCAAGTAGCCAGGGGACCAGGACAGGCAACAGAAGTACAGGAGATGCCAGCTTCACCAGAGTGGGAGCATCAGCGCTGGGCACAGTAGGGCATCCTTACATCAGAGCACAGGCAATGACTCATGAGTCAATGAGAGAGACAGAGGCCAGAGAATGAGGACTCTCCCCTTGCTCATCTAGGACTCTTAAGTGCCCTATTTCCTAAGTCAGGGTGAAATATCTGCTTTAAAAAAAATTGTACACGTGGCTATACTTAAAATGGATAACCAACAAGGACCTCCTGTATAGCGCATGGAACTCTGTTCAATGTTATATGGCAGACTGGATGGGAGGGGAGTATGGAGGAGAATGGATACATGTATACGTATGGCTGGGTCCCTTCACTGTTCACCTGAAACTATCACAACATTATTAATAGGCTATATCCCAATACAAAATAAGTTTGTTGTTTTGGGGTTTTTTTTTTTTAAGTTACTTTCACATGTTGGCAAAAATGGCAATGAACCATAAAGGGAAACATAAAAGATGGAAGTGCCCCTATCATCAGCACTCAGTACTGTAACCTCTGCCCCCTTTAGTGGAGACGTGTGATACTTGGAGATTCAAAACCTCCCCAGGGCTTCTCACACTCAGAGATTTTTCTCCCAGGAGTTCACTCTTTTCTTGAACTGAGTAGAGATCAAGCCCTAAATATCTAATGCGTCCCAAGAAATTAGCTTTTTGATAAGTCATCAGCACTAAGGACTCTCTTTCCTCCATACTTGTCTCAAAATTACAGGCAGCAGCTTCCGAATGGAAACAGAGCTGTTACCACGTTCATACGATCCTCACCTATTACACGAAATGCAACAATTAGCATTCTAGCAGAATTAAAACTGCTAACACAACTTCTCTCTGTCCTACACCATTAAACTTGATTAGAAATCCCTTCACGATTAACATTCATCTCGCTGTATCGTGCTTGAAGGTTAATAATATCCACCATCTCCTGAGAGAGGGGGAGGGGAGGTCTATGTGCCAAGGAGAAAGGCCGCCGGGAGAGGCAATTCCCCCTTCCGTCCACTAGAGGGGGTGCTCCGCGGGGCCGGCGGGAGGAAGGCAGAGACACCGACACAGCATCCCGTCCTGCTGGCCTCCTCTTTAGTTGGTAAGAAGCAACATTAGTATTCACCGTTCTCTACTTCTCACCTCTGTCGATTTTAACTTCTCATAAGGCCCCTTCAGAAATGCCGGATGGCCGTGCTGGCTTGGGGGCGGGGGGGGGGGGGGATGTGGAATCAACCAGCATCTTAAAACAATATCCAGTCTAATTCTTCTAAATCAACACTGCGTGAGATAAATACATAACCTGTATGAACAGATCCTAAGTTTAAAACCCCCGTAGATTCTGTAGCAACATGTGTACACTGCAGATGTCGCTATGGAGGGGGCAGTTGGGTGTAAGTTCTCGGGGAGAACACCTCCATTGTATATAACGCATAAAGAAATGTCCCCAGCCCTTAGCACACCGGCTGTTTCTGCTTATGGGGTTGAGTTATCCACGAAATGCTGTAGGACATTTTGTGTTAAGTAGAGTGCTTGACGGACTTTTTTAGACCTACTCTCCTATGTAGGTTTGTATAATTAAGGAAGAAACAGACGTTTTAGCAATGAAAGACAAACCTTCCATTTTTCTCCTCGTCAAAATATGTTACGTTCTAAGAAAGAAGGGGTGGGGCAAGCGCCTGTTTGAGGTGGACCCCACCTAGATGGCAAGGCAAAATATAATACCTTTTTCTATCTGTAATAGTGTTCAGTGCAGCGAACTCTTTTTCTTGTTACAGTACAGTAAATGGGGTGTTTAATTTGGGATTCAATGTAGTCCAGTGTCAAGGTGCAGCAGTTTTATTACAGAAATACAATTTTATTGGAGGCTGAAGATTTAATTTCCACCTACGTTGAGAGCCATAAACGGTGTGCCTATTTTACATTATGCGTAGCATTTGGTATGTGTAATTCCTCGTCTAATTTTAGAGTTTGAAAAGGTGGAATAGTCACAATATGTAGATTCAAATTCTTCAACATTTCAGCCAGAAATGCCATTTTAAAATGAGCAATTTTCTGTTTTTTAGTCATGGATTTGAAATTACTCCTTTCCTTCCGATTGAATTCTGTACCACATGCTCTCCAGTCCTTCCTAATGAGGTGAGCCACAAAGTTACCCAAGGAACACCCTTGGGTTGGAACAAATGCTTTCTTTGTTTAAATTTGTCTACTGGTTGGTATTGTACTTAAAAGTAAGATGATCGGGTGAAATGGATAGTTTGCCTTCTATTCTGCTTCCTGTCTGTCAGGGTCGCACGTGATGTATGTTCTGATGGATGCATTTGGAATAAAATAACTTGTAAATATGTTAGAAGGATTGAATTTGAAAGAAATAATAAAGTGTTAACTGTAAAGCTATATCAACATTGAAATCCAAATTTGGGGGATATGTTATTGTTCTGCATCAAATATATTTATTGACACACACACACACACACACACACACACACACAAACACACACATACACCTCACGTAGATGCTGCCTTTCCACCTCTTCGCCCTTTACAGCATTAGTTCTCATCAACATTTCATACCTTCCCTTTACCACCAGGTGGAGCCCTTTGTTTATGGACATCTGTCCATTTCCTTTTTCTCGAAGATGCTACCAGATAAATAGCTCCGGAGTTAAAATACTGTTGCAAACACGAAAATTTAACACCCACAGATAAAAAAGTAAGGCTCTTTTCAGACATTGGTATAATAAACCTTGCCGTAAGAGTCCTCTTGCTACTAGATTTAATAGCTTTACACACTCCTATTTACAATTTCTCCACACCAAACAGAGAAATAGTACTGTTGTGTGCGCCATAAACAGTGTTGCTGCAGGTCCATTTTATGTAGCACCATTGTTTTTATAATCTCAATGTTTGGAAATTTCAGTCAAATGGCAAAAAAAAAAAAAAAAAGAAAGCTATACCCCTCTGTTTTTCTCAGGCTTAAAAATATACACCTCATTGAGAAGAAAATGTTTTCCTTCAGACAAAAGAGAGTGGTGATTCAGCTGTAGGCAATACAGAGCAATGTCAAATTCTTCTCTCAGTCAAATTTATCTCTCTTCGATTTGAGGTCCAGTAAAAGGTAAGTCAAAATCTATCTTACCTTTGGTTCTATTTAGGAGCTAGTTCATAATGGATACTAGATGCAAAGCTTAATTATTATATTGCTCAATTATTTGAATATTTTTATTTTAAGAAATTAATCAAAGATCTTTTCATGAAAAAAAGGCAGAAAATGGTAAGAAACATTTAAAAGCCTGATTTGCATGTGCAAATAACTGTGGAATGAGCTCACCTAAACTTGCTTGCCAATGACCTCAACCTTGATCTGGAAAGATCATTTATTCACAAGTAAAACATTCATATTCTCTATGCTCACACTGTCTTGGATCTTTTCTCAAGGTAGCTTACTAACCGCGATGTTAGTCTATGCATAATATCTGCATGTACCAACACCATGGAGTTATGTGTTTAACTGAAATATCATTTCTGTTACATTTTAAAAATTTTAACCAGGATTTACTCTCTTTGTATCGAATGTATCTAACATTTTGCTTGAGCATCTGCAGAGCAGTAAGTAGAGGAAGATCTGTGTATGCTTTATTGAATCCGTGCCTGAGCGTGGGAAATCTGGCTTTTCTCTCTTACACGAACTGGTTCTGCAATCTGAGATGGGAGGCTGTCTGCAAAGAAGCCCTCATACAACAAAATGCTGGAACCACCATTTTGCTATCTGCTCGCACACAATGAAATGGTGGCATAAAAAACAGCACATTGTGCCCACAAGAGTTGCCTATGAAAGTATTCTACTCTCTGATCCAAATATTGAGCTTTTAAAAATGTTATTACTAAGGGGCTAAAGATATTCATCTTCTTTAAATACAAAAAACCTGTGTGGGAGGGTGGGTGGATGTCATACTGGAAGCATCTGCTGTGTACATTCAACTGAACGATGGAAAGAACTCGTCAAAAATGCACACTTATTTAGCAAACTGAAATAAAAGCCCAGATCCTGAGAACTGCTTCTGACAGCTCACAAAAGCTCTAACGGTGAATTTGGCCTTGATGCCTCCCTTCATTTTAGCGTTCACGGCATGCAAATGACAGTGAGGAGATTTAAGGGAGTTTTTCCCTTAAAAAAAAAAGTCCTGTAAAAATTAAAAACAGGCCCACGTTTGACTCTCACCTGGAACACCCCACACTCTTATTTTTTTAGAGGAGCAAAAGACAAAACAAAACAAGGACCCAGGGTCCCTTCCTCTTCCACTTCTGCTCTTATTTTTAATCATTAAAAATGCTGCTTTGGCTGCGTTTAAGTGTGGAAATTCTCGTTTTTCTGCAATGCTTCAGACTTCCATAGACTCCTTGGAGACACAGTGAGGAGCTAACCACACAGGGGAAATAGGGATTTTTGTGGTTAAAAAAACTGCAGTGTGTTTGGTAATTTTCCACAAGGAGTCAAAGTTACGAGTAGCTTTTTTCTTTTAAACATAATAACTTGAGCACTTAGTGTAGAGTTGCAGGTTTGAAATTTTTAAACTCATTGAAAGGTCTTACAAAATTTAACTTGTCTTCTTTTCATAAATATTTCCAGTATTTTCAAGTGTATAATAGGTAGGTCACACACACACAGACAGAATTATAAAAGCCTACTGTCTATCAGTAGAATATAGCCCTGGAGGACCCACCAGCAGGTTATGTAATATGTGACATAGACCACCAGGGGCTGAACTGAAACCACTAATACTTTTTTCATGGGATCATTAGTTAGAGTGAAACAAGGTACCTAAGTGAAAAGATGAGGAGTTTGACCTGGCTTGTTAATTTGCATGCCTTCACTTTCATTCTTTTTTGCACTGAATTAAATATGAATATTCAATTTTATTATTTAAACATATTGTCACCCAGATATAGCACACTACTTTTCATATTTTTAACAATTTATCATATAGTATATTGTGATTACTATTTACAGCTGGTTTTCAATACATACAAAAACTCTTGTGAAAAAACGCAATTTAAATGTAAAGCTAAAGAGAAGTTATTAGTTAATTTTTTCCCCCTCCTGTACTTTAGGAGGTAAAATCAATTATTTTGTTTTGATATTTAGATCTTAAATTTAAATATGCCTCCAACCAAGATGAGTGGGTCTGAGGCTCACGGAGCCAGCTTGCCTGTGTTCTTGACCTTGTGTTGACAAGGGAAGAGCATGCTCCTTCTAAAAGAGCTACTTTACAGTTTTGGAGATGTGTCTAGACTTTTACGTGAACTACTATCAGTTGCCCTATGTACCTTAAATCAATCCAGTCCAATAAATTTAGGATTGTGGTTGAGAAATAAATGTCATGTCAGTAACCATCAGCAAGATATCAGAAGAAAGAGTATGTAATCGTTTAGTCCAAAAATTAAGTTTCATGTTTTTAATCGGTGTCATATCCTCTCTTAAGTCTGTGGTGCTTAAATCAAAGGCCACCACATTAACCTGGAAAGGAAACATAATAACAACCCCTTTTATCCCCTGGCTCAAGTACTTCTTTGCTCAACTCTCATTTTTGTTAAAAACACTTTCAGGCAAAGACCACAGGAAACAGTAAACATGGCAACACCATGAAAATAATTTTCTGATGCGCTATTTCTCTCTGTGTTCAAAGAGTGAGTTGTACAGGGTGCAGAGGAAACTGCCACACCATTAAACCCTATGCCGACGAAAGCAGCCATTCTTCCAGCAAAGGGGATACCCCTGCTCATTTCATAAATCTTGTTTCCAACTAGACTGAAGCCAGGACTTGACACTAGCTCACATCAAGAAACTGGTGAATCACGGTAATACGTTCAAAGGGAATCAGGAGTAGCCGACAACTACTTCAGGGGCAGGGATGCAGCCAGATGTCTGGCTGGGCTGCTTTAATAACCGTCATGACTGCAGATGGTCTTGGGTCCTCTCCATCCAAAGAAAGATACACGGATAGACACCAATACCACTGATCATCAGTGCAAAGCGAAAACCATGATCAAGATTTCAGATGTTCAGTTGGCCAACTTCTCCCCTATCTTCCCTCCCTCCCCCCTTTCCTGCCCCCTCTTTCCCAAACAAGAAGCTTGTTAGTGGTTGAGGGCCCAACAGGAAATGTTTACACCCGGTGCCAAATGCTAATCCTTCACTGAGGATATATTTAAAGGTTTATATTTAAAGGTTTCAGTTATGGAGGCAAAAGGGATTCCAATAGAAATTTCTTAGGGAATATGGAGATTTAATAATTTGGCTAAGTGTATATTACATTCATTGGACTTCCTCTTTAATTAAGGATTACCTTAAAAGAGCACATTTCAAAGAGAGTGGAAAATTTTTAAACTTATCACTTATGCAATAACCAGCATGAAACTTTAAATATATGTTTGGGGTGTGGGAGGGGGGATATAAGTAAACTATCTTAGTAGGTTATATAACATTCCTTAACCTATCTAGACACATGTATTTCTTCATATCCACATATTCCATATTGTATTGTCCTGTAATATTTTTTAGAACTGGATTTGGCATGTGTTTGTGATTCATAAACCACAGATATCAAGCCCTTCTAATCTGAATGTGGATAAAGGATTCTGGGGAAAACGCAGTAAAATTGTCTGACTGTTTAAAACCGGCTTGAATTTTAAATTTAATTAATTGAATTAAATTAATGGTATTACATATTTGCAAATTTAATAGAACCATATTCAACATATTTATTATTTTAGTATCAGTGGATTTTTCAGTGCCATGAACTGTTTTGCAGTTTTCCTAGCATCTCTTAGAGTAACAGAAAATTACATCCTTTCAAGCAAACTCCCCTTTTAGGAAATGTTTACAAACACATTTAGATTTAATATTTCGAATACATTTCCCTTTCGTGACCTTCTTCTCTAGGGCTCCTATAGTGGTCCTAAACCCATTTTGAGGTCTCAGCTTTCTCAATAAATATGTCAAAACCAGAGGACTTTCAAAGAGGCTGCTGGGAACTCAGAGGCCCTTCCTGCACGGCCAGTCTGACAAGGTCCTGGGTCTCCATTCCAAACCAGCTTCGTGTGGACACACACAGCTTCCAAACAGAGAAGCATCTCATCCACTTTCCTGGAAACAACACTTTCAGAAAATATGCTGACCAAGAAGAAAGAGCAGAGGTGACAGAAGCGGTCAGAGCACTTGCAACATCTTAACAAGCACTAATTAAATGCCTTGCTTTTAAAATACGGCTTAAGAAAACCAAATACAATAACTTCTTACATATGGTTTTAGGAACTAACAAGACCTGTAGGAAATGGTGCCGTCATTAGATCAGTGTCTCCAAAGTCTCCTACAGCCATTAGTGACTAGGTGCTGTGCACTTTAGGGAGAAATTATGAGAATCTGTCTGATGTGAAGCTGATTTTTTTTTTTCCCCTCATTTGTCTCTGAAGGGAATTTTGCATCTGTTTCAATGCATTACGCAGTCAGTTATTGAAATGGCCAGTCAATTGAACATAAAAAGAGCATTAGCAGCCTTGAAATCTATTTTTCTGATGAGGTACAAAGCCAGGCTGAAAAAGAATTGTGAATACCAAGAGCTCAGGAACCGTGTTTTATCATATTGATACCCTCCAGTTTCAATACACAGTGGGCCTTTGATAATCATTTGATTATTTACTGAACAAATATTCTTTCAGTGATTATGCTATTCCAAACATAGGCTAAGTTTTAGAGATACAGTAGTCAAGAAGACAGACAAGGCATCTTTTGGAATATATAGACTGTGTGAAAATATTTAAGGACTGGATTGGTGGATAGGCAAATGAATCTAAAAGAAAAGTGTCTCTTGGATACAGATCTGATATTACTTTAGGATGAGACCCATGGGCTGAATTTATGCAAAGAAGTGTAAAGCCAGATCCCCAGCTGAGATGACTCAAGACTGGCAGTCTGAGCTCCTGGGGATGGAGCAGCCAGAGTTAAGTGAGTTTGCCAGGATCCTAGAACCTGTTCAAGGTCACTATTAGCCGCTACCATTCTTGGGAGAATATGAAGAAGTGCTTCTGCTAATAAAGGAAAATACAGGCCTAATACTTAATTTTTTTTTTTTTTACTTTGAAGTATGACTAAAAGACTAAAGGGTGGGTATATGTCTGTTTGACTTTGTTATTAAGAAGAGACCTCTTGTTTCCAGATATTGGTATGATACCTCTTGGGAAGATACGTCTTACTGGCCCCAAACTGCCTTTCACTCGAGCTGATTTCTTGAACTCCTTGCTGGCTTAAAAAAAAAAAAAAATTCCTGTTCCCATTTGCCTTTTATGCAGATGGTTAATATTGCTGTTCTACCCCTTATCTGTACCCTGATGCAAACTGGGCTTCAGCACCAAAATGACTATGAGAACAAACAGGTCATGGAGGCTTGGTGACGGGGCTGGAGATGGTCAAGCCTGCTCTTTCTAGAGCAGGGGCCTGAGCGCTTTGGGGCTGGAAAGCACACTGAACTGGGGGCTGTGTCACAGGAGCCTCAGGTAAGGCTGTGGTTGGGACAATGACTCAATCTAGCCACACCACTGCAGAAGCCGATGAGAGGACATCAGAGTGGGGAAAAAAGCTTGCTAACCTGGATGTTTTCCCTAAAAGAACTAGTTGACTGAAATTTTCTTTTCCAGTTGGTTGCTTTGCAGTTTAATGCAAAGGAATTTCTGAATGACTGGGTTGAGAATCTAGCACCTAACCCCACAGAAACCCTTGTCAAGTCACTCCTGTTTATCAACACTATTCACCAACCACCACCACAACCCTTCACAAAGGAAGAATCCTCACTGGATGTGATGCGATTCATTTCATACATTTACTCAACAAATGTGTACCAAGAAGCCCTTCAGGTGGAACAGCTCTAGATGAGCAAGTTGGTAGGGGAGAAAAAGACTGCCGAAGGAGGTATAAGGGTAAAAGTCATTAAAGTTGTAGCATTAGGAATATAACCTTCAGCCTTGGGAGACTCCAGATGCTAAAGGAAGCAAATCTGCTTTTCTCTAGTGCCACGGGCTAGGACAGACTGTTTTTGGTAATGCAGCTGATGAAGATGATGAGCTGATGATGGAGGTGATGGTGGTGACCAGCCAGAAGGTGATCAGTGGAGCTGCAAACAATTCCTTATATTTTGCTTATTATTTAATTGGCACACAAACCTGTTAAGTAGGAAACTGAGACTCGAAGAGGTTAAGTAACACCTAGTATTCAATAAATGGTAGAATGTGGATTCCAGCTTCAGTCATCTGCTTCCAAAGTGCCTGGGACTATGTGGCCTCTCTCACACGGTCTAATGGCTTATATTTGTGAGGCCATTTAATTTTCAAGTCAAAATCTAGGTGATTTTCATTCACACATGTGAGAGTTGCATGACTATTTTTGAAACCAGAGCTGGAAGCCCATTAAGATGGTCTTTTAAATACCTATTTAAATGCAACATTCACAAGTGCAGTTCAAATATGAGTAATATTTGACGGGCTCCAAATCTCATTCTTTGTATTCTTTTTCATATCAGACCTTCTCAAGAGGTACCACAGATATCATGCTTCAGATCCAAAAGGTGTTGCTCTCAGGGGCATTATGCTATGTGAAATAAGTCAGAGAAAGACAATACTGTATGATCTCACTTATACATGAGATCTAAAAAATAACAAACTCAAAACAGAGGTCAGATTTGCACTTGCCAGAGATAGGGGCAGTGGGTGAGGGGATTGGGTGAAAATGGTCAAAAGTTACAGTTACTTGCAGTTGTGAGATCCATAAGCTCTAGGGATGCAACATATAGCATGGTGACCACAGTTAGACTCTTGAGAGTCCCTTGGACTGCAAGGAGGTCCAACCAGTCCATTCTGAAGGAGGTCAGCCCTGGGATTTCTTTGGAAGGAATGATGCTAAAGCTGAAACTCCAGTACTTTGGCCACCTCATGCGAAGAGTTAACTCATTGGAAAAGACCTTGATGCTGGGAGGGATTGGGGGCAGGAGGAGAAGGGGACGACAGGGGATGAGATGGCTGGATGGCATCACTGACTCGATGGACGTGAGTCTGAGTGAACTCTGGGAGTTGGTGATGGACAGGGAGGCCTGGCGTGCTGCAATTCATGGGGTCGCAAAGAGTCGGACACGACTGAGCGACTGAACTGAACTGAACTGATTGTATATTAGACATAGCTAAGAGAGTAGATCTTAAAAGTTCTCATCACAAGGGAAACAAATTGTAATTATATGAGGTGATGAATATTAACTAATCTTTGTTTTTTTGGTAATCCTTTTGCAATATGCAAATTTGTAAACATGCAATTTGCATTATATTGCATAATTTGAATTTAGACAATGTTATTTGTCGATTCTATCTCAATAAAACTGGGGAGGGGGAGGTTGCCCTTTCCTCTCTGGACAGTACAGTATTGTCCCAAAGCTGGCCCTGTGGCCACTGTGGCAGTCGTGGAGTCCACCCAAGTGACGCTTAGCAAGGAATGTCCTCAGAGGTCCGGACCCCAGCAGCAATTGAGGGAGAATGGGGAGTAAAGGCAAAGTGAGCAAAGCACAGGGCGAAAGAGAGAGAGAGAGAGAACCCTGCTCTCCTGTCTTCCTCTCCAGTCCCCCGAGCCAGCACCACAGTCACCTCATAAACAGCCATTTGTCACCGCCTCCCAGCTGGCCTCCTCCACCAGAGGCTGGCCTTGTCCCAAGCCCCTCAGCAGAGAGCTGCTCCCAGAAGGGAGCGAACGAGGTGTGTGGAAAGAGAAGACCCAGGAGTCTCGGCTTCTGAAACATCTAAACTCGGGCAAGCCATGAGCCTCTCTGGGTCCTTCTGTTTCTTCCTCTGAGAAATAACGAGCAGGTGCCCTGCACCAGCTCAGACTGTAAAGCGTCTGCCTGCAATACAGGAGACCTGGGTTTGATCCCTGGGTCGGGAAGATCCCCTGGAGAAGGAAATGGCAACCCACTCCAGTATTCTGCCTGGAAAATTCCATGGACTGGTAAGCTACAGTCCATGGGGTCACAAAGAGTCGGACACGACTGAGTGACTTGATTTGACTTCAATGAGATCATGTATTTTCAATAGCTTCACTGAGTTGTAATTGGCATATAAATAAACTGCATGTATTTGAGAAATAATGCATTTGAGAGAGCACTTGTATGGAATCTAGAAAGGTGGTACCGATGATTCTACATGCAGGGCAGCAAGGAGACGGACGTAAAGAACAGACTTCTGCACTCAGTGGGAGAAGGGGCGAGTAGGATGGTTTGAGAGAACAGCATTGGAACATACACATTACCATATGTAAAACAGAGGACCAGTGCGAGTTTGATGTATGAAGCAGGGCACCCAAAGCCCGTGTTCTGTGATAACCTGAAGGGATAAGGTGGGGAGGGAGGGAGGGATAGGGGTTCAGGATGTAGTGGGGCACATGTATACCAGTGACTGACTCATATTGACGTATGGCAAAAACCGTCACAATATTGTAAAACAATTATCCTCTAATTAAAATAAATAATTTTTTTTAAAAAAGGAAGAGCACTTATAAACCACAAAACTTTCTTCTCTACCATGCTCAGAATCTCCCAGTAGCACCCTAATTTTTTAACGCCCTTGAGCACTGAGGCTGCACCTTCTACCAATCACTGACCTAGGCACTAGGGATACTTCTGTGAGCAAGAAAGACAAGGTTCACTGTCCTCCACCCCACGCGCCCCCAAGAGAGCTCTCCCAGGTTGATGTTATTCTCCTGTCAAAGCCATCCTTCCCTAAGCAAGCCCCCCAGCCCCAGTTCTCTCTCCGAGGATATCTCTTTCTATTCCTATTAACTAATGATCCTATCCCTCTTTTTCCCTGCAGCACTTGTAGGCTGTTTCCTGTACTTTTATTTATTTGTGTATTTATGTATGTATTTATTGGTTTTGTTTTGACCTGACTGCCCAGCATGGCATGCGGGGTCTTAGTTCCCTGACCAAGGATCAACCCCGCAACCTCTGCAGTGGAAGCGGAATCTTAACCCCTGGACTGCCAGGGAAGTCCCCTGTTTCATGTAATTTCATGTTGCAAAATTCTTACAGATGTAAGCATCATGCAGGGGTCTACCTTTGCCATATCCTCATAACCCAGAATAGACATATGAAATAGTTCTTGATTTCAAGAGTCTATCAGAAAGGCAGGGCATGTGTGAGAAACTTGCTGAGGTGACAGAGCCCGTCATTGCCCCCCCACGTCACCTGCAACCATGGGCTGGTCAATCCTACTGGGAGGGTGGCACTAGCAAGGACAGACTGACTCACAGCTTGTCCAAAGCCGACCCCAGGGGAAGCCATGCTCAAGGACATCTTCCTGCCTCCAGCAAAAGCAAGTGTCTCCTAGCAACCAGATTCCAGTGGCTTCCTGTCCTCACAGCCTGCCCTGGGGGCTCACTGCTTTGTTGCCTTGAGGTTTGCATTTGGGCATTGCTGATCATTGCATTCATTCTCGATTCCGGAATTGTAGGAATAAGATCTGATCTGCCGGCTAGCTGACTAATCTAGAGCTGAGAACCATCTCATTCATAACATGCTTTCAGCAATCACATAATTTTCAGGGAGCATAATGTGTGCTCTTAGCTTAAAAAGGGTGCATACATTTTTTTCAAGATTTTATTATATCAGAGCAGTTGGTTTGAAAGCTGCATAAGAAGGAAAAGTGTATATCCTTTCCATCAAATAATCAAAAAGTACTCAGACCTTTTCAAAAAAGATGCACTATCATTCAAAACTGGTTATAGCAATAAACTTTAACATGGCAAATTCACAGATGCAGAAAGAAAGGCAAGTCCAATTTGAAGAAAATGACTCAAGGTCCTTAAAAGTTTTGATGGCTTAAAATTATATCTACTGCCAAATGGCTGGAGCATCATCAGTTCTTTCTTTCCAGAGATTTTCAACTTCAGTTCTGTGGTCCATCGTGCTACGTTTTTATGTCAGTGGGGTTAAATTCAGCAACTGATGCTGCTTTTTTAGTTTTCTCGTGTTCTTATCAAATATTCAGTAAGGCACAATATGGTACTCATCTATTTTTTTAAAAAAAAAATTCATTCAGACTTCATGGCGAAGAGCTCAAGATGAACTCTAAGTACAGTCTGTATTCCCCAAACTCTATAAATGTGAGTTAAAATTCTGATTACTTTTATCTTTCCAAAAGGAGAAACCCAAGATAGAACGGTGAGTTGAGTGCTCAGAGGACTGGTCAACCTAGAACCTTGCCCAGCTCCCCCATCCGTGCTTGGTCATACATCCCCAGCAGCGAATCCCAACTGGTGAGGCTGCAAGCCTCTCTGTTAGGGCAGGGAGCTGGAGCTGTGTGGAGTCATGAGCCTCTTGGAGGCGCCTCGTTTCCTCCCCTGTCCCTCCCCTTCTCCCAGCAGTGAAGTCACAAGTCAAAGTTGAATTCTAATTGTTTTGGTGGTGGTAGAATCTCACCAACCCAAGACTGAGTCTTTTCTTCTCGAGAAAAGTATACTGCTTATCAGCTTTCGTCTTTTCATCGTCCTCTTTTTAAATTTAGATTTGGATGTATTTTTTCCTAAGGGGGTGTTGACTGTTCCCTACAGTGTCTCTCTCGTGTGGGCTCTTTGATGGCCTCTTTTGGGATTCTGCACACATGTGTTTAAAGGTACCATCATGCAGTCATGTAGTTAAAGAAGACCACGCCTGCACCACCTTTGCCAGCCATTAAGTGACCTTGTATGTGGATCAAGGCTTTCCTTATTGTCTCAGTTTGTTCTTTACCCCCTGAAATGGTCAGGAAATCTGTCAACTGGCTCGGGAGAATGACTATCTTTAAAGTCCGTGAAGAACTCTTGGTGGAAAGGAAAAAGTGCTCTGCCACCCACTTGTCTGAATTCTGCTTTTTAAGTCTTTAATCACCTGCCAGAAGCCTGGCGGGCTACAGTCAATAGGGTTGCAAAGAGTCAGACACGCCTAAAGCAACTGAACACACACACACACACACACACACACACAGATTTCCATTCACCTGTTGTTTTAATACTTCAGGTAAATTCATCTTAATCATGATTTTCCAACGGGGTGGAAAAAATAATCCTGATTTCTCCTTGGCTTTTTTCAAACATCCACTTGTAGCTGTGGGAGGAACTGAGGTAGGCAAGGCCCTGGGAGGCAGGCCTGTGTCTCGCTCCCCTGAGTCTGGCAGGCATTCAAATCACTGTACAAGATGCTGATGACTCAAGACTTAACAGGTCTAGGTCCCAGCCTTCATTATTTCCATTTTCATGATGGTTTACACTATAAATCATAAATGACCACATTGATTAGGAGCTCTATAAAACCAAACAGATTGGGAGGTGGTATAGAACAGAGGTTGATTAACTGCATAAATTTTACATTCCTGGAGACCTGGGTTAAGCTTCCAGATCTGTCATTTACTAGCTGTGTGACCTTGGGAAAGTCACTTGACTTCTCTGAGCTTCATATTTCTTACTTGTAAAAGATGAATTATGATAACTACCTATTTGAAGGCCAGTGTGAGGATGACGTGGGATCATGTATCAAAAAGTTTAGCACAGTGTCTGTAACTACAGTTTATTGAATAACAAATGATGATAAGGGTGCTTTGATATGTGTTCCTAAATTAGATTATCTTATTGGTTATCTGTTACTTCTCTACAAAGCACTGCACTGAATATGGGGACCCTTCTCCTCAAATTTGAGCTCCTTCTTTCCTCGGAAACTTTATACCTCAATTGCTAATTGAGAGACAAACTCATACAAAACTAAACGAACAGTTAGACACACCTTTTCCTGGAGTGCTGGCCGTTCTTGGTGAAGTCAAGCACACAGCTGGTGCTGACACTGACTTAGTTACTGGCCCTGAGTCATACCTAAGCAGCCTGAGCAGCAGAAAGAAGAGTCCGCACTCACTCAACAAATATTCAGTGACGTCTACTTTGTGCCAGCACAGGCTAGGTAATGGCTAGGTTAGTCTCCCTAGGGTTAAAGTAGCATTCAGGATCTTTTTTATGTATTTCATATAGACTAATTCTTTTAACCCTTCAAAACCACTAGGAGGGAGATACTCTCATTAGTCCCATTTTACAGATGAAGAAACTAAACACAAGGAGGTTAAACAACTTGCCTAAGGCCATACAGGGCGTATGCAACAGAGTGAAACCAGACCCGAGCAGTGTGGCTCTAGGGTCTGTCCTCTGGACCCCCACCCCTCCTGCTTTCTGACAGCGTGTGAGACTGCTTTCTGGCACATTGGTCATGTGAGGGGACCGTTTCCTGATTTCCTGCCTCTAGCTTGGTCCCTTTACTCCTCTTTTCAAAGATGGATTCCCTAGGTGAGACGATTGGGGCTCTACTCTTTACTTTCAGCTTTGGACACTTCAGTAGGGCTGTAAAATCCCTGTGCACACTAGCAAGGCTCTCCACTGACCAAGACGTAAGTCATCAGTTATCTTATTTAAGGCAATCTCCCGCTCTTTTGAATAAGAGTTACAAAACACACTTTGATGCATTCAAAATATCTATCTTAGCAGAGGTTTACTTCATAATCTAATAAAACATATTTCTAACTTGAAGGCTATTCCAGTCTTTGAAATGTTATTTAAATTGTCCTAGATAGAAATTACTTATAAAATTGAACTGTCACTTTATAGCAGAATTAAAATTAATATGCTTTCCTGATTCCTGTACTTGGGCATAAATTCCCTTAAGTAAAATGCTCTGAAATTGAAATTTCAAAATGCTTTGAAATTCTCTGTCCAGCCTTATGTCTCTTGCAGTAAAAGGCAAAGCATACGAATCATCAGTAACAGCCAGGATGAAGGAAGAGTGTTTCCTCCCAGCCTAAGATCACTTTCTTTCCAAGTTCTTCAGCTACATTAGAAAAATCATTTGAACAAGAGAAAAAAAGAAAAACCGCCTCATATCTGCAAATGGAAAACACTGTAAAAAGACAAACATGGCCGCCCAGATAGTCTCAGGACATAAATTTTTCTTAAAGGATGACTGCTAGCCTTCAGTTGCTCTTTCTAGAACCCAGACCATCTTGTACACACAGTAGACAGACCAGGCACTAAGTTTTGCCCATGGTTAGCAAATGGCATACAAAGAACAAAACTGCTCCCTTGAAGTTGAAATCAAAGAGCCCTGGTGAGCAGCCCCTGTGTACATCGGAACCCGAGAGCCCACGCATGTGTGTAGTAGAGGCGATCCAGGGAAAGAGGCACGCTTCCCCAGGGGTTGTTTTAAACAATGACAGACTCCAAAATCCAAACGTGCTGTGTTGGAACATGCAACACACACGCACACACACACACTTGTGAAAAATACTGCCAAAGCCCCTCAAAGCCAAAGTTTAGAAGAACACGTGCCCTGGATACAGCAACAGCAATTTCAAAATCACTCCATTTATGACTCCATGCCTCACTCTTTGATCACTTTGGCACACCACTTAGGAAATAACAGAGCAAGAGAAACACGAAGCTGAAGACAGAAAATGTAATTATAAAACAAAGCCACCCACCTTGCTTTCGGGGTCAGGAAGCACAATGGCCTTCTTTTGCAGCAAGAATGAACACCAGTGTGTTAAATGACTACAAGGATATTTAAAAGGAAATGGTTCTTAAAAAAAGAAAAAAAAAAAACTACAGTATCTGTCCTCATAGCAAGTCTTATCCCCTCAAAACCAAAATAAAATAAAAGCAGCATACTGTGGTTCTTTTGTACAATGCAGAAAGCAGAGTCCTCAAGTGACTATTCCCCTGTTTTGCGAAACAAAACAAAAAGCAACAGTAAAAGGTGCGGTTTGCCAGAAGGGGTGGGGGGAGAGTTCCTTCAAACACCTCCAGCCCTCCTGGGGCCCTCCCCGTGCCTTCTCTCGGCATGGGCTGGAGAAGTCCTACGGATCAACACCAGTGTCACCATCGGCTGCTTACATGCCACAAAAGTACACTTAGAAATGAGAAGAAAGTGACTGACACTGATATGCTGGGCCAGTCTCATTGCCACTAGAACAGCCTTAAATGCCCACACAAGGAGAATAAAAAGAAAAGCGCTATTGCAATAGAATAATTTTTTTTTTTTTTATTGAGACCGCGGAAAGTCACATGACCCTGCATGTAGCCTTTTAGGAAAGCACCGAAATGGTAAAGAGACGCGGGGGCTGCCTCTTTCCTCCCACCGCCTCTCAGCCCGTCCTGCCGCGTGTCCGCATTCTTCTGGGCGCATCTGTGGAGCTATTAAGTGGGATAATCCCTCTGGCCTTTGATACATTTCTGGACATGATTATTTCATTACTCGCAGTATATCAGTAGGATCATAATAAAAAGGACTTCTGACAACCTGCCAAGAGTTTTGTGGCCTTGTAAACACAAAAGTGCTCTAATAAAATTTTATTAAGTGTTAAAAAGTCATAAAAAGTGAAATAACATAAACTACAAAATTTACTGTCCTCAGCAAATGCTGAAAATATCGTCCACAGTAAAATTAAATTAGCATGTAATAGACACAGAAGCAGTGTGGAGTGGATTTAAAAGAGGATCCAGGGAAAATGACACTGTAACCCAATCTGGGTCACGGGGATTTAATTCGGATTCTTGTCCCTAAATGTGAATAAATGTGCTGATTACAGACAAGAGCTGCGGGGTTACTGGAGTCTCACACATTGTCAATACTTTGGAAGAAATAACATATTGCGGACTGTAATGAGCTCGGGGAGACGCGGTGAGCTTCGCGGGCACCGGGTGAGGCGCAGGGCGGCCACTAGGGTGCGCTGCGAGACCGGGAATCCCCGCCGGGCGCCCCCGCCGCCGCGCCGCCCGGAGCCGCAAGCAGGCAGCCCTGGCCCCCCTCGAACTCGAATTTACGGTTCTTCCCCCCCACCCCCACTTTCCCCTCTCTCCTGTGACATTTTCTCCAAATCGGAAAATGAAGTGTAAGCCGAGCTTTGCCACAGGCGGCCTTCGGGCTCCACTTTCAGACTCGAGGTCCGAGAGTGGGATGCGCTGTCCGCCGCGGGGCTAACCCCGGGGAACTGGGTGGGGCCCCCGGCGCCGCGGGCCGGGCTGGGCCTCTCGGTCGACCGAGGCAGAGCAGCGCGTGAGGCCCGCGTCCGGCTCCGCCCGGGGCGCGGGTGCGCTCGGAGCGGGGCAAGTGGGCGGCCTCGCGGCGGGTTCAAGTGCATCCCCGGGGTTGGAGCCCGCGGCGGTGGGAGCGAGCTCTCCCTCGTGCAGCCCCCTCTCCGCAGCCCAGCGCGGCGCGCCGCCCCGGGGACCCCTCTCCTCGGCCCTCCCCGTCGGGCTGGCCGTCGGCCTGGGACAGGGACTCAGCCCCGGGCTCACGGCCACGGGCTCTTCAAGTCCAACGTGGAGACTCCGCACGGAAAAGAAGTCGGACTTCTCTCCACGCTGCTTCGAGTGGAATCTGGAATCAGCAGGAAATTGCTGGAGAACCCAGCCCGAGCCTTGGCAGTCAACCCTCGCTCTGGTGAAGAGAAGCAGCTCCCACCAAAGTCTTGCCTCCCTCTCCCCCCGAAAGCCCCGCGCAGGTTTGTAAAGAGGGGCGCGAGATCTGCAAAGGATTTGTCTTCCAGGAAGAAAGATGACGGTGACGGCGCCCAATGAAAGATGGGTGCTTTTAAGCTAGAAGTAACCACGGGACACGTTCTGTAGTCCAAAAAGATGCAAACGCTGCCATCTGAGGAGTCAGTATCAGGAGTGAATTACTTATAAGTTGGCGAAACAGGAAGTAAATGGGCAGTGACACATTTCGGGGCATCATTTTTTCTCAGGGTTGTTCAAGGTTTTCAGCTGCATTTAAGAATGAGTTGCCTTTTGCAAGGAAGTAAATACTTTTAAGTAAACCACTTGCTAAAGCCCAGAAGAGGTAAGTTAAAATTACCGCCTAAGATCCTTTAGTTTCCTGTCGAGGCTTGTGCGGGTTACGAGGAAGAGAATACCTTGTATTTTTAATTTTCCAAATGGCAAGAGCATTTGATTTTTTGTGTGGCCAGGTAATGTCCAAGGCAAATGGAGGACCCGAGGATCTTTCGCTAAGGAGTATTCACTTGACATTTCTAGCTTTAACTAACTATAATTAACTTACAATGGGGATTATAGTCCATTTTTTAGACTTTTTGGTCTTAAGTTATCTGAATGAAATGTTCTTTAACAGTTTTTTAAACAACCCTGGTTTTTTGTGTTTTTTTTTTTTTTAATCATGTGCAAAGTATTTGAAATCTGGCCTGGAGCATGGAGTTAAAAATCAAAACAGTTTAAATGTGGTTTGACATTTGCTGTCAAAGACTTTGAGAACTAATAAAAACAGAATTAAAAAGAATGGATATAAATAATAAAATTTCTTTTTGACAACCGTGGCTGCTGCTGCGGAGAAGCGACAGATGACATGGCGGTGACTTTGAGCCATGCCCTGCAGACAGCAGTTGTGAATGTGGTCAGTCAGTGCTCCTTTGAAAAATGAAGGACAAGAAGGTTTAAGGAGCAAATATAGAAACAAATATTTTACTGCATAGGATTTTCTCAAGAGTTCAGACTAAAAGTTTTGTATTTAAAATTTCACAATAAAGATTTCTTTGTTGATTTATTAAGTTCAGAAGGAAACTTTATACTTGTGTTATTTTGTTCTGTGTTCACATTTCAGATTGAAGTTCAGCTGTCCCTCAGAAAAAAGTATCTCCATAACTACTAAAAACATCAGGATTAATATTTCTTTAACTCTCTTCAAGTAGATATCACTGAAGTAATTTTTTTTTTAATTTAACCAAGATTAGCACAACCCTATTCAAGAGGTTTGGTTTATTCCAAAACTATAAATGTAATCTAGATAAAATTGTAATACCAAAGGTTTTTGTAAAGAAACTTGGGAATGAATACATTTTATATGACTATTAAAACATGTTTTAAACCCTAACTATTCCCCTTCCAAAGAAAAGTCAGAGTTTTCCATTCTATAGAAATATTATAATCAGGTATAAGAAAATTATTACTATAATAACATTTCTGTCAAGATGATGGATACTTTTGAATGTATTATGAAGGAAAAAATATTTTTGGTCCTTCATGTGTTTGAGGTACTTGAAAAGGCAAGAAGTTTGTAAAAACATTTTACTACCAAAATATACAAGACCATTAAAACGTGCAAGTAATTAGATTCTAAGCGACTAAGAAGTATTTTTTTCCAAGAAAAGTATGTTATTCTTTTACATTTTTATGTATTCTTGAATGATTGCCTTTCAACCGTTCCAAGTATTTTGTTATATTATCTATATAATAAAAATATAGTTGGCATGTGTTGCATTTTACTTCCTGTATGAATAGTTGAGTAATATTTTGATCTTCTTTTATATGTATACGGGATCAATTTGAACATGTGCCTTGTTGGAGTAAAAAACAATCCCAAGTTCATTTTTCTCTCCAAAACTTGACATTGATCCTGATCTCTTAGTTTTTATGTACACAGAGTGTTATGGAAATCAATTTGGACATGCCGGTTTATAGGGAAATTTTAAGCTGGTGCAAGTTTAATATGAAAGAATAATATTAAGATATGAAATAACTACTAGCCAAAATTAAATCAAGAGGTATATTTGTATCATTCACTCGTTTAGATGAGTGAGAGTTTAAAAGGTAGTTTTGCACTCAGGGAAGATTTCCTTATACTCTGTGTTTATGAATATATAAATTATTCTCCCCTGCAACTTAAAAACTCAATAGCCAAATAACACATTTATGTATTTTAAGGTGACTAAAGCTCAGGATATAAGAAGCAGACTGGCTTCATGAAAGAAAGCAAGTATTTAAAATTGTACCTTAAAATATAAACTTGATTTCAGTTTCTGACAGAAATACTGTGACCAGCTCATCAGTTTTCCAGATCATTTTTAAAGCAGCATGTAAAAACTACCTTTTCCACATTAGAAGTTCATATTTAAGTTTCCTTAACTGCAAAATCACTCTAAAACAGAGTGTTTTACGTTAAGGATCATTTCATGTGTTGGTCCCATTGATTACATATGAATGTATAAAAATCTTGTTTAAAAGACCAGTAAAAGTGAGGAAATTCCAAGTCAAGCTGGCTAATTCCATTCATAATTCATCCTGAGTGCCTGACTTAGGAAACTTGCACACAGTTTATAGCTATACATACAAAATAAGTTGACTTGTTTGGTAAACAGGGAAGCAGAGTTAAATTTGACCTCCTTGCTCAGAAAGGCTTAAGTTGATAAAACCATGGAATGTAGGTTAAGCTTTTTGTTTCCCCAGGAATTTTCCAATCTCAATCCTTTTTTGGATTTTCGCTTTTTGAAAACGTAAACACAGGACAACTTCTGTGTTCTGAGATGGGGCTGACTTTCACCCACCCGTTCCCTTCCTGCTCGCATATTTGTTCAGGAATTCTTAGTGCTGGGGGAGCACAGAGGCCCTGCCGTGAGAAAACAGCATTCACCGAATCGCTGTCCCCGTCCCCGTTAGCTACCCTAGGCCCTCTTTTTATTCTGAGCAAACTGGGCAAGAATTTAGTACTTATACTCACATGGTTCAAACTGCTAGATCCACAGCCCGAAGTACTTTTGGCAGCTGGCAAGAAGTCCATCCAGACTTTGTATTCTGAGCTGGGAAAAACTACTGAAGAATCGCGTGCTTTGCCATTGAGGAACTTCCAGTCTGTCTGTCAAACCTGAAACAATCCATCTGCTTGTTTTCCAAAGCTGCACTGTAGGGTGATGCCATCCCTTAGTTTTGACGTTTAGGAAGATGTTAAGACATTTTCATACAGTTTCTTAAACATGCTGAGTAATTTGTAATTTTAAACCAGACAAATTTTAAGGGTGAAAACTGGCCCAGAGAGAGTCTTTACACAATAACTTCAAACTGCTGTGAACTTTTAAAAGTGACTTTTTAAAATAAGATCTTGAAAATGTGGGTTTCTGGTGGCTACTCAGAATAGGAATCCTCAGAACCAGTTAATATTCACCAAACACGCTTCATTAAACTGGAACAAACATGATGTTGAATTCCTAGCTCCCCATTTTCCTGAATGTAGGTCATTTTCTGTCCTTACAATTTAACGATTGAAGGGATTTCCTGTCTTTGAAGTACAGCAGTTTGTCGCTTGTTTGGATTAGCCTCTTTAAAAGTTGGGGCTCCCATCCTACGTTGAAAGACTTAGCAACTCCATGTTCTCTGGCTAGTTTCCCAGCTCACTAAAGGCAATGATACCTGCCCGTGTGGGACTTTGCTTTACAAGTCGGTGCCTGCAGAGCCCATATTCCAGGTTGGAGCCTTCAAGAAAAGCCCAGAGTCATGCACTTACCTGGGTGAAGCCAAAAAGAGGTAAGCTTTCATAATGAGGGGCCATATATCAAAATTCATAACTTTTGAGAACTGGAATAACTTGTGTTCAGGCATTAGAGTCTCATGCTAAAACAGAACATAACAAGTGAGGCCAAATGTGCCAGGTGGGTGAGACCCACCTAAGAAATGACTGACATTTAAATGTACTTTTCAAAAGTGTGCTATTTGTATTTGTGTGTGTGTGCTCAGTTGCTCAGCCGTGTCTGACTCTTTGCAACCCTATGGACTATAGCCTGCCAGGCTCCTCTGTCCGTAGGATTTCCCAGGCATGATTAATGGAGTGGGTTGCTATTTCCTTCTCCAGGGAATCTTCCCTACCTGGGAATAGAACCCAGGTCTTCTGTGTCTCCAGCATTGCAGGAAGATTCTTTACACTGAGCCTTTGGGGAAAGCCCCCCCCTTTTTTTTTTTTTTAAGAATGCCTGGTATTTCATCATCTCTTCTGATATGGATCCTATTTCTAGTGAAAATGTGCCTATTTAATTAGAAAATGTCACTCACAAATGACTGATGTGTTAGGAGACAGCAGTGAATTGCTTTTAGGAGCTAGAGCGATGCTTATTTTTGCCAAATAAGGCAACAGGCTCCAGATCTGTTTGTGAGCTACAGCATACCCTAGATGAGATACAATGCAGTTTGTTGTTCAGGCATTCAGTTGTGTCCAACTCTTTGCGACCCCCATAGACTGCAGCATGCCAGCCTTCCCTGTCCTTCACTATCTCCTGGAGTTTGCTCAAACTCATGTCGACTGAGTCTGTGATGCCAACCAACCATCTTGTCCTCTGTATACAATACAACAGGTGAATGCTATTTGCATATATTTACATGACTCTGCCTACCTTGAGCATATCCACCAACTCATCACTGTCAAGACTCAACTTATTCTTTGTTTGCTAGAGCAGTTCCTTAATTGTTTGAAAGCCTGGGCAAGAATAAGGCATCTTCACAGTATCCCCCTCCCCAAGAGCATTTTCTTCTTTTTTTTTAAGTAAACCTTTAGAAGTTTAGGAATTGGAGGGCTTTCTCTTTGGAGAACTGGACTCATGTGTGCGTGAAATTAAGATATTCTGATAAGTAAAGGGAAGGAAGTTAAAAGAGATTTCAGTACTGTTCTGGTTTAGGTTTGCGATCAAATAAGGTCATGATCAAACAGAGAAGAAAGGAGGTAGAAATTGAGCAAGTCAAAGAAAGAGGTATGAGGTTAAATTCTGCCGATCATTTTATAATGAATTGGAGTGAAATTCTGATGACTAGGCATTTTCTTTTTGTGGCTATCACTTTGACCCATTTAATTTCTCTGGAAGAAATCATAATCATTGTAACTGAGCTGCCCTGCTGGGCTGTTTTCTGGCTAGTAGCATTGGAAACATCTGGGAAAAAATGTATCATCACCACAGAACATCCGTCTAAAGGGCACACCTCTGTGTCTCTCACAAAGTGAGTAGCACTTGATCCAGCCAAGGACATAGATTCATGCATCTGTCTGGTTTTTGTGAGTGTTTCACTGATCATCTTCCTGGTCCTTGCCCTAGGCAACTACTAGTATAAGCCTAGGATGTGTAGTATCAGAGCAGATTCTATAGCCACCAAATGAATAGTCTTGTCTTTAAGTCACACACTTTTGCACCTTTCGTGTGGTTAAAATTTAAAATGCTCAAATTTTCCCTTAGTTACACCACAGATGCTAAGGGAACAGACAGGTGGAAATAGGATACTGAACAGCTGAATATCTCTGCAAACTCGAGCACTTAAAACAGTTTGAAGTCACGGGGTGCTCTTTCTGTTTTTAATTGTCTTCAGTGAAACTCCAAAAACCCCATAATGTCTACCTTAAAAGCATCAGGAGTATTTTAATTGGGTAATAACCATCCATATTTTCCTTCTGATAAATTAAAAGGAATTAAGGATGAAATTTTATGATGATTATAAACTATTACTGACCCAAGGGACAAGAACAATTATGAAAAATATGTCCTACATATTTGGCATGAATATGAATTTAGACTTTTAAACCCTCATCTTAAATGCTCAAGCAACTTATTAAAGCTTATAAAATAATATTCACATAATGGTAACAAGGTAACTTATAATCATGATTGATATTATATCATCAGTATTACTGCAGGCTCCATGCCAAATAGTGAAGCTGACTTGGTATTTGCCTGTTGGGCTTATGATAAAAATAGATGCACTATAAAAAAGGTGAAAGATGATAATGGATTTTGTGTATCTGAGGTCCCTTTTGGTCAATGATTGTTTTTAAAATGCTTTTCATACAGATCACATCTCCTCTCCTCTTCTCCATCCTGCTCCCTTTTCTTCTCTTGTTTTTATTTTTTTTCCTTCCTTTCCTTTCTTTCCTTCACATAAAATTACAAACCATTAGAAGGAAAAGTGCTTTCTGAAAACTATGAAACAAAAGTGAATTTGACTTGTGACTAAGTACTGGGAGTGTTTGTTGTTGTTTAGTTGCTAAGTTGTGTCCGACTCTTTGTGACCTCATGGCCTGTAGCCCGCCAGGCTTCTCAGTCCATGGGATTTCCCAGGGAAGAATACTGGAGTGGGTTGTCATTTCCTTCTCCAGGGGATCTTCCTGATCAAATCCACGTCTCTTGCATTAACAGGCAGATTCTTTACCACTGAGCCACCAGAGAAGCCCCAAGTATTGTGAATAGATCTGATCAACTCAAAACTTTATTATCCAGCAGCTGCGTGAGGACAAATTCAGCATACATGAATATGAATCCTCATCTGGGGCTAACCCATCAATGTTTAGACCAGCTTTGACCAAACCCAGAGTGGGAGTCTTCTTTGAGAGCAAGAGAGTATCTAACTTTGAGTCAGAGCTACTTACCACCCTTATGATCAGTTTTGGATCATGACAAACTTTTTTAACATATTGAAGATGACTGGGACAATTGCCAAATTTCCACAACGTGGGCAAAAATGGGCATTCTAATTGGAGGGGCTGCCTGTGTCCACATGTTACTTAGACCCAGCCCTGCAGAGTCTTACAAGCTGCCATTCAAACATTTACTATATGTTAGTGTTAAGCCCTTTCAAGTGTGTAACTTTTAACTGTAAATAGTTTGTTCCAGTGAAGCATTGGAACTTTCTGGCATGACTTGCCTCTGTTATGACTATATGGAATACCCAAAGACTGAGCCTGTCCATCCATGGGCTAGGATTTTGCTCCCACTCCACTCTGTGACCTATGGCAAGTTACTTAACTTGTCTGAGCCTTTGTTTCCTCAGTTATAGGATGAGGGCAGTCGTGCCTCTTGGCAGCGTTAGTTTGAGTATTGACTACTAATGAGTACTGAATGGCCTAATATTCATAAAGTATCTGGAACACAGTTTGCAGCAAATATCTGTTACTGAAGTTGCGAGGAAAACAACAGTTTTTCATAACCTAAAAATTTAGAGATCTTTCAAAAAGAGAGAGCCTCAAAATGCATGTTTGTAATACTAGTGTCTTGTTTGCACCCAGAAATAGTGTCCTGAACTCAGATTAGAGATTTAATATCAGCAAAGCTTGCCTCCTCCTTTCACAACCTCCAGGAAAATACCTTTGCATAACAAAAAATGAGTTTAGTACTTTTCACTCCAATTGATCTTTACTAGGCAAGTCAGGTCAAAAATTCACCAAAAGGCCCTTGAAGTACACTATTTAAAGAAAATTTTTTAAAAAATCAAAATGAGGGAAAACAATTTGCTACTTTATTTGGAGACTGGCAGGTAATGTAAGAATAGCAGAACATGTAGAGCTTTTTTCCTAATTTGTATTTTTAAGAAAATTCTTCTGGGAAGTGGCTTTTATGTGCCTAGATTCATTCCATGGTTAGTTTTTATGGCCAAGTTATAAACTCTTGACTATAAGCACCTAGAATAGAAATGCTGACACGCCTGTAACTAGAGCCGTGTGATTGACATCCCCATCATGTTGTAACTGACACACAAAATAAACAGGATAATTGCAGCACGGTTTGAGCAACAGAGCAATATGTCTGAGCATATTGTAACAGTTTGACAAACTGCTTGATCTGGATCAGCAATGTGATTCCCATTTATTGTCTGTCTTAACAAAACCTCAAATCTTCACCAAAAGATAGAAAGGATACGTTATTGAACATGCAATGATTTTTGAACTGGAATCAAGAAACACCACACTATTTTGTGTTGATCCATTCACTGGTCCTTGGGAGCTGAGGAAAAGACACTGGGAGAATATACGAATGATGTAATCACTGTTGAATCAGTGCAAAACAACAGAAAGAAATGCTATAGTATCTCCACCATCGCCGCCACCACCCCCCCACCTCGCCACCACCGCCCCCCAACCCCTGCCCTAGAACTGTTCCTACGTATTTCACGTCATTACTTTGGCTATAAATACATCTTGAGGGTTTTGGTTGTTTATACAGTTGGCCAAATCACTGAATTTGGGTTTTTAGATCCTACTGTATATTGTGGCAACTGCTTGATTTGCCTTTAAATTTTGGATATTCTACCTTTATCCTTTACAAGTGTCTTGTCATATTAGAGAACTTTCCAGTCTTTTTTTTTTTTTTCTGGCTTGTTTTCATACCACTAAATTATAGCTGGATAATCATGCGAATGCTTAGTTCTTCTGCCTTGTTTTTCCTGCTGACCTAGATGTCCTCATGTATAAAGTGAGACTCTTTTTTAAGTGTCATTGTAAGATGGCAAAATACCAATGTGTACTTAATAATTTGGACCTTGATCAATTGGTTTATACTGGAAGATCCTAGTATGTCTCATCCGTTCTCTAGGTGGGTGGGATGTCGA
Source organism: Budorcas taxicolor (assembly GCF_023091745.1). Taxonomy (NCBI): domain Eukaryota; kingdom Metazoa; phylum Chordata; class Mammalia; order Artiodactyla; family Bovidae; genus Budorcas; species Budorcas taxicolor. The sequence continues at coordinate 64,593,418 of NC_068911.1, forward strand.
GGGGGTGGTCCTTGTTTGCAAGGAGAGGACATTCTACTCGTGGTCATAAGGTATCCGTTTATTCAAGAAAGTAGACCATTTGTGTGCAGGGTGTACCTGAGTGTTTCAGGAGATCAAAGGAAAGAAATATCAGTGAGGACAGAGCGAGCTCCTGACGTGTTCTCTGGAGAGGTGGACTGCATCTGTGCTCAGGAAGCAGGGGCAGCTTTGGATGGATGAAAAGAACATTTCCGGCAAGGAGCACATGGTGGGTGGAAATACTGAGGTGGGAATGAGCCCGTTCTGGTCCTAGAATTGTAAGGACCTGAAGAAATCGTTCCATTTGTACATACCCTCTGTGCTTACTATTTTTGTTCATTCAGAGTCATCCAGTTTTCCTGGAGACATATTTGGCAGTCTGCACACACTGAAGGGTCTGCCTCCTCGAAAGTTTTCATCTGGCTTCTCTCAAATCTGCTTAAAACGCTATTCTGGATTATGCCATCTCCCTGCTTAGAAGCCCTGCCTCACTGCATACCGCCCAGTCTCCGTGACCTCCCCACTCCCACCCCTGCCCATCCTGTGAGCATCGCACCTCCAGACGCATCCCACTTCTCACAATCTGGCTGCAGCCACCTAGAACTGCCCGTATTTTCTCTTGTCTCCTGCCCTTCCTGTGAGCTCAGATCTCAGCTTAAACATCGGGAGACCAGATAAGGCTCCTTGGCTGCTCACCCTTGCAGCTCCCTACAGGAAGCAAGTTTCATTTGAACTTCTTCCTTAAAAACTGTCTTTCCCATGAGACTAGACACTTCTTGCAATGAGAAACCATGTTTGGCTTGACCATGAGTGGCTGGCACAGAGCCTGGCACCATCCATTCATTCAAAACTTCCTATTAAGTCCCAGGCCCTAATACAACCAGGAGCAAAATAAAGAAGCACCGTCTGCTTGGGGACCAAACACATAACAACCTAAAAATAAAATCTGTAATGTATATATATTTATAGTATAGCAGTAAATGCTCAGGAGTAAAGCAAAGCCGAGAAGGAAGACAGAACGTGTCTGGTACAGAAGACTCCTTAGGCAGGCGGCCAGGGAAGAGGGCCTTGCTAAGACAGATGCGGACAACTGAACAGAGACTTGGAGGGAACGGAGGAAAGGAGGGGCTGAGCCACACAGATGCTGAGCAAGAGCAGGTGGACTGCGGAAACAGCAGGTGCAAAGGCCAGTCTGGGGCACCTTGGGAGTATTCAGAGGTCAGTGGGCTGGAGTGCAGAGAGTGAGGAGGAAAGAGGGAGGGGCGTGGTCAAAACGAGGAGTCAGCAAGGGAAGGACAATAATCATGCACCAGATAAATGGGTGTAGGACTGTTGTTATGCTATTATTCCTAGTCTTTGGACTAGAAGACCCAAAGAGAATAGACTATGTCCTTTACTGCTTTAAAAGACTATTTTAAATGACTTACTCATGCTTTAAAGTAATGCCAGTAATTCAACATGGAACAAAGCCTGCTCTCATTAGCTTACTGAGTGAAAGGACATCAATGCAATCAAGCCTCCTCCTCCAGCCCCAGGATCTTAATGCAGAATGCAGAGGGACCACGTATCATGTAGTGAGCCCATGACCCCGGCTCCTGTCTTTGCAGGAGATTAACACATGGAGCTGAAAGAACATGAATGTAGGTAACTTAACGACCAAGGTTTTCATTTTAGAATCACCTTCAGAGGCAAGGCAAGAGAGCATGCAGTTATCTCATTGCAACCGTATAGAAGATAACTGTGGTTTTGTTCTTATTTTGACTCAGTTCTTTGGGGCTTTATTCTTTAGCCATTCCTGGTGTCATTAGTAATTAAAGTAATCTTTTCTCCAGGTGACACTTAGCATCTTTACTAATGAAATACTCCTTGCACAGGAAAGGGTTCAGCTCTGCCAGAAAGTGAATGTAAGCAGAAGGAATTCCTGCTCTGAACCCCACCCCCACCCCCAGAGCTACAGACTCCTGAGTTCATGACTTGTGGGTCACACACATCCCTCTGTCCTGGACACCTGGGCCGGGCCTGCAGTGCAGAGCGTCACTCAGCATGCCTGCCGGCTCCATCAGTACCCACCGCACAGCAGCTTTCCTTCTCTCAACGCTTGGCTGCCCGCCATGCCGACCCCAGGAACAGAGCCTCCTAAGAAAAAGGTACGTAAGAAATGAGGGCTGAACACACACCGCGTCTTCCTCGAGACCAGCCAGCTCTCCTCATGAGAACAGCTTTCCAAGCCTAGGGCTTGGTTCCAGCTCCATTACAACAAAGAAAATGCTTTATAACGTTTGTCCACAATCTAAGCCACAGGAAAATTCTGACTGCACAGCACATGACATGGTGTGGAGAGTATAAGCACACTAGAAAAAGAAGAATTACTATGCAAAAGCTATTGATGCACGAGACCTTCGTAACAAGCAGGAAATGTGCAAAGACAGATACCTGTGCGGGAGATAACAGCTGTCCCTGTTGGGACCCAAGGCTCAAAGCGCAGCTTGTGAGACACTGGCTGCTGCTCGACACAGCGTTATTTCCTTGGCATGTGATTGAACTGGGGGCCTTCCTTGCTTTTCTCTGGTGTCCTTCTTTTGTCATTGTTCGTGAAGGTAGTTGAGCTTCGGTTTGGTCTGGAATCCCGTGACACTTAGAGCTATAAGATCAAAGTCCATCATAGGCATTTGGGTTGGTGCCTGGTGCAGCAAAGTTCAGGCTGTGCTTCAAATGGGGCTTGAGTGCCTCTTCTGCTGCTAAGTCACTTCAGTCGTGTTCGACTCTGTGTGACCCCGTAGACGGCAGCCCACCAGGCTCCCCCGTCCCTGGGATTCTCCAGGCAAGAACACTGGAGTGGTTTGCCATTTCCTTCTCCAATGCACGAAAGTGAAAAGTGAAAGGGAAGTTGCTCAGTCGTGTCCGACTCTTAGCGACCCCATGGACTGCAGCCTACCAGGCTCCTCTGTCCATGGGATTTTCCAGGCAAGAGTACTGGAGTGAGGTGCCATCGCCTTCTCTTGGCCGTGGTTAAAGGCTGGCTGGGTTTGATCTTGAACTGAGGAGTCTCAGGTCCTTGATTGATAAACCCTGCTCGGCAGAGCTCTGCTTTAACTAATGTAGCCCTTGCGTTGGTTGGATTTCCTGTGTTTCAGCACCTCCCTAGGTGTAACCTTATCTCTCCATTTTCAACCCATGATTGATCTGAAACACCACAGGTGAGGTTTCTCTTTGGCTCAACAGCTGGATTACTTCCAGGTTTCCCCACCACAGAAGAGAAGTCCCAAACTCTAGCAGTTCTTATCATTTGACATTTTATGGGGCAGCCACTGTGGGTGAGATGCTAATATGGTTAGACACAGGTCCAGTAAACTGAACTTAGTGCTTGAAAGTGTATTCATCTACAATGTGTAAATGTTAGAAACAATGGAAGTAAACAAATGATAGATGGTGTTTAGGGGGGAGGTGACAGCAAGGTGTCTCTCAGAAGCTTGGAAAGAGGGCAAGTGGTTGACCTTTAAGCATTAAGCTACTTAAATAACTGCATAAGTGAAGGAGGCAAAAGGTTTCATTAATCCTTTGGGAAAAATGATTTAGAGGGAACAGGAAGATAGCCCAGCACCCTGAGGAACACATGTCCTGCAAGATGCTTCTCAGGTCAGTTTGGGACAATCTTTGATAGTCACAATGCACATTTCACTTTGTTTACACTTGTGTTTCTATCAAACTTAAAAAAGTAAAATGAACCTCTATCACCTCCCTGTGTCTCAGTTTTTTGTTTGCTTGTTTTTAAAATCACAGCACACCACAGAAAGAAATGATTTATAAAGCATACCTACTGTGGGAATACAGGGAGGCCCAAGCTAAAGAAAGAAGACACCATCGGATGAGTGAGGTGTTCCAGGCACAAAGTACATAATCAGAGGCAGCCCCAGGCAAGAGAAGGTGGGGTGAGGAGGAAAATCACTCTAGTCATCAGAGAGTTTGTGTGTCTGTGTGTGTGCATGTGTGTGTGTGATTGGAAGAGAGAGAGACAATTGAAACATCTTCCAACACTATACAGAGTCCCTCTGGAGATTTCTGAATAATGACACAGCTTCACAGATATGGTGACACAAGGCAAGTGTTGTCATGGACAGGAGAAAAGGTATTATGCCCTTTGGGAAGGGGTGCCATCCACAAATAGTTAGCATTTTCATGTAGCCATCAGTGTCTCTTGATTTAACTAGCATATGACCATCCCTGAATACCCCAGAAAGAGCTGGCCCTGAAAACTTCAGGAGACAGATGATGGCGAGAGCTGCACAATAATGTGATGTACTTAGTGCCACTGAACCATACAAGTCAATATGGTTTTATATTATGTGACTTTTCCCACAATTAAAAAGAAACATTTAGAAAGACCTGGCCTAAATAACAACTTTGCCACTTACTAGAATATAGAATACAGAAAATAGAAATAGACTGGAATCTATGGCTCAATTTCTTCATTTGCATATTGGGGTTACTAAAATGTGGGATTACTGTAAGTATTATACAATATATGCTTAGCCCATTAACATCATAAGCACTCCATAAAGATATTTAACTTTATTTATTTTTTGATATTCAACTTTAAATTTTATTTCTGTAATGATTTTTATTTCAGAGATTGACAGACATCATCATGTTTTCCAGTGTGCTAGAGCTCTTTAACATGTTCCTCAAAAGGCTGTTGTTAATGAAACTACATCACTTTCTTTTACTCACCATATAACATGATGCCATGAAGCTTTCACAGCAGTCACTCACAAGTGTCACTCATCTTGCAAAACCCGAAGAGGATATAATTAGAGTCTCTGCTTTAAGAATTTTTACTGCCTGGTAGTATCTGTGATATCAGCATCATTACACTGGCAATGAAGGTCACAGTGGATTTTTTTCCTGAAAGATAAGAACACAGGTAAGGATATGCTTCCTTAGGTGTCACATCTTCTTTTTAGGAGACCAAATATTTGCGAGTGATGTTGACTTGGGAACATAAGAAATCAGCTCTCTGGCCTTGGCCCTCCTGGCCAAATACATAGAGTTGGGCTTGAACAATTAAACACTTTTAAATTTATTTTTATATATTTAAAACTCTGTTAGATTTTTTTTCTGTATAAATAGACATCATGCTTTCCAGTAGACAGGCTCAAAAGGTAAAAAAGCAACATTTGACTTGGTGACCCTGGGCACACGAACGTGGCAATGCTAGTAAAATGCGTTGTCTGGTGCCAGTCATGCACAATAGAAGAAGCAAGGAAGGACATATTAGGGACGGCTTTCATGCTCCCAAGCGACCCAGGAGCTCTGCGGGTTCCTGCCCAGGGTCAGGAAGTGACTCGTGCCTGTCACTGGCTGCAGCACTGATACTGCTCCCAACGGGTCTTTCTGTTTGGTTGACTTAAAGGATTCACCACCACCTGGTTCCATCTACTTATCGCAGTCTCCAGCAGCAGGGATGCTTGTCCTGCCAGGTCCGCTACTGCTGGAAGAACCGGCTCTTTGGGCACACTGAAGGCTCAGGACCCCACGGAATGAGGATCCCGAACAAAACATACTTGTGTCTTAAAACAGGAGCCATATTCTGTGTACCTGCCACAGACTTGTGTTGAGGAATGGCCACACTCAGAAGCTGCTACCAAATTTAAGTACGTATTTTAGAAGTTATCAAGCCTGCTTACAACTAGCACAGCATTAACATCTGGGAAAAAATAATAGACGAGGAACAGTTGGGTAGAGGTTCTTCCATCAGGGCTGGCTTGGTAGATGCTACAAAAGATTTGATTTCCAGATTTCTGAAAGAAAAGGAGAAATCTGAAAACAAAACCAATGCAGTCTCACCTGGTGGGGGGAGGTCACTGAGCTGAGGTTGGTCAGCTGAAGTCTGATGACACATTCAGAAGTTACTCAGTTTTAGTTTTCTTCTGTCTATGACTGGGCGATACCACGTATCTGAGTCAGAGCTTCCTCTTCCTGCAGGTAGGTTTAATAGAACCTGCTCCACGTGCTGGGAAAGATTGGGGACAGGATGATAAGAGGGAGACAGAGGATGAAATGGTTAGATGGCATCACCAACTCAATGGACATGAGTTTGAGCAGACTCCGGGAGATAGTGAAGGACAGGGAAGCCTGGCATGCTGTGGTTCCTGGTCACAAAGAGTTGAATATGTGACTGAACAACAGTTCCCTCATATGAGATGGTTGGGGCAAGATGAGTAATGATATATGTAAAAAGCAAATGATATATGTAAAAAGTAATGATATATGTAAAAAGCAAAAGAAAGTCTAAACATGCAAGATTTCTGTCTTCTCCCCTAGACCGTGAGCTCCTAGATAAGGGGACCTTGTGTCTCTCTACCCAGGGTGCCTGCTGCATAGTGGGCTGGCAGTTGTATCAAATGACTGGATACACTGATTACGAACCAACTGGGTCAAAGAAAGAAAGCTGCCATTGGAGGTGCTGACTAGACCCCTTGTATCAACTGGGTCCTGGAGGGGACACCAGCTTAGAGCATGCAAGTGGGAAGTGGGCCCCTGAGAAGCTGTTGCTGCCTGTGACTAGAGAGAAAGGAAAATAGATTGGGAGATGGGAGAGCCTAAAGGATTCCTGTCCGGGTCTTTATTCCGACAGAAACTGGCGAGGAAAGGTCCCAGTTCTTAGATGCGCATGAAGCGGGAAGTCAGGTGACATGGGTTAGGGCGTTCTGCTCAGCGTGGCTGAGTGTGATGGATGGCTTGGTGCGCTGTTTATCTAGTGCGGGCTGGTATTTCACCTCTGTTTTCATTAGACTGATGCTAAGGTAATAATTCTTTCCTCTGGCTGAAAAATCTGTCTTCAGCCATTTGTTGATCTTCTTGAACGGGCACTTCAGATGTCCAGCAGTTACCCTAAAGGAGGCTTTGAATGAAAACTTACATAATGCCAGTTGGCATCCACAGAGCTCACAGCAAGGCTTCTGCTAGACTTGCTGTGGTTAGGAGGTGCAAAGTCACATCTGTGCAAAGAGAACCAGCCTCAGGAATGGCACAGAGAGACCACGCCTGTGGGAAACAAAGAGGAAACGGCACACTTTTTGCATTTGAACATTTCAAGCGTATCTGCAAATTAAATGAAGGCAGTGCCGTCTTCCTAGGGTGTTTCCATGAAGCAGTGTGTTGTGGCGAGAAGTGCCCGAGACTGGGACTCAGAAATCTCCATGACTCTCCCTACGGGCAGGTCTCATAACATCTCTGTGCCTCCATGTCTTCATCTTTCCAGCAAAGCTAAGAATAATATATGTGGTGGTCTGAATGGAAAGCCCTTGTCAAGAGAACTTAGCTTTTAGTTTTTCTCCCAGGCTAGTGGGAACAAGTTGAACACAAAGACAGAGGCGTGTGGCATTACTAAGTGGCAGCATGATAGCCCCACCCTCCTCCCAACGCATTTGATGAAGAGCAGGAAGGTGAGAGGACAAGGTTGGCTCTGCAAGGCCTGGTTAAGGAAACTCTCTTCCCACGACTCACAGGGCAGTCCTTCTGAGCAGTGTTGTGGGTTTGTGAGCTGACCACCCGGTGATAGGACTTCTGCTCACAGAGCCCAGGAAGCTGCTTCATCCGGAGTGGACCCCCAGAAACGTCTCATCCCCTCATCTGTGTGTGTGTGTTTACCATCGATGTGCAGACGGTGCAGCCAGGCCACGGAGAGAGATGGAATCATAGGCCACTGCTCTCAACGCTCAGGTCTTCCATTCAGAATGAGAGTCTTTCCTCCCCATCAGGAGGGACAGCCCCTTCATGCTGTCTGTACCAGAGGCCACTTGCCTTGAAAAATGGTTCTTATGTAACATAACTAGGGTGGACATATATTCTGATTTGCCCCTACCAGCCCACTTTGTGCTTTTTGTGACTGAATACATATAATAGCTCTCCCACCAACTCTAAAAGTGTTTGAGTTTGGACAATAAATTATATGACACCCTAAATACAACAGGTTCGTTTTTCTGTTGGCACCTTCTCCACCCTCAACAAATACCTCATGTCTATTGCCAATAGCCCCTCTGTCCTCAGCTTAGTCATTTATGCTATACAAATAAAGTTTTACTTTATAATTTTCACACAGCAATGTATATTCATCAATATCATTTTCAGGGCACTCCTGACATGAGGGGAGACTCATTACAAAGAACTGTACTTTATAAAATGTGATAATTCTAATGAGGAAGGATTAGTGGGGATCAACTAACATAATTTTTTATAAAGTGCCAATCAAATGGAAGCTACTGTTATTAATAACTCTGAAATAATGATGACTAAAGAATTGTTTTATTCACTCATTCTTCAATTAAGCAATTATTCAAACATTAAACATTTGCATAATGTTTCCAGACACGATGCTAGATACAGAAAATATGAAAATGAAAGACAATCTCTTTGAGCTCAAGGAAGTCATAGAAAACAAGGTAAAGAGACAAGGCAGCGATGAGAGTCTGCTCACAGTAGCATGGATCAGGAGCCCTGAATGCAGGGTCAGGCCGCTAGGTGGAAGGGAGGGGAGGAGGCGGTGGGGAAGGCATTCGAGAGGCAGTGATGCAGACTGGGTTTTTTTTTTTTTAAGATTTTTTAAAATGTGGACCATTTTAAAAGTCTTTATTGAATTTGTCACAATAATGTTTCTGTCTTATGGTTTTATTTTTTTGTTTGTTTGGTTGGTTGGTTTTTTAGCCAAGAGGTATGTGGGAGCTTAGCTCCCCAACTGGGCATCAAACCCACATCCCCAGCATTGGAAGGCGAAGTCTTAACCCCTGGACCACCAGGGAAGACCCTGGAATGGATGTTAAAGGATGCAGAGGAGTTAGCCAAGGGAGGAAGATGTGAAAAGCATCCTCTTTCAGATCTTTTCTAGTATTAGAAAATAAGAAAAACAGGGAATTCCCTGGCCAGTCCAGTGGTTAGGATTCCATTCTTTCACTGCTGGAACCCTGGGTTCAGTTCCTGGTCGGGGAACTAAGCTCCTGAAAACCATGAGACAATGCCAAAACAAAACAAAACAAGACAGAAAGAAAGAAAAGAGAAGAAAGACAAATTCAGAAGTCAGGAAACATTCTGATGTGTTCCTGTTGATTTTAAAGGAAGCTGTTTCTATTAGTGGAGGCTTCTTGGGAACTCTGTGAATAAACTTTCCTAATTAGGAGACTCTTAAAAAGCTAGAATCCTATTGAAGCAGTTTCCAATAGAGAGTTGTCACCCATATGTGAAACTGTAAATTTTCTAGTAACCATGTTATAAACGTAAAAAGAAACAGGTGAAATTAACTTTAATAATAAGTTGTTCTTAACCCAGTACACCCAAAACATTATCATTTCCACAGGGAGTCAATATAAAAATGAGATGTTTTGCTATCTTGTTTTCACCTGGAGAAGGAAATGCTAACCCACTCCAGTGTTCTTGACTGGAAAATCCCACGGACAGAGGAGCCTTGTAGGCTATGGGGTCACAAAGAGTCGGACACGACTGAGCGACTTCACTTTAGCACTTCACTTTTTTCACATTAAAGTTTTTTAAATCTTAGTTTTTAAAGTAAGTGATTGCCTCAGAGATTGTCTGAGGCCAATGTTGTCTGAGTTGGGAGGGTGAGGAGGGAATGGAATGGGGTATGCTTTGGGAGTGGCGAACATATTCTATATCTTGATTTTTATTTATTTATTTATAAACTCATTGAACTGCGAGTTCAGTTAATGCATTTTATTGGGCATATGCTGTATCTCAATAAAGTTGATTAAAAACAAACAAAAAAAGACGTTGACATTCAGCCTGGGACTTCTCTGGTAGTCCAGTGGTTAAGAATCTGCCTGCCAAAGCAGGAGACACAGCTTCGACCACTGTTCTGGGGCATCACTGCCATGGGGCAGCGAAGCCCTTGAGCCACAGCTACTGAAGCCTGCGCACCTGGAGGCCCTGCTGCTTGACAAGAGAAGCCACCGCAATGAGAAGCCTGCACGTGGCAACAAAGAGTAGTCCCTGCTCACCTCAACTAGAGAAAGTCAGCATGCAGCAACAAAGACCCAGCATAGCCAAAAATAAAACCAATAATTTTTTTTAAAAAATTCCCGTCTGTATTTTACTCTCAGAGAACATTTCAGTTCGTAGTAGGCACAAGTGACACGTGGCTCCCATACTGAACAGAGCAGTTTCACGATATCTAATCTCACTGTCGTCACAACTGAAAATGAAACCAGAGTGTCCTGGCTGGTTTATTCATGACTGTTTATTCCCTCACCTACATAAATAACACACACTTCTTGAAGAAGGAAGAAACAAAGTTTCTACAAAGATCTACATTCTGTCCTAGGTATTTCTCTTGTACTTGACAGTCAACAGTTTATGACAGGTCTCTGTACCTCATAAGCAAACTATCCATACAGTCTCTGAAATATAAGTGTTTTAATTGTCGGGAGAGCCAAAACTCTGGTTATACATTCCCAAACTCTGGTTATACACTACCACAAGGGCTGGTTTTTATCTGTGAGATAATTCAGAACTAACTATTCCATCACAAAAGATGTCATCAAGGCAAACCTTCATACTTGCTGTCACGCATGCTAACTTCTTTCTTATTGAAATAGTCTATTTGTATACAGTATGTTATCATTTTATGAATCAAAACAGAAGACTGATATTAGGAAGAAAGTCCTGTTAACAATTCATTGTTGGGCAGGTGAGCCGTCTCAGGCTCTGAATTCCCCTGTCCCTGCGATGGTGATAACAACTTGGGCCTCGAGGTCTTAGTACCTTGAAGACATGAACAAACACTCCTCATCTTTCTGATTCTTGGTTTAGCACAGAGCTGATAATTACAAAAGATTTCTTCAATCTCTGAAAGTGTTCATGAGCTATAGGGCCATCCGGTGAGTCACTTTTTCTCCTTTCTCTTTAGTGGGTCACTCACAGTTTGTGACGAGAACACTACTAATTGCATAGCTGGTGCCAGGGGCACTGTGGCGTCGCTGAGGAAGTCACTGTTAGCGACAACCCATATAAAAACTGATTATTCTCTAGAGAGGCCGCATGCCATCCTGAGAGAATGCAGGCTGATGCCTTGAAGTTCTTCCACCGACAAGGTGCACAGCCTGGGGCCAACTATTTTAACTGCAGCCTTCTCAGCTGTGAAAAATGAGAACAGCGATCCTCACGGCTTTAGAAGAGAGTTGTGTTTATTAATTAGTCTGTATTTCAAAGTGCTTCACAACTGGAAAGTTTCACAATTGAATAAAGGAAGATTCCCTTTCATTTTATCCCCCATCACATTAGGATGAAAAGAAACTGTGCTCACTGAGGCTGTGAGAAAAATGGAAGGGATTCAGGCAAAAAAAGCTAACAAACCTGACTTTCAAAGGTAGTGGCTCATTTCCCTGACTGCAAGATGACACCCATTAAAGGGAACTTTTGTAAATTAGGTATCTTGAAGGGCAGCCAAACCTGCTATCTGAAGAACTGTTTTCTTTTAGACTTAATTTTTATGATCCCTTCAAAAAAAAAAAAAAAAGAAAATGAGTCAAATCACACAGTGGTGGGTATTTGAAAAGCAAAGCTTCCCCTTCTTCCTAGAAACTGACATAGACTTTATCATATTTTCTTTCTTGAGAAATACAACCTAGACCTGCTTGTATCTCCACTGTTAGATCCTCAGACCTCCTTGTCCTTTTCCTAGCTTATAATAGAAAGCAGGCCCACCAGATTTTTCCTAAGTGTTCCATTATCACCAGAATATCAGTTGATTAAAAAAAAAAATTCATTCCTTGTTCTTCTTGTAGCTAACTGTTCACTCATTTTTTCATCTCCTTCTATACTATAAAAATGTAGTTGCCTGACTGAAACTGGTCTTGCTGGTGTACTTTGCATCTAGCTGGGGTTGCGTGATAAGTTCTCCCCGGTGGAAAGTGAGAAAAATGGGATTTCTAAGATGTGACTGTGCATCTTTACTCTCTCTGAGGGCTGGAAGAGATTCTGAAGACCTCGGGCAAGTCTGAACCTCGAGACAGAAGCCTGAATCCTGTATCCTGCAGCTGACAGACATCTGCTTTGGACTGTTATCTGAGTGAGAAATAAACTTCTAGTGTGTTAAGTCAATTTTTTTGAAGTTTATTGTTATAGCAGCTAATAGTACCCTAACACATACATTTGCCAAAGCTGACACTCTTCCTCAAATTTCCCGTTATCATTGTCTTTTCCATGCCAGACCACGAAACTCCTTCAGGAACTTCAGGACATTCAGGATAGTATGAGGTAAGATATTTAATAAATGCATGTGGAATAGAGGGAGGGAGGGAGGGAGGGAAGAGGAAGAAAAAAAGGAAGGGAGGGAGGGAGGAGCGATTGAATTAATGTGAATGCATTTAAAGTGACTTGGTTACTTTCTTTGAAGCTTTCAAGCCCAGCATGGCCACCACCTCATTAAGTGGTAAAGGTGGGAAATATTTCTCCTTTCTACACGGTCTTCTAAAGGATGGACACAGAGCCGTGAGAGAAATCACTGACCAGAGAAAAGCAATCCCTTAGAGAAAGCAATCCAAATATCATCTCCCTCGAGAGCTGGGCCACCGCCAGCATCTCCATCAGCAACTTGGAAGAGTTGTCTGTCTTCCCGACACAATAAAACTGGAGACATGAGCACATAGAGCTCTCGCCAGCACAATTACATGAAGCCGGAGCACATTATCACTTCTAGCTTGCAGGATTTATGGCCAACTATGATGGAAAATAAAGACAGAGGTATTTTACTTGTCTGAATTCAGCACTCACAAAAGGCAATACACTTTAATCAAAGAGAATTTGTATAAATGGTGCTTTTTCTAATGAAAACCCTCACAAACAGAACAGAAACAGATGCTGGCATCTTAGAATGAAAAAGAAAAATGAAAAAGATGGCCACTTTGCTCCTGGTCAGAAAAATATGCAGTTGATAGCCTTTATGATTGAAAAACTTCCGAAGGCATTGAGGTTTCCTGGGTTTGGGAAATGGCTTTTAACTTGAGTGGAACAGGGAGCAGGTTTGTATACGCTTTTGGTGTCTGCTGATCCGAGTATTGTGCATCTGCGCATGCTCAGTCGTGTCTGACTCTTTTCAACCCCATGGACTGTAGCCCACCAGGCTCCTCTGTCCATGGGATTTTCCAGGCAAGAATACTGGAGTGGGTTGCCATTTCCTCCTCCAGGGGATCTTCATTTCTTGTGTCTCCTGCACCCGCAGGTGGATTCTTTACCACTGTGCCACCTGGGAAGCCAAGTATTAAATAGTGAAGCTAAAATCACTCTGCTTGTAAGAAGCCTGTGATTTCTGTTTGCTTCTTTACTTCCTGTGGCAGTTCCCCCGCCATAAACTCGCTTAGAGCCAGGCTCTTTCAGCAGCAGATCATTCCTAGGCTTTATGCTCATTACTTGCCCATTAGTTGTCTCCACTCTGGGATGCCCACCCTGTGAGCGCAGGGCCTGCAGTGTTCCTGGCCCAGTGTTGGTATGGGGTAAAAGCTCAGAAAATATTGAAGAGGTCTGACTAGGTTGTAACTTTACTTAATTAAATGGTCTTCTTTACACAGACCATTTGTTTTCACCATCAGTTCGTTCATGTTGTTTTTGGTGTTGTTCAGTCATTCTGCTGCTGCTGCTAAGTTGCTTCAGTCGTGTCCGACTCTGTGCGACCCCATAGATGGCAGCCCACCAGGCTCCTCCGTCCCTGGGATTCTCCAGGCAAGAACACTGGAGTGGGTTGCCATGTCCTTCTCCAATGCATGAAAGTGAAAAGCGAAAGTGACGTCACTCAGTCGTGTCCAACTCTTAGCGACCCCATGGACTGTAGCCCACCAGGCTCCTCCACCCATGGGATTTTCCAGGCAAGAGTACTGGAGTGGAGTGCCATTGCCTTCTCCATTCAGTCATTCAGTTGTGCCCAACTCTTTGTGACCCCATGGACTGCAGCACGCCAGACTTCCCTGTCCTTCACCACCTCCCAGGGCTTGCCCAAACTCATGTCCATTGAGTCGGTGATGCCATTCAACCATCTCACCCTCTGTTGTCCCCTTCTCCTCCTGCCCCCAATCTTTTCCAGCATCAGGGTCTTTTCCAATGAGTCACTCAAAGACAATGAAAAGGTAGACCAGGTGGTTTTTGTCTAATGTTTTAAAATTTGCATCATTGAAATACATGTTGGTGAAACCACTGTTTATGGGAGCCAAAATTATAGCTGCTAAATTTCTGCAAGATGGAAAAGATTGAGAAAAAATGGAAAGTGTTACATAACCCTTCAAATGCAGAATATGCCCCTATATTCTCTCGATGTTTGGTGTGGCACCCGAAACCTTGAAGGCAAGTTTGTTTCCAGAACACCTGAAACAGAGACCGCATTTTTATGATGTTTGTCTCTCATGGTCAAGTTTACATTAGGGAGCTATATTTTCCTTATATTTATTTTAAAATTATTTGAGTTTTCCAATAAAATAACATTTTCATTTTTTTCCCCTCTTCCCAGATGAACACATTTATTGTTTTTATCCAAGAACATGGGGCTGTGATTGGTGGTTGGGATGCCTTGAAGTGGTATACTTGGAAAAGATGTGTTGTTTGCATTTAACAAATTACTTAGTCGGTTGAATATCTAGTGACTAAAATACTAACAGTTCATCAAAACACAGTTATCCCAGATATCCTTTCAAGAGCAGCAATCAGATGTCCTAAATTCCAAGAAAAGGGTGAGAATTGTGAGGAGGGGGAGACCAGAGAGACAAACCGTGTTTAGAAGGAGGAAGTAAGTCAAGGAACTAAGGATCTGAAATAAAGGGGGAACACGTGAATCCTCTCCTCTGAAGTCACCCAGGTTAGGGGGAGTAAAATCATTATCTGATATTCTGAGGCTACTTCAAAATTGCATTGGTACTTTCAACCAGGCTAGACTCAGCACTGAAAAACCACCAGCACCTCTAAGTTGGGCTGCAAGGCCCAGCTCTGGGCTCATATCTACCTGGAAGGGCCCAGTGCCACTTAGTCAGGATGAGGGTCAGGGCAAGGGCAGAGCAGCCTGCTCACTCAAGCTGGCCTCAAGGGGAGGCCGGTGGTGTCCAACCCTGGGCTACTCGTTCAACTCCTCTCTGGAGCAATAAATAGAAAAGTGGCAGGAGGCTAAGGTCCTCTAAATTAGGACTTCCCTGGTGGGTCAGACGGTAAAGCATCTGTCTACAATGCAGGAGACCTGGGTTCAATCCCTGGGTCGGGAAGATCCCCTGGAGAAGGAAATGGCAATCCACTCCAGTACTACTGCCTGGAAAAATCCCATGGACAGAGAAGCCTGGTAAGCTACAGTCCATGGGGTTGCAAAGAGTCAGACATGACTGAGTGATCCTCTAAGGTGATTGGAGATTTATTTTTTAATTCAATAATAACTTAGAGTATATGTATAGACATACTCACACATATACATACACACATACATATATATACATACACACACACACACATATGTATGACTATATAATTATGGAAGTGAAGTGAAGTCGCCCAGTCGTGTCCGACTCTTTGTGACCCATGGACTGTAGCCAACCAGGCTCCATCCATGGGATTTTCCAGGCAAGAATACTGGAGTGGGTTGCCATTTCCTTCTCCAGGGGGTCTTCCCAACCCAGGGATCGAACCCAGGTCTCCCGCATTGCAGGCAGATGCTTTACCATCTGAGCCACCAGGGAAGCTGTATAATTATATATATATAATTATGAGTGTACATCTATATATGCATATGTGTATATATATGGGCTTCCCTGGTGGCTCAGATGGTAAAGAATCCGTCTGTAATGCAGATGACCGGGGTTTGATCTCTGGGTCAGGAAGATACCCTGGAAATGAGAATGGCAACCCACTGCAGTATTCTTGCCAGGAGCATTCCAGGAACAGAGGAGCCTGGTGGGCTACAGGCCATGGGTCATACATTCATGATTGGTGTTTACATAAAAGTGAGTGTAAAACATTCTAAACTTAAGATTGAAAGGCGAATGTACAGCTCTATGAATACACCAAAAACTGTTAAACTGTACATTTTAAATGGGTACGTTTCATATGTGAATCATATCTCAATAAAAATGGTTCTGAAAATGAATGCATTTATCCCTCTATTCTTCTAAAAACAGCATACACTGGGTTTTGTTGTTGTCGACTTCCTCCTACGCTTGTAACTTCTTCAAGTCTTGGTAGTGCTAGCATACCCTCCAAGATCGGTAAATGCTGACCAACGAATGACGCCGTTTTAGAGCTTCCAGGCCACATTGTCCAAGTCATGGGGTCAGGGAGAAAAATCATGCCCCCAGAATAAAACCCATCCAAAGTCCTGCTCTTCCTGTGCTCCTGCCCCCCCTCCCCGCACCTTCCGGCTTCCCATCGTCCTCTGAGGGTGGACGCTTGTTGTGCTTTCAGGCGTCATCATTTTAAAGATGACGCTTTGGATGATACCTTCTACTTCTAACAGTCTATGATGTGGACGAGACTGGCAGAAACAGTTGTAAATGTAAGAATTGGGGGTTATTTTTTTTTAACCTGTCTTCAAAGCCAGTTCATATGCAATAATTCAGCCTTACAATGTCTCGTGTGGCATATCTAATTGCAGTTGTTTTATAGATGATAAAATCTTATAGGGGTTTTATATTAGTCAGTTTCATAGGAGATATACATTTCTTTCTCTTTTTTTCTTTTGACGGTTGGTAAATCAAGTGAATAGCATAGGGCAGTGCTTCCCAAACTATTGTAAAAGATTAAATTTTATGAAATCTCCAAGAGATTGGTAACTTTTGTAAAAATCAATAAAAAATAAATTTCCAGCTTAGACTACAAAATACAAGCCCCCTTTTAGTTTATTTCATTTGGGGGGGTTTAATTTTCAAATTACACCTCTCCCTACTCTCCCTTCTGTGAAGTGTAATTGTTAGTCACTCAGTCATGTCTGACTCTTTGCGACCCCATGGACTTGCGGCCCCAAACCCTCCAGCCTTGTCTGTCCATGGAATTCTCCAGGCAAGAATAATGGAGTGGGTGCCGTTCCTTTCTCTCGGGGATCTTCCCAGCCCAGGGACTGAACCTGTGTCTCCTGCATGGCAGGCAGATGCTTTACCAGCTGAGACACCAGGGACGCCTGCCGTCTCCATCTGCTTGCACACTCCGGTGGCTCCTCCCACCACCCCCTCGCCAGTCCTCTCAGATACTCCCTGCCCGCCTGACCCCCCACCCGCAGCTCCCACCGGGTCACTCCCATTCAGAAAAACATCTCCAAGCACCGGCCTTGCAACCACCCTCAAGGCCCTGTCCCTTGCCCTCCATTTTGAATATTAAATTATTGAGTAGACATTAAGCTGCATTTCAATAAATAGTATCAAAACAAACATGGCATAAGAAAAAATCTGCGTTTTTAAAAACTAAATATTATGGGTTGTTCACTGGAAATATCTATAGAGGTGAATAATAGAGAAAACTGCTGTTACACTCAGAATTTTATAATTCTGCCATCATAACATGACATAAGTGGATTCAATTCCCATACTAAATACCTATATTCATGCTTTTAATGAACAATTTGTATATCAATATTTAATTTCAATGTGATGGATGAGTTTGCTTCTTGCTTTGTAACTTACCTAATTTAGGATAGATTGATGACAATAATACTGATAAGGGAAAATGTGTATCAAAACTCTTTCTATGAGAGAGAGAAACCTGTCTTGTAGAGATGTATCCATAGTAACAAGGACAAAATAGGATATTGGTTTTTAATTTTTTTCCAAAATGAGGCAACTGATACTCTATTTGCAAAATTTCTCAATTTTCAGTATCAGTAACCAGTTCCGACTACTTATTCTGTAAAGTTATGCTGCTGCTAAGTCGCTTCAGTCATGTCCGACTCTGTGCCACCCCATAGACGGCAGCCCATGAGGCTCCCCCGTCCCTGGGATTCTCCAGGCAAGAACACTGGAGTGGGTTGCCATATCCTTCTCCAATGTATGAAAGTGAAAAAGGAAAGTGAAGTTGCTCAGTCGTGTCCGACTCTTAGTGGACTGCAGCCCACCAGGCTCCTCCGTCCATGGCGTTTTCCAGGCAAGAGTACTGGAGTGGGGTGCCATTGCCTTCTCCATGTAAAGTTATAGTTAAATTTAAATTAATTTTTATGAAAGACAAGGTTTCTGTCTTTAAAACTTTTGGGTTACAATTGACTAATTAACCTTAAAATATCACTTGCTTAACATGGTCCTACTGCTCATTTTATAGACTTACCTCACAAGTTCAATAGTCCTTGATCTGATCTGTATGCTATTCAGTTAAATGAATTCGTTGACCATGCATTTGGAAGTCAAGGCAATGTCAAGTTGCTAAAAAAAATTTGTATCCACTTACTCTCAATTTCTGTACATATCTCATTGTGGACTAGTAATAGTTGATAGACCAGCAGTGGGCCCATGGAGCATACTTTGAGTAGCACCGCCATGTAGATAGAGCATTCCTTTGCTTCATCAAAGCAGTTGAAGTCATCTCTCATGATAAACTCAAGCATAAGATGGATGCTTGTATTCCAAAAGCTGAGATTTTATGATCCCATGGATTACTGTTAACCTAAATGGAAGATTCAGAAAAACTGCTAATGAGTTCTTCATTTGCATCTTTTCTCTTCAGTAATTTTACCAATGACTTAGATGAAGGTATGAAATTATACTCATCAGATTCAAAATATTTTTTCTATTTATGAAATATTTTGTATGACCCACACATTGGACTAATTATTTTACATTGATTGTTTCACTTAATCTTGAGAGTGATAATTCTGTGATATCGGTACTGTAATTATCTCTGATTTAGAGATGGGAAACATTAAGTAACTTCCCAAAGCTCGCTCAGCTCCTTCATGGTGGAGCTAGGATTTGAGTTCAGGCCACCTGACTTGACATCCAGCTCTCTGAACCACCTAACTGGCCACCAAAACTGGCCAGGATTGGCACAATTATATGTGATCGAAGCAGGAGACTTAAAACTATTCTCTAGGCAAAATTGCTGGGCAAAAAGCAGTACTGTGAGACTTAAGAGGAATCAGTCAACACAAGGCAATTACACAAAAGCTGGCGGGGAAAGCCTGGCATGTCAGGGTCCCTTGGGATTATCTCATATCCTGCCAGCTTCACCTCGGTTACCAGCCACCGCAGCAGCATGTGTCCACAGGCCACTTCTGCGGACAGCACCTCATTTAAAGAGCTTGAACCGTGTCTGGACAAGACTGCTCAGGATACAGGCTATAGCAGCTGGAGTAATCCCTAGCCAACCAGAGACGAGAGCTGATGGATAAATGTTTTGCTGTCAATGCTTTTTATTGAAAGCAACTCTGACAAGCATTCTACAGCCTCCGATGGTCCTGGTAAAATCCAGTCCCAGTTGCCTGCTGCAGGAACCAGCTTCACAAGGCCCCTTTGATTGGTTTTTCCCCCCTCTTCATGTCATGCTCCCTGGTCTACCTCCGATCCCCGACATCACCTCCAAAGACGCCTCCTGTAGGCATGTTCTTGTCTCAGACTCTGCACTGGGATGCTGTCTTAGTTTGGGCTATTTTAAAAATACCATAGGCTGGGTAGATTAAACAACAACCATCTCTTTGTCATTGTCCTGGAGGCCAGGAAGTCCAAAATCAAGGTACTGGCAGATTTGGTGTCTGGTGAGAGCCCACTTCCTAGTTCACAGAGGACTGATTTCTCATAGTATCCTCACAGGGTGGAAGGGAGGAGAGCTCTCTCTGGAGCCTTTTACATAAGGGCACAAATCCATTCATGAGGATACCACCCTCATGATCTAATCACCCCAAAGGCCCACCCTCCTAATGCCACACATTGGGGATTACGTTTAATTTAGAAGTTTGAGGAGAAACAAGAGTCTATTGTACCAGGTGAACACATTAGCCTGGCAGTGAATTGTGTTTTGGCTGAAGATATGAATGTAATATGACAGAAAGAAAGAAGGAGAGAGGAAAGGAGAAAGGAGGAGAGAGAGAGAAAAGAAGAAAATTGGGGAAAAGAGAGAGACAGAGAGAGAAACTGGTATAAAGGCATTACCATCTGAAGACCTGCAACGTTTCAGTTGGCAACATCACCTTGCAATTCTCAGCATTCATAGAGAATCAGTACATCTCATGTTAGGGCCTTTTGAGTCATTTTTGTGGGTACCAGAAGGGTGTGATAGACACACAGCCCCCAACACACACACACACACCATCATGAGCTACAATCTGGTCCCCTTGCAATGCTGTTCTCCAGCTCTGTGCTCAGCCCTCTGCAGCCTTCCCAAAGGCAGAGTGCCCACAGCCGTCAAACGATGCTCAGCTGGGCACTCCCAGATTGTCACACGGGTGCTCTTTCCTCTGTTTGTCTTGTTTTGTTGCTTTTAACTACTGGGCTTTTCACGAATGCCTCCTATGCTGCAGCACCCTTGGGGGGAAAAAAAAGAGGCCTGCCACAAAAGGCAATGGGAATAACAATAAAACCTGGGTTTTACATAGCACCTCTTTTCTTAAATGCTTACGGTGTCTTCACATCTCTAATATCTTCCTGACATCCCTAAGTGGGCCAAAGCAGACAGCACATGGGTTAGGATCTAACCTGTCAGGTTCCCAGTGTTCCTAGTAGAAAGCTTGCTGCTGCTGCCATTGCCAAGTCACTTCAGTCATGTCCGACTCCATGCAACCCCAGAGATGGCAGCCCACCAGGCTCCTCCGTCCCCGGGATTCTCCAGGCAAGAACATTGGAGTGGGTTGCCATCTCCTTCTCCAATGCATGAAAGGAGAAGGGAAAATGAATTCATTCAGTCATGTCTGACTCTTAGGGACCCCACGGACTGCAGCCTACCAGGCTCCTCCGTCCATGGGACTCTCCAGGCAAGAGTACTGGAGTGGGGTGCCATTGCCTTCTCTGAGTAGAAAGCTTAAGAGATACTTGACCAAGTCCTGAGTGCGTGCATGCTAGGTTGCTTCAGTTGTGTCTGACTCTTTGCCACGCTTTGGACCATAGTCCGCCAGGTTCCTCTGTCTGTGGAATTCTCCAGGCAAGAATACTGGAGTGGGTTGTCATGCCCTCCTTCAGGGGACCTTCCCAACACAGGGATCAAACCCACATTTCTAATGTCTCCTGCATTGGGATGCAGGTTCTTTACCACTGGGCTTCCCTTGTGGCTCAGCTGGTAACGGATCTGCCTGCAATACAGGAGACCTGAGTTCAATCCCTGGGTTGGGATCTCCTGGAGTAGGGAAATGCTACCACTCCAGTATTTTCTCCTGGAGAATTCCATAGACTGTATAGTCCATGGTGTCACAGAGTTGAACAGGACTGAGGGACTTTGATTTTCATTTCTCTTTACCACTAGCGCCGCCTGGGAAGCCCTGACTGAATCATAGGCATTTCCAAAATCTTGCAGCCTCTAAACTAAGAGATCATTTAGCTAAGTGTTTTCTTCTCTGGTGGCTCAGAGGGTAAAGCCTCTGCCTGCAAAGTGGGAGACCCAGGTTCAATCCCTGGGTCAGGAAGATCCCCTGGAGAAAGAAATGGCAACCCACTCCAGTACTCGTGCCCGAAAAATCCCACGCATGGAGGAGCCTGGTAGGCTACAGTCCATGGGGTCCCAAAGAATTGGACACGACTGAGCAACTTCACTTTCACTTTCTTCCTTTTGGGTTCTTTCCAAAGTTAATTACCAACCTTCATTCTAGCTATGAGATCTCCAAGACTATGTTCTTTATAAGCATATGCTACTTTATTATTTAAGTCTAAATATTTACAAAATCTTCTAATCTAAGATTGGTAGTTTGGCTTCTCTGATGATGGTTGTCTGTATCTCTTTAAAAAAGGAGACATAGAGATATCCAGCCTTAGTGCCCAAAGCTTGCAGAAAATGGAAGAGCTTTTACCTCCCCTGATTTTATCTTCTGTGCTTTAGCTTTAATTAGAGACTGTGTGAGCAGGACAGGTCGGAGTAGTGTGAAACACGTAAATTACCATGGTATTAAAGAGGGTCACTGTATCAAAGGTGAGAGCCAAATGTGTAAGCTTAAATAACGACCACATGTTTTTCCACATTGATGGCCTTGTGGTGTCCAAAAACTAAAAAACTGTTTTCAAGGTACCCCTGAATGACCTGTTCCTGCCCAGGTCTATCCAGGGTACCTTGACCATGTCAACAGACTACACCACTCACCAAGAATCTGAGCCATTTGTCTGAATCTGAAATTATTCTGCCATAAATGCTTAGAGAAGACCCACATGTATGTTCACATGAGAAAAGAGAATAGTCCACAGCTTAACTGCTGTGTTTCTTAGCGAAAGGTCTTTCGATAAATTCCAAGGTAATAAATCATCACATGAGCCAGAAGAGAATATTTTTGATAATTAGATCTATCTATATGACCCTAACGTACACTGCCATATAATAACAATAATACTAATGGACACTTGACATTTGGGTACCATTGTGCAAGTTTCAAAGCACTTTCCCATTTACAATAAACGCATCAGTAGAGGTAACTTGGGCTGACCCTAATCCTAACCCTATTACGGTGGTATGGTATATGAAGGTTCTTTCTCAAGAATGTTAGTGGAACTAAACAGATCAGATGAGGGTTAGCAGTAAAAGTTTGGAGGGAAAAGATGCTGAGCATATTATTTGAATGGGGGTTGAAGAGTCATAGAAGACCAAACTGAAAGTTACTAATATTAAAAAAAAAAAAAGAATAAACAGAAGGAAGTACAGAAAATATGTGATGTACATAAATCTGTATAGCATAGTGCCTTCATCTGAATAAAGTAAATGTGTAAATTGGCAAATATATGACAATGATGTATGCTTCGCCAAAAACAATCAAATTCAAAATTTGCTCTAAAAACTGAGCTGGCCAAATAAAACATATTTTTCTGGGTCATCATTTCCCAAATCCTGGAGGATGAGGAAGGAAGAGCTTGTCAGTGTGAAGAGGCAGTGAGGGGCCAGGAGGGCAGGGAGGCCCCAGAGAACAGACACTGTGCGGTGATGACAAGGTCACTTGTGTGTGAGGGACAGAGCGAGAGAGGACTGGCTGGAACAGACCCTCCAGGGCCCTCCATCCACCACCCCGCCCTATCCCAGGGCTGGGACAGACCCTCCAGGGCCCTCCATCCGCCACCCTGCCCTATTCCAGACCAGGAACAGACCCTCCAGGGCCCTCCATCCACCACCCCGCCCTATCCCATACCCCGGGACTCTGCTTCCCGCCCCCCATTCCAGCCCAAGTGGGATCTGACAGTAAATGCCTTTTCTGATAAGGAGTGAGAGTTTTCTCAGAACAGTCAGAACAGCCAAACAGAAACCCTTCATATGGCTTTTCTGATTTTCACAAAACCCTACCCAGGAGAGGAATGGAGGCCGGGGCTCATGAGGTCTAGCGCTACTTTCAGTAAACCCTGCCTCCTCTGCCTTCTGAATAAGGTAAAGAGGCAAGGGTACATGCCCCCTCCTAGCGCAGCATGACATTTCAACCCACTTGATTCACAGAGGCCACACAATGATCTCCTTTCTGCCCCTTAGAGAAAAGGGGCTCCATAGAGAGAAATTAATGGTGATCTTGCCAGTGCTGGCAGGTTTATCCCCTCAAACTGATCCAATTATATCTTCCAAAAGACCATGCAGAGGGACTCCTCTGGTGGTCCAGTGTTCAGGACTCCACGTCTTCCAGTGCAGGAGGTGAGAGTTCGATTCCTGGTCAGGGAACTAAGATCCTATCTGTCACACGATGCTATCAAAAAAAAAAATGCAAAAAACTACACAGAGGATCTGGAACACCTAAATATGTTATCATGTGAAGAATACAAAGTAAATATGTAAAGTAATACAGCCATATATAAATAGCACTAATAAACTGTTAAGCTTAGAAGGAAATGGAAAATAGCTAATGGAATAATGCAGTTTGTTTATTCGTGGAGCGGATGGCCATCATCCATCATGTCCCCTACCAATGGCAGCAGCTAATAGGCTTGCTTGGGGTGATGAGGTGAGCCCAGGAAACCACTCTTTCTGAATTCTAAGGGAAGTGCAGTTGTCAGCCACACAAGGGAACTTTGTAGCAAGAACCTGTGATGAGGTAGAATCCGGTGGTGTTAGGATCATGGCATTTGGAAGTGGTCAGGATCATGGCATTATGGAGGTGGTCAGTGTTATATCTGTGAATACAGATTTTTTGGAGCAGGAGAGGGCACCTGACCCAAAGGAGCGATTAATCTATAGGCTAGCACCCAACCTATTGTATATTTAGCCTTGAAAGTTTACCTAGCCTGGCTAAATCTCAGTTTTCTCTCTTATACAATGAAAAAATAATAGCTAACTCAAAAAGCTATTGCAAGTACCACATGAGATCTGGCAAGTGATATGCCTCAGACATGGAAGACACTGAACAATCGTTAGTCACTGTTAACCTTTAGCCAAAGCAGAGGCCACAGAGCCCAGAGGCCAAGATTCCATATCTTTAAGGCCAGACTAGGAGGGCAAGTTTTCCCAGGCTTCTCTTCACCCTGAGTGAACAGGAGGAAATCCGTTTAATCTCAGGTGAGCAGACCACCATACCAGCGATGATTCACTTACTCATTCAAGAGACAAAATTCACTCTTGGATTAAAGAGGAAGACAAAATAATTATATCAGAAATGATCAAAATCTGGTTTGTAGGATATAATTTTATTTTATAACAAAAATTGGAGAAAGTAAATTGCCTTTCTATTTGACTATGAAGGAAAAAAAAATAGCACAATCACTTGCTGTTGGCATAAGGCAAGGTAACAACACGCACTGGCAATCTTGCATCGACGTACAAGTTGGTATAGGTCGAGGATGATAGTGCTACCAGTATATCAATGGGGCCCTCGTGAGGCTGGTACTAAGGCCCATCTTGAAGGATGCCCACCTGTTCCCCACACTCCCATCCTTCCTGGAGCAATGTGACCTCGGGACAGATGAAAGCCTGAGAGGGCAACCTAGTTTTGTTATGATTTTCAATTCTAAGGCTTCAGAAGAAAGGAATTGTATCTCATGTAGGCTCTCTAGGTTGTATTTATAGGCATCAGTGATCAAATTAAAGAACTCCTGAAAATAAAATTGCATAGTTATTCACTACAATAGCCTTAGTATCCAGGAGTCATTTTCTTTCTTTCAAGCGCGATGTGAACTTGAGTTATGTATTCAAACAGTCCAAGGTCAGTTTAGGGGATAGGCTTTTTCAGCTTGCTCGTGGTAAGTGATTAAGTGAGGCAGAGAAACAACGAGAAATGTGGAATGCCATCACCTTTCCCTCCACACTCACTCTCCTCTCTGGTCCAAGGCCAAACTCATCACTCCATGAGGTCATGGAGGCAGGCAAATCTGAAAGGCCAGACTAGGGGAGAGATTGGGCATCTATGGATCTCACTGGAGGCCACTTCCTTTCATACCAGCCTGTCTGTCTTCTCCATATTCTTGGAGTCACTGCTCCAACACCCACAGGAAAGCCTGGCTAATCACTGAGTACAACAGGGCTGAAGACGTTTTCCCCTTCTCACTGACACGAACAGCAAATGAGTCTGCCAGGAGGTAATATATCTAATGCCACATTATTCCACTATGCCAAGTCTTGGGGCTCAGATACTGCATTCTAACACACACAGCAAATACATGGACACTAAAATAAATGCTTTTAATAAATGAAAATACTTCTGATCCAAGTGAGAGCTGTCAGCTGCTTAAGAAGCCTCCTTGGTCACTAGGGCTGCCCATTACAGATCAAACCATTTAGAAACATTAGAACCACAAAAGGGATGGGATTCTCAGACTCATCCACAGAAAGGCTTTTTGGTTCACTCTGCAGAATATTTTTTCCCTATTTGTAATAAACAAATTTAAACTAGAATCAAATTTTGATACTTTAAAAAAAAAATCAGCCAGTACAATTGATAGCACCAGTTAAAAGAATGAAACACTTTTGCATGGAAACAATGATTCATGAACTGCGGTTCCCTACAGGAGATGAAACCATTTGGGCTTTCCTCAGACATGCTTATATTACTGGCAATGTGTTTTTTTTTTTTTTTTTTAAACTTCATTATATAGAGAAAATTCCAACCTTCAATTTTTCTTCTTGAGAGGGTTCAGTGGTTGCTTTGGTATATGTGTGTCTCTTGGTTAGTGTGTGTGTGTTCATGGGCACACACACGAGTGTGTTTCATAAAATTAGATTCTAGCAAAGGGAAAGCGCATTTATGCAAAAGCAATTCATCAACCACTTCTGTGCTCAGAATTCACGGAGGTAATTTAGATACTTTAATGGCAAGGTAGTTGAGGTAGGTAGGAGGCGATGGCCCCTCCCCCATCCTACAGCCGTGGTAATAGAAAACGTGTGCTCTAAATGAATCTTTTCAGGAAAGTAATTCTCATTTTAATTATTTATCCACTACCAAATATAAAATATAATTACACAGCCAATGTCCATGGGAGCAAAATCTATGGCACAGAATAGAGTAGAAGAGTGCTCTGCTTTGAGAAATTTTCCATTTAGAAAAGAAGATGTGAAACAAATAAGATTAGCCAAATGCAGCTTTTAGTGCTAATCTGATTTTCATAACGTTAATGTTTAGTAAGAGTCCACCGCTTGCTCAAATACAATGGCTCCAGAATTTGCAGTGTTTTTACTATGGCCTCGGCCTTTATGATGTCAGACATATATTACTTCTCTGCTATAATTTACTATTGACATCATGGATTAAATTTGTTGTTTCAGCTAATGTAACTGAGCAAGCAAGGTAGATTGTGAAACCGAAGCCTGCTACTGAAATACGAGGGTTGTCAAGTATAAATTTACAAAAGATATTCAGACTGGGTGTGGAAGACAAAAATAAATGGACAAAGAAGCTGTTTTTGACAGACTGCAAGGGGCTAGAGGCTTCAACTTGAACATTGTAAATCCAAATGTCACGAAACACTGCTGCAGAGTGAGAGATGTGTCTAGTCCCCAGGAATATAAATGGTGACGGGAAACCAAACTTTCAAGATGCTGTGTGTTTTTGAAAAGTATATCCCAGCTGCCTCCTTACCCACTCTCCCTCCTCTCCCCCCATCCCAGCTTGCAAATCACTGCAAGACCCCACCCCAGAACCTTGTAATGACCGCAAAGCCAGGGTTCCCCAAGATATCATGTGGACAAGAAACCAGGGTATTTCAAGAAATATTTTAAGCTGTATTTTTTTTTTTTTAAGAAAAATAAATGACCTCAATGACTGTATTCCCCAGACGTGAGCCATGACCAGTTTTCAAGTCCCATAAAATAATGTTTTTAATACCAAAGTGCAAGTCTCTTAGGAGGGGATATTGTAACCACTGAAACACGTAAGGTGCTCACATCACTCAGCACAGAACCTCTAGGAAAGCAATCGAGCCACCTCCACGACGGGTCTCTTAGAATAACAGTCTGGCTGGCAGGGCTGTGGCTGGATGAGACGGTTAGTTCGTAGTCAGGCTTTCTTTGTAACCTCCCTAATGTTTTATTTTCCCAGATACCCCGCCAGCTGAAAGGACTTTAGAATAACTGAAATCAAAACACAATAAACGTGGACTCTGTAGATCAATTGTCTGTGGAAGCACAAGACATCTAGAAAGTGAAAATGCTTTTCTGTGTCACAGCCTGTTGTTAAGGATAATGTCCATGTGGACCGCTCAGTGTAGTCTAGGGTTAGAGCACTCACGGGCATGTCCAGCTGGCATGCATTTGGGGGTACTTTTAGGAGGATGGATAGCCTGGGGTTCCTCTTGTCTCTGTAAACTGACTTAATAGCTTGTTATCCAACCTCATCTATGAAAGGTGGGAGAACTCTATCCAAGTCTGTGAGTCATATAAGCAATGAACATTTATGGAATGCTGGACTGGGCCTTGAAATCACATAGTATCATTACATCTAGACCTTGTCCTCAGGTCCAGAGTCCAATGTCCATGTGTGTCTATGTGTAAGAGAGAAACTGCATATTCTAAGAGCAAATCTAATGTGTGAAATTGAGGACATGAGTACATTTCTTTGCTCCTTGGCCCAGATAGTGCCTTGGAATAAGCTGCCAAAGACTAGGGTGAGGCCAGGCAGTGTCTTCAGGCATCACATAAAGAAATAACACTAAGTACTCATTTATATCTGCTTTGGTGCACCATGGCAATCCTAGATGGAGAATGGGGTGACCTTCAGAGGCCCGTTGTCATCTTTGGTATAAGAAGCCTGGGAGGAAGATGCTCTGTGAATCTAATCCAAAAAGAGAGACCAAAAGCCCCTTGAGCTGACTCCAGAGCAACCTTAGGGAGATTCACAACCTGCAAGGGAAGCTCTAACTCACCTAGACCTCTTGACATCTCTTCAAGTTAATTTTCAGGTGATTGACTGCAGGTTAATTGGACATCCTCCAGGGCTCCCTCTTCTGGTATAATTCAAATGCTCATGGTCCCAGAGCCCTAACATTGATGTGCTACATTCTTAGGCCTACATGGGTAGGAAACGGATTATAAAAGCTGATAGCTTAACTCCTTCTCAAGAAAATAGTACTATTTCTTCATTTAGAAAAACACCTCTTTTGTTTAAGGAAATTCACAACTTAGGGGACGCTAGCACTTAGTCAACATCCCATCTCATATTTTCATGAGCTGTTTATGTTGGATTGGAGCCACTGTGTGTTAATTTATCTCTATCTCCCTCTGGGCCAGTGGATTAGTTCAGATGTGTTCAGCTGCATTTAACAAAAATCCGAATACAGTGGCTTAACCCATATCTCCTCATATATCATAAATTTCACAAGTAACGTTGAGCACAGTTGGTACAGCAGCTTTTAAACCATCCCTCCAGCTTCTTGCTCTGCTGTTTTTAACACGTGCCTTTCATTCTCCTGGTTTCACGTGAGGAAGGAGGAAATAGCAAGGATGTAGGAAGAAATGGAGCCTTTGTCAAGACAAGAAAACTTTCCCACAAATCTTCAGCAAAATTTAACTTGAAGTAATTTTACTAAGAGTTGCTTTAATTCTCCTCAGAGTAACCTCATTTGGGGGAGACTGGAAAACAGATGTGTTACCTGAGCACAACACCATCAAGAACAAAAAAAAAAAAGTGGGGAGGGAGGTAGTCTGTGAGAAAGGCTAGGAGAAAGGAAAAGAATGGAGATCAGGCAGACAACGAGGTTTTTGCCACACTCATACACTGCTAAGTCTGCCGCCGGATGTGCTTGACATGAGTTAGAAACTTTAAGACTGTTCTCAATTATTCTAACACACACACACACACACACACACACACTTGAAAGTTTGCCATAATAATATTTTTTCTGAAGACTGGGAAGATGATAAAGTTTCCAGATGCTCCTATATAAATGGTCATTTAAGTCCCTTGGATATTTCCTTGTTTGTAAAATGATAAGAACGCAGAAACTTGAGACAGAAAACCCGGATTCTGGAACTGATTTTGCTCCCATCTCCGTTATTTCTCCTCTAACTGGTTTGACACCTACACTCTTGGTACCTCTGCAAGTCCATTCTCCACCCAGCAGATACATATCTCACCCGTTCGAATCTTCAATGGCTTGGGCTGAAACCCAGAGTCCTCAGAATCTGACTCTGACCCAGATCCTGTTTATCTCCTGCTTCACCTGTACCCTCTCCTCCCCAACCCGCCACAGACCCCTACCCCTTGCTCACCTTGCCCAGGCACACCAGCCTGCTTTGTTCCCTTAACCACATCTAGTCACTGTGGGCCTTTGCTCTTGCTATTCTCTGCCTGGAATGCTCACACCAAGGTCTTCAGTGACTGGCCCCTTCTCGTATTTCAAGTCTCCTAACAATGATATCCAAATATAGTTTCCATCCAAGTCTTCTCTATCATATGACACTGTTCATTTCCTTCAGGAGACATACCACAATTTTTAATCATCTTGATAGTTTATTTATTTGCTTAGTGTCTGCCTCCTATTGAGAATGTAAATTTTTTGAGAACAAGAACTTCCTTTCTCTTATTCACCAAGGGTAATTCTGGCACAGTTTCTGTTAAGTACACGTTATCACAAATATTTGTTGAATAAATGAATGCAGAAGGAAGGTCTTTAACTTGATCTCACAGATCTTTCCAATGCTAAAATCCTATGATTTCTATCTCACAGGGCTACTCTGAGGATAAAATGAGACAATGACTGTGAGTCTTTTTTTTTTTTTTAACTGGTAAAGAGTACATAAATGTTAAGGCTCTTTTTAAAATCGTGTGATTTAGGGCAATTTGTAAACTGTTAAACAAAACTGAACTCTTTGAACATGGTTTATAAAACGGCACCCGAAATAATAGAAATTAGATCCAGAGCAAATGAACCATTTTAAAATAAAGTGTTTTCTAAAGATGTGACGTTCTGGAAAACAATACCAACCGAGCAATTTTTTTCCCTCAATCAGCTCTGTAGAAAGTAATACTGTTCTTCCTCGTATAATATTTAAGGAAGTGCTATTTGCAAGTCATTTCTAAAGGGCAACCATTTATTTTGTATTAGTGATTCTGTGAACTGCAGACCCCACTGGGTGAAATCATATATCTCTGTAACGTCCTCCAGATATGTTACCAGATATGAAATTGGATTGGGGTGAGCTCAAGATTACAGAAGATATACCCACCTGAAAACTTTCACTGGCTCAATTGTGTTTCCAGGTGGAGTACCAGACAAGAAACACCCCGAGAGCTGGCCTTTGTGTTGTGTGCAGACTTGACTGGAGCCAGTCAATACCTGTTTTTAATGATAGAAAAAGCATGTGCTCCCAAGCAGTGACTTGAAGCGATCGCCTCACCTTGGTTTTGAGTAGATCTCTCGGAATGCCTGGCCTCACTTCACTTTTCTGCTTCTAAATAGTCGCTGCATCTAAGTTTCTACTGTGCCATCGGGAAGTCTGATCTCCTGGCATTCAAGAGCTTCACAACACAGCCCAGCCTAACCCCTAAGCATGGAAACTTCCTGCCCCTTTATAGGTAAACACCATATTCCGACTAAACAGAACTCCATGGAATTTTCAGCATATGACTGGTCCCTTCTTACCTACCTGGTTTTGCCGTGCTATCAATCCCCACCACACCCACCAGGAAAAAAAAAAGTTACCTCCTTAAATCCTGGAATCCTTCACCTGGAAGCCATCTCTCCATCTTCTTTGTATTTGGTCAATCACAGTGATTACAGGTCACACCTATTGAGGTCGTGCACCAGACACAAATTCTTTACGGGCTCACCTTAAGGAACGCTCAAAAAACTGCGGCAAGTACTACTATAATCCCACTTTCCAGATGAAGATGCTGAAGCCTAAGGGAGTTAGTTACTAAACCACAACTAGCGCGTACAGACAGAGCTGAGACTCAAGCTCAGGCAGATCATCTCTAGAGCCGGTGCTGTCCTGGTGCAGGCTTGTACCCGCACCAGCTGGAGAGAGCCCACTGTTAGCATCTCTTTCCAACTCTGCCTTCCGAGATGCCATATTGAGAGCTTAAAAGGAAGCTACAGTGCGTGTATCTACACTGCAGAAACAGGCACAGTCTACAAACCAGCACAGCCCTCATTTTGTTCCAGATCACCAATTGTTAAGGTAAACAACCGGCTAGAGCCCGCCATCTCAACCATTATGCTATGCTGCCAGTGTCTCGCCTGTTTCTGTGTTTAAGCTTTATTCCCACTAGATTGTGATTTCCTTGAGGTAAGGACATCACACTCATTTCTATTTCCTGCTTGCTGGGCACATGGTCATCCTCTACACTATAAGTGTGCAATACACAGTTATTGGTGTGATTTGCATTCATTCCAAGAGAGCTAATATCAATATTCTGTATAAAGATGTAAAAATCAGTACCTCTTCTGGTTAAACCGAAGTATTTCCAACTTTTAAAAATATTACATATTCTGATATGATGTGGTCAGCGTGAGCAAACCTTGAGAAAAGAATCCTGGACTCTGAACTCGAAAAAGATCTTAGGTATCATTGAATGCAATCTGGCCAAAACTGAACTCTAGAATCTAGTGGTTGTTCCACTTGGGACCAGAGATTGTCATGTAACTGCTGCTGCTAAGTCGCTTCAGTCGTGTTCAACTCTGTGCGACCCCATAGATGGCAGCCCACCAGGCTCCACCGTCCCTGGGATTCTCCAGGCAAGAACACTGGAGTGGGTTACCATTTCCTTCTCCAATTCATGAAAGTGAAAAGTCAAAGTGAAGTCGCTCAGTCGTGTCGGACTCTTGGCAACACCATGAACTGCAGCCCACCAGGCTCCTCCATCCATGGGATTTTCCAGGCAAGAGTACTGGAGTGGGGTGCCATTGCCTTCTCCATGTCATGTAACACTGGGGTGTAATAATGGTCTTTTCAAAATAAAATCCTCTTTCATCAGTTCAGATATCTGCCTCCACACAAACACACCACCTCCTCCCTACTGGGGACCAATGACGCACAGAGCCTCAGTTACTGACAGAGAGTTGGTGTGCTAGAAGGATACTTAAGCAATGAATTCCTCTAGAGATGCCTGCAATGTGGGAGACCTGGGTTTGATCCCTGGGTTGAGAAGACTCTCCTGGAGGAGGGCCTGGCAACCCACTCCAGTATTCTTGCCTGAAAAACCCCGTGGACGGAGCCTGGTGGGCCACAGTCCATGGGGTCACAAAGAGTCAGACACTACTGAGTGACTAATTTGTCAGGACCAGCCCAACAACGAACTGACCCAAGGGAGCGGTGCCTCAGAAGAATAAAGAAAAAGAAGACTCAGAAATAAACTGGGGATCAGGGGGCTGATGCCACTCGCAGGCAAAAGCCCAGATCCTAATCCTCGCATGACTTTGTTTAGCCTTTTGACTAGTGATGCCCTTTCTCAGCAACTCCCTCAAGGCTCTGGTTACAGGAACAGTCACTAATGGTTTTCCATCAGTCACATCAGAACTTCAGCATCTTGTTTTCAAGATGTCTTTCCATGACGTACTTTTTACTGCTCCCAGCCCTTCACCTTGGGGTGATGAGAAAGTCATTCTTATTTTTCAAAGAAGCCCTGTTAATTATAGTACAGGCCTGTGCATAGCATATTCCCTTCATAACCCCCTTTTTTCTTTTTTGAGGCTTATTTTTAGTGATTATTGGCAATCATAGACGCCAAAGATATAATCGCTAATTGCTATTGTCATCCGTTGACTTTCTTGGTGATTCGCTGCCAGACTTTGTAGAAACAGAAAAAATGACATATAAAGTTAACATAAAGCCAGCCATTGATCCTCCGATAGTTTTCAAGTGAGGGATGGGATTTAATTGAGAAATCCCATCTGCTGCTGCATCCCGCAGCTTCAGTTCAGTTCAGTCGCTCAGTCGTGTCCGACTCTTTGCGACCCCATGAATTGCAGCACGCCAGGCCTCCCTGTCCATCACCAACTCCCGGGGTTCACTCAGACTCACGTCCATCAAGTCCATGATGCCATCCAGCTATTTCATCCTTGGTCATCCCCTTCTCCTCCTGCCCCCAATCCCTCCCAGCATCAGAGTCTTTTCCAATGAGTCAACTCTTCTCATGAGGTGGCCAAAGTACTGGAGTTTCAGCTTTAGCATCATTCCCTCCAAAGAAATCCCAGGGCTGATCTCCTTCAGAATGGACTGGTTGGATCTCCTTGCAGTCCAAGGGACTCTCAAGAGTCTTCTCCAACACCACAGTTCAGAAGCATCAGTTCTTCAGTGCTCAGCCTTCTTCACAGTCCAACTCTCACATCCATACATGACCACAGGAAAAACCATAGCCTTGACTAGATGGACCTTAGTTGGCAAAGTAATATCTCTGCTTTTGAATATGCTATCTAGGTTGGTCATAACTTTTCTTCCAAGGAGTAAGCATCTTTTAATTTCATGGCTGCAGTCACCATCTGCAATGATTTTGGAGCCCAAAAAAATGAAGTCTGACACTGTTTCCCCATCTATTTCCCATGAAGGGACCAGATGCCGTGATCTTCGTTTTCTGAATGTTGAGCTTTAAGCCAACTTTTTCACTCTCCAACAGGTTAGATCCTTGCAAAAGGTGTAGTTTCTGAGAGAAAGTTTCCATAATCTCTTGTTGTAAGTTATATATATCCAAAGATAGATTACCTTGATTTAAGAGGTATTGTTTAACTTTGTCCCAGTGAAATGATGATTCGTTTTATTTGTGAGGAGTGACACCAAAAAAGTAATATTCCAATCACACTGAAGATGAATCTGTTTTTGCAGACTATTTACTTGATCACCTGGTAGTATCACAATCTGTTGTAAATCAGCCATTTGTGCAGCTAGTTTTCCATCTATTGGTCTTTGGGTAAACCAAAGAACTTCAGAATCTTTATGCCTTTCATGCGCAAAGTGCACGGTCTGGACACTCTGATGTAACGCCATCCCTGCTACAGCTGCTGCAGTGGCTGTAGCAATAATTCCTAAAATGGCAGCATTTAACAGTCCAATAAACCGTTCAGTGCGTTTTAACACTTTCTTAAGGATTTCTTCTACAGTATAGACTGTGGGGCTATCCTGCCATGGTCTATTCATTTTTACAGGAAGCCATACTCCAGATCTGGTTTTTAGAATATACAGGGAATAGGCATTCTGAAATTGGAGAGAAGAATTAATACAAGTGTAAAAGGAACGATTTTGACAAGTAAGTAGCTCAGAAGAGGCATTATAAAAAGTAGGTCCTATCAAAAATACGAAAGGTAAATGAACACACACTTTAATCCAATGGCTTGAATTTTTATCAGCCAGGCTCCTCTGTCCATGGGATTTTCTAGGCAAGAGTACTGGAGTGGGTTGCCATTTCCTTCTCCAAAGGAATGACCAGATACTGTCAAATTAAATTGCCCCTTCCTTGCTGTAATGGGTTGGAAGGCAGCTGGTATTTTCCACAATTCTGAATGTAAAGGCATATAAGGTAATTGAGTAAGGGAGGAGAGAAACTCCCTCCATGCCAATATATAGAGCTATTAACAATTTTATTCATGAAGTATAAAGTATTGTTTAACAATATAGGCAAATCCAAATTATTATTTTTATCCAAAGGATCTTCTTTGGGACTCCAATCAATAACTTTTCCATCAGAAGGACTGGCCATAATATGTCCAGTATTAGTTTTACATAATTTCCATGGTACTCAATGTTCTATTCCAGATTTTATAGAAATAATATAGTTAGCTAGATGGGGCGGAAACATAGTAGTATTTTCTCCTGTGGTATTAAAGGGAAATGCCACTAATAAGAAAAAAAATGAATTTTGTTCACTTGAGGTTCTTTAACTATAGATAGCCAACTTTGTAATCCTGTTTTAAGATGATGAGTTTCTGCCCCCATGCATATAGGGGTAAGATCTGTTCCCACACTAACATTTGAAAGTTGTTGGCCTTCTTTTTCAGGTTTTATGGGAAGGCTCGGGTAACCAAGAAGAGCCATTTATGAAAATTGGAACAGAAGCATCCTCCTGCATACTTGGTCTTAGTAGGGGAGGATCCGGCACGTATGCCCAAGAAGTATGATTGGCACCTACCATGGTAGCTACCACAGATAGCATAGCCAAGACCGAGGTAGCCAAGGTCAAAGGCTGTCCTTGCTTTTTGACCAGTTCTTCCCTTTCTGTGGTCAGTTTCTTCAGTTCACCCCAAGTGGGTGATTTGGCTTTGCTGGTCCTTGGAGCCGGTTCGGAGTGGTTGCTGATCGTCAGTCTTGTTATTCCCATCACTGGCGACTCTCCAGGAGGATCAATATCGAACCATGTCCTCTTCTTTCCTTTCTTTGACATGCCTTCCTGGTACCCAGCGGTGTTGTCCATTATCTGAAATGACAAGAGCATAATCTCACCCTTTCCTAAGTCTAAGGCCCTTAACCAATTGTTCATAGCATTTTTCCACCATGCAGGAGTATTATCTGCAATCATTTGACCAGGAGTATAATTTTCACTAAGAATGGTGTTCTGAAAATGCATCGTTGCTGCTGGCTTTGTATGATCCAATCTTAAATCCAAAAAATGTTAAGTAAGTAAAGCTTGGGCTAATTTTTCTTTTGATGTCATCAATATGCCATACTTTTCTCCCCCTTTCTGTTTAAATAACATATTTTTTAGAGTACGATGAGTGTGTTCGATAGTAGCCTGACCTTGAGAATTAGATGGAATACTGTAGAATGAGAAATATTCCAATCGGATAAAAATTTCGCAAAACCATGACTCACATATGCAGGGCCATTATCAGTTTTAACATGTTTTGGTAGGCCCATGTAAGAAAAGGCTTGCAAAAATGTGAGATAACATGAGTAGATGTTTCTCCACAATGAGCAGAAGTATAAATCATGCCCAAATAAGTATCCACAGAAACAGGAACAGCTCCCAAAGTCCAAAAGAAGGAACATGAGTAACATCAGTCTGCCAAATATCATTGGGATAAAGGCCTTAACCCCTGTAGTTGTAGGGACGTGGTAAGTAAGAGTACATGTGGGGCAGGCAGAAACAACATCTCAGGCTTCTTGTTTGGATAATTAAAATTTATTCATCAAGCCACGTGTATTTATATGTGTGAGTTGATAAAATTCATAAGGAGTAAGAAAAGCAATTAACAAAGAGTTGATGGATTCATTGCCCTTTGCCAATGGTCTAGGCAATTTAGGATGAGATCTGATATGTGTAATGTAAAAAGGGGCAGAATGAAGTCTTATTATATTTTGTAATATCATAATGAAGATGATTTAGAAGAAGCCTTTTGTAGAGATATGGTTTCAATAATTTGTGTTATCCATACAGCATATTGAGAATCTGATACAATATTTAATGCTATAGAAACATCCTGTAATAAGGTAGCAATAGCCCCTAATTTGGCTTGTTGAACAGAGGTTAGGCTAGATTGCAACACCTTTGTTGTGGGTCCAGTATAACCAGTTTTGAGAGTTTTATTTGCATCAGTAAAATAAACAGGGGCATTAGTAAGAGGAATTGTTTTAGTAATAATAGGAATTATCCATTTGTGTTTAGCAGCAGTAGTAATCAAAGGTGACTTTGGAAAACGGTTATGAGCCTCACCTATGAAATCAGCAATGGCAATTTGCCAATCCATACTGGTAACAAATAATCTATGGATTTGATCATTAGTGAAAGGAAGAACAATTTCATATGGATCATAACCAGAAAGTTGTATAAATCTGGATCTCATTTTTGAAACAAGAAAGGAAATAAGCATTATGTAAGTAGTCATTACTTTCTTAGGAGTGTGGGACAAAAATCCCCCTTCAAGGGGACTGGGGTTGCTATAATATTCCTGGGAAAGTGAAATTGAAGTCGCTGAGTTGTGTCCAACTCTTTGCGACCCCATGGACAGTAGCTTACCAGGCTCCTCCTTCCATGGGATTCTCCAGGCAAGAATACTGGAGTGGGGTGCCAGTTCCTTCTCCAATATTTCTGTAGGGGAATCTAAAGTAGGAACAATAAGTAAAGAAATTGGCACAGTCAAATCTATTGTTTAAGCTGTCTTTGCTGGATACCTTGATTCGCAAGATCTAATTCCTGTTTAGCTTGTTCTATTAGTACCCCAGGGGCTATTTAAATCAGAGTCTCCGTGTAGGATTTGAAATAGGTGTGTAAAGGAATGATTAGGAATTCCTAAAGATGGTCGTAACCACTTTATATCTCCTAATAATTTTTGAAAATCATTTAAAGTTTTCAAGGAATCAGTTCAAATTTATATTTTTTGTGGTTTAATAATATTTCTTGGCAATATATATACTAAATGGGTATATGGTTCCTGCTCTTGTAATTTATCAACAGCAATATGTAACCAATATTCTTTTAACTTAATCTCTGTATTTAAGAAAGTACATTGAAATTCCTTGGCAGAAGGAGAAGCTAAAAGATTATCATCCCTATAATGGATAATATAAGCATGAGGGAATTGTTTTCTAATAAATTCAAGTGGTTGGGAGACATATAATTGACATAATGTAGGACTATTAAGCATGCCTTGTGGCAATACCTTCCAGTAATATCGAGACACTGGTTTTTTATTATTAATTGATGGTACAGTAAAAGCAAAACAGATAGTATCAGATTCTTGTAGAGGAATAGTATAGAAACAATCTTTAAGGTCAATGATTTTTATTTTCCAATTTTGTGTTATCATAGAAGGTCATGGAATGCCTGGTGGTAAAGCACCCAGAGATTCGATTATAGCATTAATTTTTCTTAAATCAGTTAACATTCTCCATTTTCCAGATTTCTTCTTAATAACAAAGACAGGAGAATTCCAAGGACTAGTAGTTGAGGCAATATGATTAAGAGATAATTGTTCCCCTACTAGCTGTTCAAGAGCTTGTAACTTTTCATGTGATAGGGGCCACTGCTCTGTCCAAATGGGCTCATCAGATTTCCATGTCAATTTAAATGCTGTTTTTTGTTGTTCAGCAGTGACCCTCACTAAAAAGCCTGTGTATTTTGGACAGGATTATATCCCATATTTGCCATAATTTGTTTAGCTTGAGAAGATACAGTAGGAATTGTTGCATAAGCTCCCCATTGCATCAATAGATCTTGTCCCCATAAATTAATAGAGATATCTGCAACTAAATGTAAAGTTGCAGGTTGTTGTTCAGGACCTGAACAGATCAAAATATTAGTACTTTTTTGGATATTTTGAATAGTTCCAATTCCAGTTAACATAACATAATAGGAACATCTGTTAAAGGCCAAGAAATTGGCCAATGCTTTTTAAATATTATAGAAACATCAGCTCTAGTATCTACAAGTCCTAAAAATTGCTTATTATTAATATATACAGATAATGTGGGTCTAGAATCAGATACAAAAGTTTGCCAATATACCTGTTTCCCTGTACTTCCAAATCCTCCAGTTCTTTTAACATGAAATTTACTGGTAGTGATATAAGGTAATAATAACAATCAAGCTATATGATTTGTTAATAATATCCTTTTATTATCTGATAAGGATACTCTGTTTTCATCATAATAGAAATTTTACCCTCATAATCTTCATCTATAATCCCCATTAGGACTTGAACTCCCTTACTTGTTAAACTACCGCGTCCTAATAATAATCCCACACTTTAGGTACTGGACCTTTAATTCCAGTAGGGATTTTATAAATTCCCATAGCTGGCAGAAGAAGTAAATTATCAATGGCGGGGATACCTAATGTTGCACTCCTGGATTTTGCAAGAGGGAGGTCAGCAACCTGGGTGTATGGTTTGGAAAGGCTGGATGAGGTTGTTGTTCGCTGGCTGGGTACACAAAAGGAACAGCGTTCCAGGTTTGTTGAGAGCTCATATTGTTTGATGGACCCTGAGTGGGGCCCTTCTTCCAATTTCCCGACAAAGGGGATCTATTTTTATGAAATTTAGATCTACCCTGATTAGCCCAATGACTGCCTTTATTACAGCGATGGCATAATCCAGGCGTCTTTTCATTTGTGGGAGCAGGCTTATTAGGTGTATTTTTATTAGTCTTGCAATTTTTCTGCACATGTCCCCTCTTACCTCAACTAAAACGTTTAACCTGCTGATTCGCTTGTTGTTTCAAGCCAGTAATGGCTTGAGTCAAAAATTGCATCGTATAGGGTTCTGATCCAATATTATGACAAGCCTTAATATAATCCTTTAGAGGCTTTCCTTCTGCTTTGAGAGGCTATGTACCCTTTTGATATTCTGAATTCGCATTATCATAGGCAAGCATCAGTAATAACGTATCCCTTAATTCAGCTTGAGCAACAATTCTCACCAGATTTTGTTTTAATCGGGCGATAAAATCAGTATAAGATTCTCCATTAGATTGTTTCACTTTAACAAAAGAAGGATGAGACTGTCCTGGGGGGCTAACCTTTTCCCATGCTCTAAGACAAATAAATCTAATTTGACTTATAAGTTGATCATCAAATTGTGTTTGTCTCTGAATCCCTTGATATGCCCCTGACCCCATTAATTGCTCCATAGTAATATTAAGAGGAGGATTAGCAGCTGTACTTCTTTGAGCCTGTTGAGAGGCTTAATCTTGCCACCATGTTCAGAAGTGAAAAAATTCCAAAGTGGATAAGGAAGTTCTAGCAGTCGTTTCCCAATCATATAGCATGAGTCGTTCAGACTGAGCCAACCCGTGAATAAAACCTGTGGTGTAAGGGAATGTAGTTCCATACTGTGTGCATGCCTGTTTAATCTCCTTAACAGTTTTAAAAAAATAGAGCAGTATGTTCAGATTGTACCCTGCCTTGTGGAAGTTGAGCATTAGGGGGCACCTCAGTCATGATAACAGGCAAAACCAAACCATGAAGGTCACCTTCTCGCCTCACTGCTCATACAGCTTGTTGAAAAGATGAGAGAGCAGGCGTAGACATCTTTGGTGACTGCAGCTCTAAATACCCAATCATCCCATGGGGTATCGGGCTCTAGTTCAGGGGGTTCCTGAACTACAGGGGGCTCCAGCCAAGGAGCCCAAGGCTTTGAGACTGGTGATAAAGGGAAAGCAGGATGTTTGAGGATGTTGCTCAATACCATAGTTAACATGGGATTTAGGACTCAAAAACTGAGCCTCTCTCTCCCCTTCCAAAAGCTTATATTTCCCTTTATCTAGATTTTCATAAATATGAGGCGGCCGGACAGGCGATTCCTGAGATGCAGGAAGAGCAGGAGTATCAGATTCTGAATCTGAAGAGTCAGACCGTTCAGATTGTAAAGGAGCCAAAGTAGTATAAATAAATTTGCAGAAAGACCACACACTTATAGGAATGGGTTCCCCAGACTGATAGGCTCTACTCAAACAAGGCATCACTTCTTTCCACCCATTAAGACACCAAGTCCCTTTTTCTGGGTCCAACCAGTGACAGTGCTTATGAATTGCTTGAAATAATTCCTGAGTCACTTCTTTCCACTCATTAAGACGCCAAGTCCCTTTTTCTGGGTCCAACCAGTGACAGTGCTTATGAATTGCTTGAAATAATTTCTGAAAATTCTCTTCTTTCACTTTCACTCCAGAGCTACGTAGTAAGGTTTTTAGAAGCACAGTATAGTCAGCATTCTTAGAAGGAGATTGCCCCACTGTGTCCCTGCTTGACAAATCCACAGAGTGTACTTACGAAGTACTTTCACTGTCGTCTGATCTCTCGGCTGGAATTCCCTGCATCTCTGGCACTGTCAAAAAAGAGCCTCAAAAGCTACTTGCACCTTCCAGCTCCCTGTTCAGGCACCAAATGTCACGACCAGCCCAACAACGAACTGACCCGAGGGAGCGGTGCCTCAGAAGAATAAAGAAAAAGAAGACTCAGAAATGAAGTGGGGATCAGGGGGCTGATGCCATTCGCAGGTGAAAGCCCAGATCCTAATCCTTGCATGCCTTTTATTGTTAACTTCTACTTCTTTATTCATGTTCTAGAGATAATCTTTTCTTTACAATCTCAGATCGGGGATAAAGATACACAATGTACAGTCCTCGATGCCAAACTTTCAGGCCTTTCATGACTTTGTTTAGCCTTTTCGCTAGTGACGCCCTTTCTCAGCAACTCCCTCAAGGCTCTGGTTACAGGAACAGTCACTAATGGTTTTCCATCAGTCACATCAGTACTTCAGCATCTTGTTTTCAAGATGTCTTTCTACGATGTACTTTTTACTGCTCCCAGCCCTTCACATCGGGGGAGAAACTCATTCTTATTTTTCAAAGATGCCCCATTAATTATGGTACAGGCCTCGGCATAGCATATTCCCTTCAACTAATCACAGCACAGCACAGATATTATGAACAGGTCCACATTACCTTCAGAATGAGAGTGCTAATGTGATTATTCTAGAGACAATGCTGGCTTTACAGAATAATTTTCCCAACTTGTAAACTTAAATTTTCTATCTCACTCTCACCTTCCACTTCCTCACTCCTGCATCTTTGCTCTCTCCTTTCCATCCACAGGGACTGTGTGCCTGTCCATCCTCATCTGTGAAATCATACCAATACTAACATCTTACTATGCTGTGCTGTGCTTAGTAGCTCAGTCGTGTCCAAATCTTCACGACCAGACTGTAGCCTGCCAGGCTTCTCAGTCCATGGGGATTCTCCAGGCAAGGATACTGGAGTGGGTTGCCATGCCCTCCTCCAGGGGATCTTCCCGACCCAGGGATCAAACGCAGGTCTCCCGCATTGCAGGTGGATTTTTTTTTTTTACTGTCTGAGCCATAAGGGAAGTCTAGTAATACTGGAGTGTGTAGCCTGTCCCTTCTCCCGGGGATCTTCTGGACCCAGAAATTGAACCAGGGTCTCCTGCATTGCAGGCAGACTCTTTACCAGCTGAGCTACTAGGCCTAGCTTATGGCCACATCGTCTGTGAGCACCCTTAATAAAGAAGAAATCACTGCTACAACATGTAGATCTCTGGGTTTGGAAAGCTGATGTTACTCTCATCTAGAATTTGACCATGAATGCTATTTGGGAACATGGTGCTTTTTCTTGGCGGAGCTGCAGAGGCCCTCACCTCATCTGTACCCTCCCCCTCCCCGCCCCTTATGCCCAGCCTGACCATGATGGAGCTCAATAAGAACTAGGTCTCCTCTGTACATGGAGACAAGTAGCAGCATGACCCAGAACTGGTTGGGAGGCCTACTCTTGTTAGACTCTGAGTGAATGGAGACTCAGGTTCCTTCATATCCTGTTTTGTGGGCTGGCTCTCTGTTGGGCCTTCTGCCTTGGTATTTAGTTTCTCTTCATGATGTTTGCAAAGATCACAGTCCAGGGTTGACTGCTGACTGAACAGGACCCTTTACCTCTTCCTACTTCCTGCCATTGTCTTCAGTACAGCATGGATACCAAGCAGGCAGAACACTACCTGTACTGGCCAGGGTTCTCCAGAGAAACAGAGCCAATAAGATATATTTATATATGGATATATATATGGGTTCATAGGATTATGGAGGCTGGGAAGCAGAATGGGAAATACTAGAGCTCTCCTCAAGAAAATTAGAGATACCAAGGGAACGTTTCATGCAAAGATGGGCACAATAAAGAACAGAAATGGTATGGACCTAATAGAAGCAGAAGATATTAAGAAGAGGTGGCAAGAATACACAGAAGAACTGTACAAAAAAAATCATCATGACCCAGATAACCATGATCGTGTGATCACTTACCTACAGCCAGACATCTTGGAATGCAAAGTCAAGTGGGCCTTAGGAAGCATTAATATGAACACAGCTAGTGGAGGTGATGGAATTCCAGTTGAGCTATTTCAAATCCTAAAAGATGATGCTGTGAAAGTACAGCATTTAATATGCCAGCGGATTTGGAAAACTCAGCAGTGACCACAGGACTGGAAAAGGTTGGTTTTTATGCCAATCCCAAAGAAAGGAAATGCCAAAGAATACTCAAATGACCGCACAATTGCACTCATCTCACGTGCTAGCGAAGTAA
The DNA here is from genome assembly GCF_023091745.1 of Budorcas taxicolor. Classification (NCBI taxonomy): domain Eukaryota; kingdom Metazoa; phylum Chordata; class Mammalia; order Artiodactyla; family Bovidae; genus Budorcas; species Budorcas taxicolor. The sequence goes on from NC_068911.1 coordinate 64,636,912, forward strand.
TGCTCAAAATTCTCCAAGCCAGGCTTCAACAGTATATGAACTGTGAACTTCCATATATTCAAGCTGGATTTAGAAAAGGCAGAGGAACCAGAGATCAAATTGTCAACATCTGTTGGATCATCGAAGAAGCAAGAGGTTCCAGAAAAAATATCAACTTCTGCTTTATTGACTATGCCAAAGCCTTTGACTGTGTGGATCACAACAAACTGGAGAATTCTGAAAGAGATGGGAATACCAGACTACCTTACCTGCCTCCTCAAAAATCCGTATGCAGGTCAAGAAGCAACAGTTAGAACTGGATATGGAACAGCAGATTGGTTCCAAATCAGGAAAGGAGTATGTCAAGGCTGTATATGGTCACCCTGCTTATTTAACTTATATGCAGAATATACCATGCAAAATGCTGGGCTGGATGAAGCACAAGCTGGAATCAAGACGGCTAGAAGAAATAGCAATAACCTCAGATATGCAGATGACATCACCCTTATGGCAGAAAGAGAAGAGGAACTAAGGAGTCTCTCTTGATGAAAGTGAAAGAGGAGAGTGAAAAAGTTGGCTTAAAACTCAGTATTCAGAAAACTAAGATCATGGCATCCGGTTCCATCACTTCACAGCAAATAGATGGGGAAACAATGGAAACAGTGAAAGACTTTTATTTTGGGGCTCCAAAATCATTGCAGATGATGACTGCAGTCATGAAATTAAAAGAAGCTTGCTCCTTGGAAGAAAAGCTGTGACCAACCTAGACAGCATATTAAAAAGCAGACATTACTTTGCCAACAAAGGTCCGTCTAGCCAAAGCTGTGGTTTTTCCAGTAGTCATGTGTGGATGTGAGAGTTGGATTAGAAAGAAAGCTGAGCTCTGAAGAATTGATGCTTTTGAACTGTGGTGTTGGAGAAGACTCTTGAGAGTCCCCTGGACTGCAAGGAGATCCAACCAGTCCATCCTAAAGGAAATCAGTCCTGAATATTCATTGGAAGGACTGATGTTGAGCTGAAACTCCAATCTTTTGGCCACCTGATGGGAAGAACTGACTCATTGGAAAAGACCCTGATCCTGGGAAAGATTAAAGGTGGGAGGAGAAGGGGACAACAGAGGATGAGATGGTTGGATGGCATCACTGACTCAAGGGGCATGAGTTTGAGCAAGCTCTGGGAGTTGGTGATGTACAGGGAAGCCTGGTGTGCTGCAGTCCATGGGGTCACAAAAAAATCAGACATGACTGAGCGACTAAACTGAATTGTACTGAGAAGTCCTCCAATCCACCTCTGCAAGAAGGGCTAGTGGTGTGGTTCTGGTCTGAGTCCCAGTGTCTGAGAACCAGGAGAACCAGTGATATAAGTTCTAGTCCAAATTCTAAGGGTCTGAGAACAGGAGAGGCTATGAAGAGTATAAGTCCCATACTGAAGGCAGAAGGCTGATGGCCCAGCTCAAACAGTCAGAGAGAGAGTGCATTTTTCCTGCTTTCCTCTTTTTATTCTATTCAGTCCCTCAGTGGGTTGGCCGAGGCTCATCCACATTAGAGTGAGCAATCTGCTTTACTCAGTTTATGGACTCAGATGCTAAGGTCTTCTGGAATTACCCTCACATACACACCAGAAATAATGTTTTTCCAGATTTCTGGGCCTCCTGTGGCCCAGCCAAGTTGCCAACTAAAATTAACCTTCACACCAACCATTAATCAGGAGAGATGCTGGGTAAACATTGACCAACCCTGACCTCAGCAGACCTCCGTGACTGACCTTAAAGCATCTTTCCAGATTCCAAGAACTATCCCCTCCAGGAGTCCCCGATGTCAAGTTCTGCCCCATCCCACCCTTTTTAACTCAGACTCCTGGTCATATCTGTCCCTCTTGCACTGGGCAGACTAAACTGCTGATCCCCTAGGAAGGGGCCAGCCTGTAGGACTCTGGTGGCCCCCTTAGTGCTTAATCGATCCCACATGCCCGAACTTATTCTCTCTTCCCCAGTGGGGCCTCCTAACAAGCCACATGGCAAGGACAATGCCTTTTGTTTTGTTTTGACCAACCTTAAGCTCCCTGAGGACAAAGACTGCATTATTCATCGGTTCTTGTCTAGCTGCACTTAGCACACATTTCTGACCCTAAAGGAGGGATAGTCTAAGGATGAAATAAATTATAACATATCAGATGATATTCAGTGTTCTGACAATGACATTCAAGTGAGTGACAGCCTCTGTGGAGCATCTAAAGGGAGTAAAGGATTAACGGGACGCAATCAAGCAAAATGTTACCTGAAACGGTAGGAAATGGCAAGAGGCAGACGGGTTGCACTTTATTTAATAAACACTCATAATGTTGACTAGGTGCCAGGCATGGTTCTAAGCACTTTTAAGATCACAACTCAATTACTCTTGAGGATACAGAGAGGTTAAGTAACTTGCCTGAAGTCAAACAGCTGAGTTGTACAGTCAAGTGTTCTGGGAGCAGCGTCTAGCTGTTAAACAGGACGTGACGCTGCTTCGTGAACCAGGCAGTTATGAGGGAGGCCTGAAGTTGGGCCAGTCGGGCAGAATCAAGCTTGGGGAACCACTTAAGAGCCTGGAGCCAAGGAGGCAGAGTGCTGGAGAAGCCAGGAGTGACCAGGACAGAGCAGTGACCGGGACAGATGGTAGGCTGTCCTCAGCACACACTGGGGCACCTGGGCTAAACAAGGGCAGAGCCAGGGAAAGCAGTTGCATCATGCCAGCCCCATTCTCTTTAGAGAGTAAAAGGCAATTGATCCATCCTTGGCATGTAGCCTGGTGGCCGGGGGCAGGCTCTGGGGGCAGAGAACCCTGGACCTAGATCTCAATTCGACCACTGAACAGCTACTGACCTTGGACGAGTGACCTAACCTTGTTGACCCTCTTGTTTCCACACTGAGGACAAAATCAGAGCTCCTCCTTCTTGAGATGTTTATGGACTATGAGATAATGTACATAGAGGGCCATGCACTTGCTAAGCAGTTACTACCTGTTGGTTAATATTATTTTGAATGTTGTTGTTGTTACTAATTTCAAATCCCATTTGGCTTTCTATGCTGACAAAGCCAATTTAGGATTTATAATCTGCTCCTAAATTACGTCTGATGCTGTTCTTGGGCCAAGTACATCTTCATTATGAGGAGTTAACTCATTCTCAAAAGTCTGTGTGTTCCTACCATGTGAATGTGCCAAGAACTATCTTAGATACTCAAGAGATAAAGATGAATAAGACACTTTGTGCTTTAGGGTAAGAAAAGAGGTAAAAAAAAAAACCTGATAATTATTGTAATAAATGGTATCCCAGTGGTATGAATGGGCTTCCCTGGTAGCTCAGATGGTAAAGAATCTGCCCACAATGCAGAAGAGCCAGGTTCAATCCCTGGAGAAGGGAATGGCTACCCACTCCAGTATTCTTGCCTGGAAAATTCCATGGACTAAGGAGCCTGGCGGGCTACAGTCCCATGGGGTCACAAGGAGTCGGACATGACTGAGCAACTTTCACTTTCCACTTTTATAGTGGTATGAATAAGCTGCTATGTGAGAATGGAGCCTGGAGTGTCGGCTGCTAGGGGAAGACCTGGAGCTTTCATATTTGAGCCGAGCCTTGAGGGTCGAGGACGAGCTTATGGTGGCAGACGTGGCTGGCATTCCAACAGCTTCCTGCCAAGGAAGGTACAGAATGGGCAAAGGCACAAAGGTGAAAGAGAACAAATTTTTCAGCTGGTTTGTGAGTGGGGCTATAAAAGGAGATGTATATGGAAAAGGAGGCAGGCATCAGATCCTGTAGACAGTGGAACAGTACTCAGGAATTTTATGTAGAGGAAAGGATGGGATTCAATTTGATTTTAGAAAGATTATTCCAGTGATAGTTTTAAAAACTGATTAATAACCGCAGCTTTAGCAAAAACTTGAATGATTTCCATATGCTGATCATAATTTTTGCCCTAACCATGTTCCTCCTGTACTATTTTTCTTTAAATTAACTTTTTCCTTTAAGCTATTTTAAGAGAAACTTTATATCATAAGCATAAATGGAAAGTCAGTGTCATTTGCCTTAAAAAATGAACACAATAAATATAATATCACCAAAACAATATTACAACATTTGATCCGGATAATTTTCTTATCAAAACGGTTGAATCTAATTTTGTTAAAAACAACAAGAATGAAAAGTAGGTGGTGTCAGTGAGTGTTAAGGATAGCTAGCACCAACCTGAGACATTCTTCTTGATCCAATTAGATAGACTGGATAGAGAAATTAGATAGACTGGAAGAGAAACAGCAACAGTATTGTCATCACATGATCCAGTATCAAGAGCCCGAATTGCCTGGAAGCATTTTACACTTTGGGAAGCATGGATTAGAGCAGAAGTTATCAAACTTTTATTTTTTGTCAGAACCTACAGAAGAACCACATTTTACACCTGGAACCAATGAGAGTAGGAGTATGCAGACACACACACGTGTGCACGCACACACACAGCTGTCACACCCACACATGCACACACGCACATGGCTGAAGGAGAGTGCCAGGCAATAACACTTGCCCTTTCTTTGTGCAATGTGTTGCAATGTGCTTTGTCTCATTCTGCTCTCTTTGTTTTTTTTAATGTTAATAGGGAAACACTAAATTGATTTCACCACCACTAATGTGTTGTGGAAATCTCCTACTTTGAAAACCTCTGAATTAAAGGAAGCTGGGCTGGAGGTAAGAAAACAACCGAAGAGGTTATTGTAATAGTCTAGTTAAGGAATGATGGGTCTTAATGGACTCTAGTGGCACTGGAAATGAAATAGAGGTAAACTGACATGATAATTGTACTCACCTTGAAAAATTTGTAACATGTCCCACAGGGAGATGGCATTTATAAATTTGTTTCTTTTAAGTTGGCTTAATGTGAATCAAGCTCCCTTGCAAACAGTTAACTTCGGGGTGACGTCTGATGGCGAAGCCTCACTTCTGGAAAACCGGCTGCTGGTATTAAACTGTCAAGCAACACATTCAATAAGTATCAAATCTGACCACGTAGGGTTATTTTCCCACATTGGAAAGTATCCTGCCCTGCAAATTCTATTCATATTATACTCTTCAGGAAATCTCCAACTATGGACACACTTGGGTTTTTAAGTCTGTACTGCAATTGTTGTCTTAGTGGTTAGCTTGTTCTGTAACCCTCTGGTAACTGAGTGTGACAGTGATGAAATTAAAATCCTAATTACATTGTGCTCACATTATTTGTTCGAGTGAAGCTTAATAACTGGGTTCCCTTGAGCAAACGCAAAATATGAAAACGAACCAAGTTTATAGGACTGGGAAAAAATACATTTTCTGGAATGGCTCCATTTACAAGTGTGGCTGTAAAATAAACATTCTTCATCTTTAATTTACCTTTGCAACCTCACCAAGATGCCTAGGTGTTAAGAAAGGAGGCCCGTACAGCAACGCATTTGCCAGACAAAAAGCTTTCCCCGTTATTAATGACTGGTGTTGCCCCATTGTAATCAAAGGGCACGGCTGCAGTGATATACAGCAGTGACAACCCTCAGGATCTTTCCTTCTCAACGCTAACCTAACAGCTAGCAGCTGAGAACTTCCAGTGCTGTATATCTACAAGATAAATAGCACAAGATACGAATATATGTATTGCTTACAGTCTTGAAAAGTATTGTTATATCCCCCCTCCACAATCATTCTAAATATGACACACATGCATTTTTCACCATTTCAGTACAATGCTTGTTGTTCATAAATGGCAATAGTTTTCTAGTGGAGATTTAAAGCCCTCCAACTCTACCAGTTACTGCAGTCTGATTTGAAAACTGGTGCCAGCACTGCTGATGGTGTCAGTAAAGCAGGTTTCCGGAGATTCATAACCTCTTTTACGCTGACAGGTGGCATCAAAAGAAGGAATCACTTCAAGAATATACTAGAAATCATTTTTATTTTTGCTCCTCGATCATGCCAAGATGATCTAAAGAGAAAACTCAGAGTCATTCATGATATGAATTTAACATGAAGGAATCCATAAGAAAAATTCACTGGTGTTTTTATTTTCAGCTATTAAGCCATTTCCCCCCTCTCTCTCCTGCTTTGAGCTTGCGACCAGTAAGTGCCATATTTTGCTTTGTTAAGGGTACAAGAAATGCGTTTAATTGGGAGTTATGGCCAAGGTAAAACACAGGCTAAATAACCAGCGTGAAAAGAGGTTAGCTTTCTGCACTTAGTCAGGTGTGAATTCCGGTGGAAAAATTCTATAATTACTGATCAGGTTTCCATTTAAAATAAAGTGAACAAAACCACTGAATGGACAAAGCCAGGTCTTTTCCCAGATCAATAGCAAAGACACGTCCATGCACACACAGAGGAAGTCAGTGCAGCTCCATGACCTTTTCATGAACTTTCTGGGAGACGGAAAGATCATTCAAAGGGCAGAGGTCAGCATTCATGCTGGTCACAAACAAAAATCAGATTTAGGCTCATAATGAAGGATTCGGAGTTCTCACCTACTGGTGCAAATTAAATACTATTATTGCACATTTTCATGCATTATCAATTGCAAAAAGAAACTGCTTTTGTATTTGCAGTATATATTAACATTTACTTATCAACTTGTGTTTTGCTACCTTTATCAAGCATCACACGATTAACGATGAGGTTGAAAAACCAGAAACCTTCAGTTTAGATGGGTGTCTTAAGCTTATCACAAAAGACAGACAGTCAAGATGGTCCTCTCTGAGTGATCTCCCCCACCACATACACACACCAGCCCCAGCACACACAGCACAAAGGGAAAGGTAGGATTCTTGAAAAACAAGACAACAGAGAGTTAAGGAGAGCATTTCAGCTAGAAATAAATGATTCGGGTCATGAGGGGAAACCTAAGCATTGGTCCTCTGTGGATACAGACCCACCTCACAAAGAAATAGAGCAGCTCAAAACCCTAGGGATGTGCAGGGTGGAAGAGACAAGAATAACTAGGAATCTTTTTACAAAAGAACGTCCTTTCCAGTAGCCCAGACTCAGACCATCATTAAGTGTGAAACTGAAACCTAAAGATGTTTCCCGGACTAGTGTCCACACAGAGCTGCCAACTGCTAACTTTATTTATTCTCTGACACAGGGGAGCCCAAACAGAGCAAAGTCTGTTGGAATCGATTAGTGATGAGATGTCTTTGGGGCTGTGAAGAATCCCTGAAGTATCAAAATAAAGGAAACTTTCTATTCTGAAAATTCAATATCCTACCCCTCAAAAAGAAAAAGCATTTACAGAGCAACTGGTGAAACAGCTACAGGTCACAAATGGCTCTTCCTCCCTCTCTGGTTGCTGCACAGTAGTTCAAAAATCAGAGAATTCTGAAGTCTTTAATAAATGCACATGAAACATATAGTGAAATTAGGACACAAGTTCTCTTGTGTTTCAACATGTGTCTTAAGGACACTCATTATTCCTGTCTGGCCATGTTCTGGGGCTTCTCAGCTGCCTCAGCGGGTAAAGCATCTGTCTGCAGTGCAGGAAACAGGAGACAGAGGCCCATGTTCTACTTTCCTGGGTATCCTATTTAATTCTTAGTTACTTGACATATGACATGAACAGATTTCAATATGGCCTGAGGCCATTCCCACCAGTTGCTCTGTGAAACTTTAGTTCTCCATATTATGTGCTAAATTGGAAATTAGCTTTTAGTAAAACAAGTTTATCTTCACGGGCATGTGAAGAGTGGGGTGGGCCTGGGAGGGTGGATGCCCACAAAGCCTGCAAAACTTAAAATTTAGGAGTCTTGGGAAGGGCATTTCGGAAAAGGAACATGTGCTTAGTGATGGGGATGGGTGTGTGTGTGTATGTGTGTGTGTGTGTGTGTGTGTGTGTGCGCGCATGTGCGCGTGCACCCAGGCATGCGTAGCACTAACCAATCAGAACAGAGAGGCCTTGACGAATCACAATGGATTGTGGGTCTGTGCTGGGGCCGGACCCTGGAAATCTTTTGCAGTTCCTAGCCAAATTGTTTGGCTGTGGAGGGTGGGTAAGTCGAGTATATACTAAGAAAGGGATTATTAGCTCAGGTAATAAATGACTTATAGCATTTTCCTGGGAGAAAGATGAAAGATAGTGTTTGGTTAAATACCCATCTGCCTGGGTTAGAATCTTGACTCTATCACTTACAGGATAAATATCCTTGGACAAGTTATATAATTCCTTTAGGCCTCAGTTTATTCATCTGTACAATGGAGCTAATAATAGTAACCTCATAGGATTATAGAGAGAAGCATATATAATGCTGCAGTAAATGTTTTAAAAGCACTGTATATCTACCCTTAATGATCCCATGAGATAGACACCTTTTATTATTTGCTCTTTACAGATGAAGGAATTGAGGCTCTGGCAGGATAACTAACCTGCCACCATCTTACATCTAGTAAGAGACAAAACAGGTGCTCAAGTCAGGAAGTCCTCCATGGAGCCCTGTGTCAACTGCACACATTGACCCGAAAAGCTCTATTCAATGTTGGTCTTAATGGCTCTGCTTAAATACTTCCTACTGAAAGTTGTAGTATTTACTTAAATAAGATGCTTATAAAGGGACTTAAGGCAATACATTTCTGCCTAGCTTTTTCCAGAGAGATTAGCTTGCCCACATTTGCCCAACTAATGCATGATAAAAATCACATTGCGAGCCTATCCTTTGGCCTTCGTGCTATGTTCTTTCCACTTGCACACAGTCTTGAATATAACTTTCAAAACAGGTTGTAAGACCACTCTCTGAACATGGCATAGTGGACAGAAATGTGAACTCATGAGTCAGACTGCCTGCATTAGAATCCTGGCTCTGCTGATATGGCCTATGACCTTACAAAATATTCAGCGACCTCTTTGGGCCTTACCTTCCTCATCTGGAAAATGGGTATGATAATAATAACACGACTTGTCTCTTCTGTGGAGGTTAAGTGAGCAATGCTCACAGAGCAATTAGAACGATGCCAAGACATTAAAACTACTCAATAAACTACTCAAAAAAAATTTTTCTTTCATTCAGGTAGATAGGCTCTGTATAATCAGAGCAACAGCTGAGTGTCAGAAATGTCGCCTTGCACTTCTCAGAGCTATGCTGGGGAAGGCGGACTGAAGTGGGTATGTAGTAGACTGAAGCACTAAATTAGAAGACTAGGAGTGATTTTAAGTGTCCTGAAGAGGTTAGGCCTTACTTCTGGAATCAGACAATACTTCAAAGAATCTTGGTAACACTATAGAGAAGCAGGCCTGCGAAAATATTTTAATTAAAAAAGGAAAAAAACAGAGGGGAAATCATGAAAGCGTACCATATCCTCGTGACAGTAACTTTCACAAAGGGAAGAACTGGGCTTGCAAGGATCATGGTATTATTCAAGTCAAAAGGGAGAGAGAACTCGGCTAAATAATTAGTGTGAAATATTTTATTTTAAATGTCTTTTTTTTTTTTAATATAACAGGGGATATAACATAGCTGCATATTGGAATGAATGGCCAATTACAATAAACCTGAAATAAATAGCAAACGCAACTTTTTAGGGAGAGGGCACAAAGAGTTTTAAGAATCTGTTTCCCTTTCATCTACTCTCATTAAAAAAAAAACTGTTTAATTCTTCACAGAGCACAGTGAGTAGGTTCCTGCCTCTTCTCCCTTTTAACATGTTCAGTTTGGTTGCAAGCACGCATCAGAAAGCAGCTCACAAAGAAAACCTTTTGTTGTCCGTAGACAGAAACGTCAGAAGCTGAGTCCTGGCCAGCCCAAGGTATAAAAGAACTCCCCTTCACGCCATCTGTCCTTCAAGGTCAAGCCCCACACAGCTGCCCACCCGGGATCGTCTGGGGTCACCTGGGTGAAACATCAACCTCTGGGTGATGTTTCTATTTGAGATTTGACCTATGATGGAGAAGAAGGGGAGAAATAGCAACATGTTACATAACAGATTCTGGTTCCAGTGCTCACATATTTGGCTTCCTGCAAGGCGTAGATCCATTATCTTCAAAACCAGGCTGCTCATAGTGCAGGCATTCCTCCTAAATGGCTGCAAATGATAAGCCTCCCTCTACATAATTTTCTTTAAAGCACCTTATCGTTGTGATTACCCATATACATAGATATGATGGACTCTATTTTCCCTGTTTCAGTACAACAGATCTAGAGAGTTCAGTGCCCCCCTCCATTTGTAGTCGACCCCAAAAAAGGGTCCTTCAAAATCATCTCATTCTATAGAAATTCAGATTCCAATAATGATGCCAGACCTTAAAAAAATAAACTTTTAAAAATTACAGAGCTAGAGCACCATTGGAGAAGGCGATGGCACCCCACTCCAGTACTCTTGCCTGGAAAATCCCATGGGCGGAGGAGCCTGGTAGGCTGCAGTCCATGGGGTCGTGAAGATTCGGACATGACTGAGTGACTTCACTTTCACTATTCACTTTCCTGCATTGGAGAAGGAAATGGCAACCCGCTCCAGTGTTGTTGCCTGGAGAATCCCAGGGACTGGGGAGCCTGGTGGGCTGCCGTCTATGGGGTCGCACAGAGTTGAACACCACTGAAGTGACTTAGCGGCAGTAGCAGTAGATCACCAGTATAATCTACCATTCTATTTTTCCTCATGTAGGGAATTGTTTTCCTACAAGATTTTGTTAAACAAGGTGATTGTAACCAACAGCTTCTGGGAAAAGACATGTGTTGACACTGGTTTCTTGCAGTGCTTGAATAAGATCAGCATATATTAATACCTGGGGGCATGAGATACAATTGTTTTCATAGCTTCTGGATTTAAAAAAAAAAAAATTTAACCAATGGAGCTATCCTTTTCCAATCTGTCAAATAATCATAGAAACATAGCAGTGTAACTTGAAGGGGTCTACAGGAATGTATGGAAACCAGCTTATAGCTGGCTGGCAAAAGTAAATCATGCATGCATGTTCAGTCATGTCCAATCTTTTTGTGACCCTATGGACTGTAGTCCGCCAGGCTCCTCTGTCCATGGGATTTTTCAGGGAAGAATACTAGAATGGGTTGCCATTTCCTCCTCCAGGGGATCTTCCCAACCCAGGGATCAAACTCATGTCTCCTGCGTCTCCTGTATCACAAGCAGATTGTTTACCACTGAGCCACTCAAGAAGCCCCAGTCATGTGTATCTCTTCCTAACTCTTGGGGCTGGTGCACGGGGATGATCCAGAGAGATGATATGGGGTGGGAGGTGGGAGGGGGATTCATGTTTGGGAACTCATGTACACCCGTGGTGGATTCATGTCAATGTATGGCAAAACCAATGCAGTATTGTAAAGTAAAATAAAGTAAAAATTAAAATTAAAAAAAAAAGAAAGTATTTACACCTTGCTGCTGCTACTGCTGCTAAGTCGCTTCAGTCATATCCAACTCTGTGTGACCCCATAGATGGCAGCCCACCAGGCTCCCCCATCCCTGGGATTCTCTAGGCAAGAATATTGGAGTGGGTTGCCATTTCCTTCTCCAACACATGAAAGTGAAAGTCAAAGTGAAGTTGCTCAGTCGTGTCCGACTCTTAGCGACCCCATGGACTGCAGCCTACCAGGCTCCTCCATCCATGGGATTTTCCAGGCAAGAGTACTGGAGTGGGGTGCCAGTGCCTTGGGCACTGGCAAATGCTTCTTCTTCTACAGCCCCAGGAGTCAGTTGTTACACATTTACCAGCACACCACAGATTTCAGAGTCCTGCTTTCAGTATTGGACCCTAAACCTAGGGAAGATTATTTTTATGGACACCAGTTCATTAAGATACATTAGATTCTTGAATGGTGTCTATTGAATTCATGTCTTAAACAGATATGAAAGGATGATATGATGCAGAGGAGAGGGAAAATGCAAATAATGATGCTTATTTAACTAGTTTTAATAAAACTTTGTTGTTATTGTTTAGTCTCCTAAGTGGTGTCCAGCTTTTTGCGATCTCATGGACTGTAGCCTGCCAGGCTCCTCTGTCCGTGGGATTTCCCAGGCAAAAACACTGGAGTGGGTTGCCATGAACTCCTCCAGGGGATCTTCCCAACCGAGGGGTCGAACTCAGGTCTCCTGCATTGCAGGTGGATTCTTTACCACTGAGCCACCAGAGGAGCTCTTAATAAAACTTTCAATAAATTATAAAACGACTATCAGTCTTTATATTTATTGATTGATATGGCCATGATTGTCAGCCAGATCCTGTAAAAGTGTAGAAAAGTTGAGGGTAATGAGTCTGCTAAAAACAGCCTTTATTAGTCATAAGAAAAATATTTCTACTAAATGTTCTTTTCTTTCCCTAAAGAAAAATATTTACCTCACGTATTAAAAAACAGCAGCAACAAAATGAGAATCTTTCCATATGCTTTACGTTAATAAAGCAAGTTCTGCTCAGAGAGAGGTTAAGCAAAGTGGATTTAACTCTAACCCATCCTTAGTTCTGCCTCCTTCCTTGCTCTGGCTTTCTTGACTTTCAGTACTACATATCCTTCCAGGGGAGTTTAGTAGTAAAACCACAGAGGGAGTTTAGCTTTTATTGATTCTGAAAGAACAATATAACAAGATACTGACAATAATAAACAGATACAAAGTTGTTTCAGCCTAGAAACAATTGCAGCCATATAACCCTTGGTGGCCTCTTTTATATGAACTGTTATTTTTCTCTGCACAATGACTAACAGGGGAACTATCACCCACCCAATCAAGCAGGTTCTGGTTGCTCAGGAAATGGTTAAACTGTTGCAGGTCAGTCCTGCAACCTCATGGAAATCCTTTGATTTGTCTCCCACACAAAACCAATTTGAGTCACTTATGTTACTAACAATTCCCAGCAGAATCAAGGCACTGCGCTTCTCCTTTTCAGAAAAATTTACCCTCACACAAGACTTTGGCAAGGAAGTTTCTTCTGAGAAAGACATGGACTTCGTGAATTTTTATTAAGTGTCTGCTGAGCCTTTACTTAATATTAAGGAATTGCACAAACCGGCAATCTTTATAAGCAACCACACAATTTCCATCTGGTTTAATCGGATGCTATTTCTGTTACATAAAATAAAAGTTCGACTCAGGAATTCTCTGGGGGAAACAGTTCAAATGCAATAATTCCGCTAAGTGTTCCTAGTCACAGAAGAGAAGAATGCGGGTCTCTGATGAACCTAGGGGTTATTCAGTCCGTCAACAAACACATACCTAGTGTCCTCTAGATACATGATTTTGTAATAGGTACATGTATAAGTTATTCTTGTTTGAGAATTCCAAATATTTCTACATCTTGTCTTCCAAAACAGAATCTTCAAGGGACAACATCAAACAGTTAGCAATATATGTCTCAAATATCAAGTCTTATTCAAAAATGGGTGATAGATAACAGAGTCAGCTTGTCCCTGCTTGAAGGTCACTGGAGGAGCAGCCAGGAGGGAGGGTGACATTCTCCTGTGATGTCATGACCCCTAGAGGGTCATCCTACCGCTGACAAATCACGGGCTTCAACCCACGTCCACCTGAGTAAGATTTTGGGTGATGCTTAAAGAGAAGAAGAAAAACGAGAAAGAGGACCAAGAAATTCCTGGACTTTGAGATAGAAAATAAAATCTCTCTTTTGTATTCCAATTTCAAAGTGAGCCTAGTTCCACACATGCCACCCTCAAACAGGAGAGCTTAAGAACACCAGCCTGCATCAAGTCGTTAACCTTTTAGGACCTACTCAAAGCAGTGTAGTGTGACTTTATTAATGAAAGCTTTAATGTGGTCTATAAAAGCTAACAAATACAGACACTTGCTATGATTCATCAAATTTAATATTCCATCAAACCTTTCAGTTTAAAGACCAATGATTTTTTTTAATACCAAAACCTCAGAATGGAAGTCCTATGCTCCAATTAAATGTAATGCATCAAAAATTAAAACCATAAGAATTTAATACCAGGTCAAATTTTTGAATAAATGAACAACGAGAGAAATAAATGCTGTGCAACAAGAATTAACAACTCCAGAAAATGTTTTACTAAACCCACAGACAACCAAGACTTGTAGCCCTTGAAAACAGACTAGCTCTTTAAGGCACACATTGTATTGCTAGGAGGCAAAAGACCCTATTGTAAGACAGCTGGGCTTTTCACTCCAGGCAAAGGCAATTTCTGCAGTCAAAAACTTAATGAGCAGTTTCTAGAATTTTTGCACTACTTTACTCAATGATCTTTATATTTTGGAAACCCATAGTTATGTGCCTGACTTTACGCAATCCCTTCTTGTATAGTTACAATACACTGTATACTTTTTCCCATTGATATTTTATAATGTGTTCCGCAAAAGAACCGTTCACCTTGCTTGATTCAGCGTTCATCTGCAAGAGTTCTGCAACAAAGTTTTCAAAATGTCATTTTGCTTTAAAGACACCTTGATGTCTCTCTTTGTAGATGTTTCGTGACGTCCTGTGGCATTTGTCAGAAGGAAAATGAAGCCGGAGAACTTTGGTGGTCAAATTTGGCCTTCTTGATCTTGTGTTCAAAATCTAGGTCACAGTCAGTGCCTGATAGTTGTCAAAAATGAGTATGGTCCTAGGGAAACACAGTCTCAGGTCCTGAGAGAGCTTTGTGAACAAAGAAAAGGGCTTATAAATTATGTCACCAGGACAATCCACCATATCATCAAAGAAAAATCCAAGTGGATTATTATCTTTTTCTCTTCAAATCATCCTATAGAGGTCTTCAGTGTTTTGCAAGCCTTATTCCTACTTATCTGGTTGTCAAATAGGTTATCTCTCATTTTTGTAATGAAGGCTAGACACCTTGACATTAACTGATGAGATGAGGCGCCAATAAAACTAAACCAGGAGGCTATGGGCATCAGAATCTTCCCCTCATTCAGAATGCCATGTCTTACCTCCTGGAACAGGGAATGTCAGCTTCTGTGAATTTTACTCAGTTAAATTCATTTCTTTCAGACACACTTCTCATAGTGCAAACTTCTGAAGCACACTCCAAAACAGAGAACGTGCGCATGTGCACTAGGTGTTTGTTTGTTTGTTTATTTTTTTGCAAACGTAGAATCTAGGAGATATTTTACTGACATGGGAAATGAAAAGCTACTATGTTTCTATTATGAAATGTGAATAATTCACTCACATCATCTGAGATTTGTGTGGCAAATTGACTCATGAATCATAGGGTAATCATTAAAAAAAATAGTGTCCATATGACAAAAAGTGGGAAAATTTAACAATTTCAGCTATATGTCAATCCCTCTCAGAAATAAATGAGGCTACATTCTTAGTCAGAATTAAACTTACGTACAGGAAAAGAGTTTGGTATTATTCAAAACCACAGAATTTATGCCTAACCAGGACTTTCAAAGATATACTCCAAACCACTCATCCGAGAGATGAGGATGCTAAGGTGTGAGAACTTCTCTCCTGTAGCCCTAGTCAGGGCCACTGTTGACACTGTCAAGTTCAGCTCGCTCTCTCTCTCTCATTTCAACTATAAAATGGGCCTCTGTGAAAAGAAAGGCTTGTACTAGCCACGGTTCGAGCTCACTTTCAGCTAGTCATTACCTCTTCTCAGGGAGTATTCAGGTCCCCTGCTTCTCATCTGGTGCTCTACTCATTCTTATTTCATTCCCTGAACTTTGAAAAACAGATGTATGATATTGTGAAACTACATCACAAGTCACTTCATTATGAATTCTTGGATTTGTTGGTGAGGACAGTTGGTAGCAGGCTTCCCTGGTGACTCAGGCGGTGAAGAGTCTGCCTGCAATTCAAGAGACCCAGGTTCAATCCCTGGGTTGGGAAGATCCCCCAGGAAGGGAATGGTAACCCACCCCAGTACTCTTGCCTGGAGAATTCCACAGACAGAGGAGCCTGGTGGGCTATAGTCCATGGGGTTGCATAGAGTCAGACATGACCGAGTGACTTACAGACACAAACATAAGTTGTTAGTAGCAGAGACCAGTGAAATCCTAGAAGTTTGGAACATGGCTCTGTTACCCTTTAGGAAACAAGAGGAACAAACTCTTGTCCAAGGGAGCAGTTGATGGATGGTGCTGTGGAGCCTGGGTGACAGTGAGGTGAAAGCTCTCAATCTATGCAATCAGGCTAGGTAAGGGCAAGTGTTGACATTCAGTCCCAACTTGGTCCTGGGCTAGCCCTCACTGGCTCCATCCACACCTCTAGGTCTTAATTTCCACAGATACGCCCAAGAATTGACTTTTCTAGCAGCAGAAGGAAGGATAGGGCAGCCACACTTAGCCAGGAACATGGTGGTAGAGGGGGATGAGACTCTATCCTCTATAGAAGGTATAGAAGACTGTTTTAGGAGCGGACTGAGCATGTTCTCTTATGCAGCTGGAAGTCCTCATCAAATACAATGTAACATGAGGGACAAGAAATTAGATGCCCACAGGGCTAGCAGTCCCTTCATTTAACCACCATGTGATACAGCACTATCCTGAGTACTGCAGACTTCACAGTGAGCAAAAACACAACACAAGGTCACTGACGTCAGGCCACATGTCTTTGCTGGTCAAAGCCGCGTCATACAATAAACTCATTCAGCACACACAGCATCAGACTCTATCAGGAGTGTTTTTCCATGAGCTCATCTCTGCCCAGTTCCCAAGAGCTGTCTACTCCCTTTAACTCCTGTCTTCCAGAAAAACTGAATTGATAACTATTCTCCGGAGCCCCCATGGAATCTCTCATCTATACATCTTTCACTTCTCTTTCTCACTGCAGTTATCTTACCACTACCACTTTGCTGATTAATGCCTTTGAATCCCCTCTAAAATACCCAGGAACCTTTCTCTTTTCCTCCAACCCCACCCCAGACTGAGCTGGGTCCTTTCATGTCTTCTCTCATAGTGCTCTATACACCTCCTATCCGAGTTTTCAATTGCCTTTTGGTTTGTTGTTGCTCCCACCTGGCTCTAAGCTCAATGAGGGCGATGTTCCCTTAATTCCTGTTATTTTATGCCCTAGTATCCAGCATAGGATTTGTGGCAGATTTTCCCCCCCTAGGCTTCAAAAGCACTGTGGGTAGTGACTGCAGACAAGAAATTTAAAAAGGCTTGCTCCTTGGAAGAAAAGCTATGGCAAACCTGTGCTTAGTCACCCAGCCATATCTGACTCTTTGCAACCCCGTGGACTGTAGCCTGCCAGGCTCCTCTGTCCATGGGGATTCTCCAGGCAAGAATACTGGAGTGGGTTGCCATGCCCTCTTTCAGGGGATCTTCCCAACCCAGGGATCGAACCCAAGTCTCCCACAGACAGATTCTTTACCATCTGAGCCACCAGGGAAGCCCATGACAAACCTAGACAGTGTATTAAAAAGCAGAGACATCACTTTGCCAACAAAGGTCCATATAGTCAAAGCTATGGTTTTTCCAGTGGTCATGTATGGATGTGAGAGATGGACCATAAAGAAGGCTGAATGCCAAAGAAGTGATGCTTTTGAACTTTGGTGCTGGAGAAGACTCTTGAGAGTCCCTTGGACAGCAAGGAGACCAAATCAGTCCATCCTAAGGGGAATCAACCCTGAATGCTCATTGGAAGGACTGATGCTGAAGCTCTGATACTTTGGCCATCTGCTGTGAAGAGCTGACTCACTGGAAAAGACCCTGATGCTGGGAAAGATTGAGGGCAGGAAGAGAAGGGGGCAACAGAAGATGAGATGGTTGGATGGCATCACTGACTCGATGGACATGAGTTTGAGCAAACCCTGGGAGATAGTGAAGGACAGGAAAGCCTGGTGTGCTTCAGTCAATGGGATTGCAAAGAGTCAGACACGACTGAGCGACTAAACAACAGCAACAATCCAGTGTGGAATCTAGCCACAGCATCCGAGGATGAACTGTGTTTCAATTAAATTGGTTCCTTTTATAATTCTGTGTATTTTAAAGTGCTTTTAAAATCTCATTCTGCGAAGACATCTGTAGGTTTCATCTGACTGCCAAAAAAGTCCATGGCATAAAATAAATCTAAGAACATCTCCTGAAGTGAAGTGAAGTGAAAGTTGCTCAGTCGTGTCCGACTCTTCATGACCTCATGGTCTATAGTCTGCCAGGCTCCTCTGTCCATGGAATTCTCCAAGCCAGAATACTGGAATGGGTAGCCATTCACCTCTCCAGGGGCTCTTCCCAACCCAGGGATCGAACCCAGGTCTCCCGCCTGTGGGCAGATTCTTTACCATCTGAGCCAACAAGGAAGCCGAAGAATACTGGAGTGGGTAGCCTATACCTTCTCCAGGGGATCTAGAGACCCAGGAATCAAACTGGGGTCTCCTGAATAGCAGGCAGATTCTTTACCAGCTGAGCTACCAGAATGATCAATAAACATATGATGAATTAGTTTGGCAAATATATGAATGAATGAATTAAATGAAAGAAAAGTTCCCCATCATCCAGCAAAGAAAGGAGACTTGAGTCTAAGTGTGATAGTCATGAGAACCTGCTCTTCATGAACATGATTTTATTTCACAAGGTGGACATATGAAAGTTGCAGAAAAGATTCAGAATTTCCTGGATACCCAATACATGTGTGGTCTGTGGAAAACCTTTTGATTACCTACTCTCCCATCAATCCCTCCCCTTTCTTTCATGCTAGCAAAGCCTGCCTCCAATACCAGTGCTACACCAGCTGGATACAACTCTGTGGCTATTCCTGGCCATGTGGCCTCATTCTGGTCAAAGAGATATAAGGGTGAGTCTGCTAGAGCTTCTGGGAAACAGATCCTTCTCTGACAAACAGGGAGGGATATTGAGAGAAGCTTGCTCACACCCTGCCTTTGAGCACAGCTCTGTGAAGTTGTGGCATCTAGAGCTACGGTGGCCCTATGATGTCTAAGATGATAAAAACACACTGAGTATGGCAGATTGAAATGGATGACCCTGGGCCCTCAGCGCAGGGAGAAATGGAAGAGTCCAGTCCTCAGTGATATAGTTAAGCCTCTAAATCGTCTGTGAGACCATCTATCCTGAAGATCTTTATCTGTGAGATCATTAAATACCTTTGCTGTTTAGCTCACTCATTCTTCAGTGGGTCTAATGTTCAGTGCCAGCCCCTTCTCATGAAGCCATACAACCCAATGACAAATTTGTCTCTCATGAGAACCGGGGCTGTGGTCCCAAGCTAGCTAAAGACACCACTCCTTGTCTTCAGTTATTGGTTAACATTTCCCTGTGCAAAGTTCAGATTCATTCAATAATTATTTCACCCGAGAATCCACCAGACAGAAGAGGAGCATTGGCTCTGTAGTAAGGATTACTTCATGATCCTATAATGCAGTTCAACTGCAGACCTTCCTGAAAAGCTTTTATTTAACTTTCCTGTGCCCTGACCTAACGTGCCAGTCCTGGACAGAAGGCAGCATACATAGGAGGCTAAGGTCCAATACGAAATGGGAGGCTGCGATTCACACCCAGCCTCCCTACATCGTTGTTCCCAACCCCAGCCCATCCCCTAACATACCTCCTGACAGCCTTCGCTTCCCAATTCTCTCTGGTGATTGACATGCCTCCCCACCAGACTATCAGCTCCTTTCAAAGTGAAGGAGAGTATCCCAGGGATAGCTGTATCCTTCCTCAGTATCCAAACAGGGGCTCAATAAACGTTTATTTGATAATACTTTATCAACTCAATGGACGTGGGTTTGAGTAAACTCCAGGAGTTGGTGATGAACAGGGAGGCCTGGCATATGCTGCAGTCCATGGGGTTGCAAAGGGTCAGACATGACTGAGCAACTGAACTGACTGAACTATAAAAAGCTTAAGATCATTTGGAAGCTGGAGTTGAGAGTATTTAACAATGTCCCTGCAGAGAAAACACAGGTATGAAAAGATAATTTGGATTCCAAGCAGCAGGCACTATAACGCTGCATAAAGGAGAAAGCCAAGGTCACTTGGGCCTGAGATGGTAAAGAAAAGCTCTACAGAAGAGCTATACTTCAAACTAGTCCTGAAAGTGGATAAAGATTTAGACAGAAGAGGGCTAGAAGGGCATGCAGTGCAGGACACACGATGTGAACAATGTCAGGAGCCGAGGACTGTTCCCTGAGAGTAAAGGATCAATGAAGAGAAATTGGGAAATAAAATGGGGAAAGGTGGTTTGATGCTAGATGGTAGACGGTCTTTATTGCCGAGCTCAGGAGTTCTGACTTTACATTACAGGAAATAAGAAGCTGTTGAAAGTTCTAGAGGAAAATTACAAGTATGTAACTTACAAATGCCATTTACCATGAAATCCAAGTCACTCACTGATAACAATGCCAGAGGCTCTACTGTCTGTTAGACGAAAAAGTAGAAACATCTGGACCAAAGTTTCCATCTTCCTGGTGAATAAGTTGTATGGGACAGACAGATGCCTTCTCATCTATGAACTATGGCTTCCTGCTAACAGTCATACCTTATTTGAAGGAAACTATTTCCATTACATTCTCAGAGACAAACTAAAATCATAGTCACTCTTTATCTTTCATTTTTGACCTCAGGAGCAGAGGCCTGTAATAATTCCACAATTCATTTGACAGCACGCCGTCTCATCATTCCAGGAGGGTGCTTCCCTTATTTCCTTATTTTCTCCTCCTTTTCCCGGAGTCCACATCACCTTCGTCACCCCCACACAGGCATTCTCATGTTGTCATGTTGCGTATATGTGTGTATGTCTAGCACTACATTGTATTTAACAAATTTGAATTCATTTTTAAAATTTGGACAAAAGACATTATGTTTTAAATCTTGCTCTTTTTACTTTTTCACACATAATTTTGATTTTAACATTTATCTACTAATGAGAACCTACTGTATAGCACAAGGAACTCTACTCAGTGCTTTGTGGTGACCTAAATGGGAAGGAAATCCAAAAAAGAGGGGATATATGTATATGTACAGCTAATTCATTTTGCTGAACAGCAGAAACTAACAGAACATTGTAAAGGAACTATTCTTCAATAAAATTTTTAAAAGTAATAAAAATAATAAAATTTATTCACAGTGCATAGCCATTTGTCATTGTTCAGTGGCTCAGTCTTGTCTAACTCTTTGCGACCCAATGGACTGCAGCACAACAGGCTTCCCTATCCTTCCCTATCTCCCAGAGTTTGTGCAAACTCATGTCCATTGAGTCAGTGATGCCATCCAACCATCTCATTCTCTGAAACCTCCTTCTCCTCCTGCCTTCAGTCTTTCCCAGCATCATGGTCTTTTCCAGTGAGTTGGCTCTTCACATCAAGTGGCTTCAGCTTCAGCACAGTACTTTCAATGAATATTCAGGTTTGAGTTCCCTTAGGATTGACGGGTTTGATATCCTTGCTGTCCCAGAGACTCTCAAGAGTCTTCTCCAACACAATTCGAAGGCATCAATTCTTCAACACTCAGCTTTCTATATGGTCCAATTCTCACATCCATACTTGACTACTGGAAAAACCATAGCTCTATATGAACCTTTGTCGGCAAAGTGATATCTCTGCTTTTCAATACACTGTCTAGGTTTGTCATAACTTTTCTTCCAAAGAGCAACTGTCTTCTAATTCCATGGCTGCAGTTACCATCCACAGTAGCATAGACATCTAAAATATTGCCTCCGCTTGCTACACAGTATTCCACAGAATGCAAGCACCTAGCTTACTTATTCACCATCCTAGTGAAGGGCCTCCATGTTAATTCCAACTCTCAGTCACCACAAACAATGCTAAAATGACACCCTTGTACATGGTGCCTTTCTGAAAATTTCTCTGGGATATGTCTTCAGTAGTGGGCTTTCAGAAGTAGGGCAACTATACAATTTATCATCTTTCCTCAGACAAATATTTTGGTATGTGGAAAAGGGGCACGGATTACATGAGCTGCTATCCTGGGTACACGGGACCTCTTGTCATCTATACCTTGCTTAATCTCACTAAGATTCTCAGATCACTACAGTCATTTACTCCTCACCTAGCAACCAAATAGAGCTCCCATCACCCCATATGTTTGCAAACACCTGGCATTTTCCAGCTTTCTCCTTTCAACATTCTAATGTCTTCAGTGGTCCACGTTGTCTGATCACTAGTGATTCTGGGCACCCCTGCTGATGCCAGTTCCTCGTTTGAGCTTCCTCTCTGGTGAATGGATTCTTCATACCCTCTGTGCATTTGTCTATGGGTTTTCCTGTGTTTTTCTGGTCAACTTTCATGTGACTTCTGTATATTCTGGGCTTCCCAGTGGTGCTAGTGATAAAGAACCTGCCTGCCAATGCAGGAGACGTCAGAATGACACATCAGACTGTGTCTCTACAAAGACACATCAGAATGTTGTGGAGAATCCCATGGATGAGAAGCATGGAGGGTTATAGTCCATAGGGTTGCAAAGAGTTGGACGCAACTGAGTACTCTGTATATTCTAGGTATTAATACAGCGTCACTTTTTCTGTCAGAGTCAGTTTTAAGCATTGCAAATATCTTCTCCCAGTCTGTCATCTGTCCATTAACATTATTGATGAGGCTTATAGTTTATGGTGAAGTTGGCTTAAAGTTCAACATTCAGAAAACAAAGATCATGGCATCCAGTCCCATCACTTCATGGGAAATAGATGGGAAAACAGTGGAAACAGTGTCAGACTTTATTTTGGGGGGCTCCAAAATCACTGCAGATGGTGATTGCAGCCATGAAATTAAAAGACGCTTACTCCTTGGAAGAAAAGTAATGACCAACCTAGATAGTATATTCGAAAGCAGAGACATTACTTTGCTGACTAAGGTCCATCTAGTCAAGGCTATGGTTTTTCCTGTGGTCATGTATGGATGTGAGAGTTGGACTGTGAAGAAGGCTGAGCACTGAAGAATTGATGCTTTTGAACTGTGGTGTTGGAGAAGACTCTTGAGAGTCCCTTGGACTGCAAGGAGATCCAACCAGTCCATTCTGAAGGAGATCAGCCCTGGGATTTCTTTGGAAGGAATGATGCTAAAGCTGAAACTCCAGTACTTTGGCCACCTGATGCGAAGAGTTGACTCATTGGAAAAGACTCTGATGCTGGGAGGGATTGGGGGCAGGAGGAGAAGGGGACAACAGAGGATGAGATGGCTGGATGGCATCACGGACTCGATGGACGTGAATCTGAGTGAACTCCGGGAGTTGGTGATGGACAGGGAGGCCTGGCGTGTTGTGATTCATGGGGTTGCAAAGAGTCGGACACGACTGAGCGACTGAACTGAACTGAACTGAAGATCACCACCATTTTGTCTTTAAAAATGAAAAGCTGTTATCTTCTTCCCCAGGCTCTGGCTGCCTCTCCAGCTCGTTGCACATTCTCTACAAAACAACAGTAGGTCTACAATGACTTCAGCCAAGTCACTGACATCTCTCATGACAGCTGTGCGTAAACTTCACTATGCACCCAACCACACATGTGGCACCTGGACTAAGCATCTTTAAGGAGCTCTTCGGAAAAGTTGATGCCAAAGGCCAAGGGCCACCTGCAAGGAAACATGGCCCAGGATAGAAGACACTGGGGCTTGCACAATGGGATAAGGGAACTAAAGGGACCTTGGAGGTGACCTAGTTCAAACCCTTCACTCTGCAGCTACAACATTCAGAATTACAAGAGAACAAGCAACCTGACTGAGGGGCCGAAGGCACCATCTCCTGCCTGGTTCCAGGCCAGGGCTGTTGTTAGCACAGCAGGCAGGTGAGTCTCCTGTTTAATCAAATGGTTCCTTACTGCATCCATCAGGCCCAACCCTCCCATTTCACACAATGTGGAGTGAGCCTTGTTTTTGTTTCACAGTTGACTTCTTATCCTGGGCTTGGAGTGGAAAAATGATGAAATGCTTTCATTTTAGGATGTCATTATCATCAGCACGTGTATATTTTTGCATTCTCAACATTTTCAAAGTAAAGCAAAAGACAGATAACCCCACCTTGCTGTGAGTAACATTTCTGAAAACAGTCCACCAGACCTCACCGAGACCGATGCAAAGAGAACTCAGCTCCATAGCTTCCCTGTTTCGTATTCACATGATGCAAAACACATGGGCCAAATTTATGTCACTGCAAGTTGCCTGGCAGCCTGCGTTTAAATCACCAGGGTTTGCGGCTCCATGTTTTAGGGTGTCGTTTGCAGTCCTGTAGCCAAGAGCTCTGGAGGAACAAGCTCACATGCGGCATTGTTAGCCAGCTGACTGTGATAGGGCTCTTCTAACGGAACTAATTAGTATGCTGCAACGTATCTGCATATCTCTCAAACAGACATTGTTTGTATCTTTCCTCAGTGACAGGGGAGATTGTTCAGTAGGACACCTTACCTTTTAATATGCAGGGTTTGTTAGAAGAACAGCTCAATTCATATTTCCCCTGCTTTGATGGTAAGTGAACAGCAGTGGCAATATTAATCTGTAGTAACCTGTCAGTGAACTCTACAGCTAATATGATGTAGTTATGATTTTACCATCAATCAGGACTGAACAGGCTCTGGGCAATCCTTACAGCACAGCCTCAAAAAAATCTAATTGTGCAAAAGCTTCATTGGTTTCCAACATTTCTTTTTTATCTGTCACAGGCTTTAGGCCTAGTACACAACCTTGTATTATTGGCCTTATTGCATTAGCTTGTCGGACAAAGAAGAAAAGGCTAGAGCAGAGGGTTCCCCTGCATTCCATCATTTGTTTGCATGCAGGATTTTATTTGACAGTCCTGTATTGTTTTAGATGTAGATAAAAATGATTAGGACATACGGCATCATATGAACTTTTGAACTGCCAATTGCCAATGTATCCTAGAGGACTAAAGGCATTTAAAAATTCTGCTCTACCTACAGAGATGGAGATGCTCCATGGACGAACAAATAAGGTCTCCCTGGGGAATTGCATTTTAAAGTCAACATAATATTGCAGGTTCTCCTTGACCAATTTTTATGCAGGGGAGGAGTAAACTCACTAGGAGATGGAACATTAGCAACTGATATGATTTTTAGCCAAAATGAAGGTTGAATATTTGTGATATGATCATAAAAAGCAGTTCCCTGTCTCCACGAACCTGTACAACCAGTGAGAAGTAGCATGGGGCCACATGGCCTCCATTCATGTGGAAAATGTCTTTCTGGGTGTCTGAGATGCAAATTCTGTTCTAGTGAAAGCATGTGCTTAAAACATAGATCCACATCAAAGGAGCTCCTGCTCTTGAGTCCACAGGGTTGGGAGGGACTCTAAGCCCTAAAACATGTAAAAGCATTTAGGAAGATGAACTATTAACTATATCTATTTAGGCATTTTAATCTTTCGCATCTTAAATGTAATCGGGATTTTTGGATCTGGGAAATTGCTAATCAGCATGTTGGATAAATGTTTCTATTTTGAAACTGTGCACATTTAGAAATAACAGCTGGCCATAAAGTATATATTTATGCTTGTGATTTAATGTATCACAAACTTTATATTTTATTTCACTTAGCTTCACAAAGAGACCACACTATTTTTTTTGCAAGCATTATATAACTTTTACAACAGCTTTATGACTCAAAAACACATATGGTTGTAAATCAGACATGTACACAATGCCCAAGATTTTTTCAAATTCAGAATGCCTTTTAAGAAAAAAAAAAAATTAAGGATTACATTCACTTCTTATACTGTTCTAACTCATTTAAAGATTCAATTGAAAATTCTTCAATCATCAATCAGGAAAAATCTGCATGGAATTAGAGCACTTGTCTTTTGAAACACTGCACCCTTGCTTCAAAGGAAACATATTTGTGACTAAGGGCACATCCACAGCACAGCTGAGTGTTAACCCTTCATGAACCTGTGTGCACATCGTCCACAACCTAACGAAAACATCGGCACAAAATAAGGAAATGGCTGTGGCATCCTGCACTGAGCACGCAGAAACGCGCCTGGGAACGACTGCGGCAGCTGCTGGAGCAGAAAGACAAAAGCAGGATGTGACAGTGGTTGCAGCATGGTGGTGATTTTAAGAGCTCTCCGGCTACCGTGCTGTCATCTAGGGCATTTGTTTTAGGGAAGAAAAAAAAAGTCTCCGCATGATCTTGGCAAATATCCACATCTCAGTGATCTTGAGGAAGATCGCCGGGACTCATCTCCACGTTGCAGCCCCCTTAAATATTTACAGCTCCCAGTATAAGTGTTCTTGACAACATGGTCAGCATAGCGGTGGCAGCGGTCATCGTCAGGATAGGGAAAGGTTTGCATTTGTCTTGTCGGAGCAAGTTGAGTTCCAAAGTAGTTAAGCAATGGGTAAAACTTACTATTAGGTCCTGCTGTGCTGTGACACAGAATGTTCATAGAACATTGACATAGACTGACATGTTCATATGAGTGGGGTAAAAGTGAAAAAACTAGGAAAGATCCCCAAACTGGATTATGACCACCAAATAGAAAATCTAGACAGCTTAACTCAGACATTGCTGGATACCCACACTTCTTTTTAATTAAAAAAGTGTCTACAGAGATAATTGTACAAAGACAGGTACAATTCAAGCCAAATGATAATGACGATGGAAGGTCTCTCCAAAAGTAAACAGTGCTAAATCAGTGAAGAGTGCTATTTCACCAACATTTTCCTTGGATAAACTGGAAAAAAAAAAGATAGCTGGATTCACCATATTAATGTCTCAATAAGTGTAAGTTGAGAAAATCATCTTTCAAAAGAGTTTGCTTATAACAAAGGCAAAAGGTTTGTGA
Source organism: Budorcas taxicolor (assembly GCF_023091745.1). Taxonomy (NCBI): domain Eukaryota; kingdom Metazoa; phylum Chordata; class Mammalia; order Artiodactyla; family Bovidae; genus Budorcas; species Budorcas taxicolor. Next base: position 64,663,554 of record NC_068911.1, read on the forward strand.
GGGCAGAGAAAGGGTGGAATTCCTTTAAAAGGACTGTTAGGGGAAGCACCCTGACTGAAACTGCTCACCCTGACCAGGCACCATAGTTACTACTTGCACGAGTTGTTTTATGACAGGAGGTCCTAGTAAGGAACACGGAGAGGTTCCAACCAGAAGAGTTCAGGAAAGGTCAAAAGGTGACACCACGTGTCCAACCACCTCCCAGAATCCTCGCTGGTATCCATCTTGGCTGAGCAAGGAGTGTGCCACCAGAAAGGACTCTGAGTCAGAATGATTAGTCAGAGACAACCCGGAAACTAACCCCATCACCACAAAACCCGAGACCATGAGCCACGTGGCAGAGCAGTTCTCCTGGGTTCCCTTACCCTACTGCTCTCTGCCTGGGTGCTCCTTCCCAATAAAATCTCTTGCTGTGTCAGACATGTCTCCTTGGACAATTCATTTCTAAGTGTTAGACGAGAGCCCACTTTCTGGCCCTGGGAGGGGTCCTCCTTCCTGCAACGGGACTATCTGATCATAGTGATAGAGATACAGAGCTATGGAGGAGGAAGGGAGAAAACTTACAAAACCCACTATTAATCAACTGTGAATCTAAAGTATAGAGAATAAAAAGGATTGTGCAAGTTGTATTTTCAAACCTTCCTCTCAATATGTATGTATTACATGTAAATGTAAAATATACATTTTCATGCCATCATAATGGTTTCTAGTAAAATGTCAACTAAAATGCATCAGTTCAGTTCAGTCGCTCAGTCGTGTCCAACTCTTTGCGACCCCATGAACCGCAGCACACCAGGCCTCCCTCTCCATCACCAACTCCCGGAGTCCACCCAAACCCATGTCCATTAAGTCGGTGATGCCATCCAGCCATCTCATCCTCTGTCGTCCCCTTCTCCTCCTGCCTTCAATCTTTCCCAACATCAGGGTCTTTTCAAATGAGTCAGCTCTTCGCATCAGGTGGCCAAAGTATTGGAGTTTCAGCTTCAACATCAGTCCTTCCAACGAATACCCAGGACTGCATCACTGTTACATTTTTGGTGGATTTTGTCCTTTTTGATGATATTTTCTAGATCCCAGGGAATCTAATGCAGTTTCATATAATTTAAATATTCTAAATTATACTCCTGCTTGAAGGTATTGTTGTTGTTGTTATTTAGTCGCTAAGTCATGTCTGATGCTTTTATGACCCCATGGACTGTAGCCCACTAGGTTCAAAGAGCAATAATCACTCAGGCAATATTGAGGAACTGGGCATGGAAAGAACTGAGAAATAATATAAAAATCATAATGGCAAAATGAGTGAAGTTCAGCAGCCAAGGAGAGGGAAACACAATTATAAGCTCAGTTGGTCAGAATACAATAAAGCTGATAAAAAAATAACAAAGATTAATTTCAAAATTATTAGAAAAATGTCAAGAAGTGTATGAATCATTAAGGTAGGATCAGTCAGGTACTCTGGTATTTTGCCACAGAAAAATTAGAGGAACTGAATTAGTCTTCAAATATAATCGCATTTACTTGCATTCCTTTTTGAGTAATTTTATGGCATCGATATAAAATTTCAGATTGTCGATAGTTCAAATGAAATATATGTTGTGGGTCAAATGAAGTATTTGGTTGAATCATATGACTATGCAATTTTGTAGGCCAAAATTCTTTGTACTTTATCAATTTCATGTGATTCATGTATTGTAATATATCTTACAATGTAGACAATTTAGGATAGTTTTTGGAGTCGAATGGGACATGTATGGAATCCATCTCAGTTCTACCCCCACTTTGCTGGCTGTGAACCCTTAGGCAAGTAATCTTTCCCATGGTGTCCCCACCTAGATAACAGGCATCTGGTATCCATTCTTGGAGCGCTGTGTGAATCTGTGTGGATTAGATGTGTGACCTACATAAGTACCTTGCACAGGGCTTTGTCCCCATTTAATGAAAACATGGTTCTTCAAACATTTATGTTTAAAGTCAGCAATTTAGAACTCAGTAAGGAGGGACATTTCCTGGGCTTTAATAAATCTTCTGAGGTGTCCCAAGATTTTAAGTGTCCTGGACTTCTGGTCACCTTCCAGAAAAGCCACACCTAACACAAGCCAGCTGTCCATATAGGTGAGAGCATCCCACCAGAACACCTGCTTAGAATTAATGTCAGCTTCCCTGGTGGCTCAGAGGTTAAAGCGTCTGCCTCCAATGCAGGAGACCTGGGTTCGATCCTTGGGTCAGGAAGATCCCCTGGAGAAGGAAATGGCAACCCATTTCAGTATTCTTGCCTGGAGAATCCCATGGATGGAGGAGCCTGGTAGGCTACAGTCCATGGGGTCGCAGAGAGTCGGACACGACTGAGCGACTTCACCTTCACTTTCACCTTCACCTTCATGTCTGAAAGATTTCTCAAATCTTGTTTCTACACCTCACTCTGCCCAGGACAGTAGAATTTAAAATAACCAGGAAGACACAGAGAATAATGCTTTGAAATCCACAGCTGTTAAACTGTGAAGTAGGGTGGGTGGGGAGCTTATGCCAAGCCCCTCACACTTCATTAGCAATTTGATGACTCCTGAATGCCTGATGGTATTATTCCAATTGGCCTTAAAAGATTTGGTTAATTTCCTTCAGGGTAAGCTTTCTCACTCCTGGTCCAACCAGAGAAGTAGGTGCTGGGCAAACTCCAGAGGGCACTAGGGTTGTTTCTTTTTTTCCTCAGTGGAGTCCTGATCTCAACATCCACTCTGCTTTCCTCAAGTCAGCCTACAAAGCGAATCCACTGCCAATAAGCATTCTGGCTGAAGAACAGTGAGCCCTGAGTGAGTAACGATGAGCCCGAGGCTGTGATAAGTGATTTCCATGCAATATTTCATCCCATTCAAACAAGTCTGCAGTAGTATCACTGCCAGGTAGAGAAAAGGAAATAAGTTCAGCCCCAGCAAAGTCACACTACTAAGTAGGAAGGAATTCTGGAATCTGACCTCTCTTCTAATATACCCCAGTGCTTCTGAAGACCAAGAATAGCTTAAGAATAGGCATGATATAGAGGGCCTTTTTAAAAGTAGAATTTCCACATCAAATGATCACCGAGATTATATTTCTTCATTACACCCTCCGACTCATTCCCATTACCCTTCAAAATGGGTCAAAACACCAACCACCCTGACTTCATTAATATGACTGAAAGGGTGCTCTTTCTTCTATATGAGTTCCATTGTTTTAACGCTGAACGGGACTCTCTCAATGAACTGATGCATTGTTTCAATCTCAGCTTTCCTTCGGATCCTTGTTACGGGTATTTTTCAGCTTCAGCAACAGTGCCCCATTCCACAGCTTCTTCTGGTGTTAGAGATATCAGACTTTGCCCATTTGCCCCTTTAGAATTTGTGCGGGCCCAGGTTACAGGGCGCAAATCAATATTCTGCATTAGAGAAATGCAGGAGGGAGCCAATAGAGTTAGCAGTCATTTGCTTTGCCTCAGCTACAGCTGGCAGGGACCTCGGAGGGAAGCTAACAGATGTTTGTTTGCTAACGGTGGCTTCCTCAAGCAGTCAGAGCCAACCCCATACCTTCAACAACCGGTCTGTCCAGCCTAACATGAAAGGATAAGGGACATCTGGGCTTCCTCAGTTCCTGAAACCAAGTGAGTTCTCCTTCTACTACTATTCACTGTAAATTCCCATGCTTTTCCATGGTTATAATATGAAATAATATTGTATGAAGACTTAGATTTGTAGTGCAAAGGGGAAAGGATTTTGATGTGGGACAAGCCAGAAACTGGTATCAGGGTCATAGTTTCTTACATCAATAATTATAGGAACTTCCTATAATTTGAGTTTTCAGAAAATCATAGCCAGTGAAGCCCCACTACGCGCTTGGTAGATAGAAAATAAAATGGCAGCAAGAGGCACTTGGAAGAACATGTGAGTTTCCCTTTGTCATAGCAATATAGTCATTTACAGACCTTTTCTTTTATCTCCCTAAAAAGAAAATGAATAAACATGTAACAATAAAACACAGAGTCAAGGAAAACTCTGTTTCCTTTGGATTAATCTCTGTCCTTGCCTACACGTGCACCCTCCTGGGAGGAAAACCAAGACCTCAAGTGTAGCAGTGCCCTCGCTTACAAGGCTGCTGAGAAGACAGAACACTGTGAAGCCACGGTAATGCTTGCTATCTATTATTGGTTTTGTTTCCTCTTCTGGATTTTATGTATCAGGCACTGGAATTTTTATTTATCAAAAATATTACCCTGAGATACATTTTCTGAAGATTACAATGGCTAGGTCTGAGTCAGCTTCATGGGGGAGACAATCTCAAATGGGAGAATGGTAAATGTACAAATGAATAATAAAACCAGAAATTAGTATAAACTTTGGGGGATGAGGTCAGGGGAGGGTATCTAAAAAATGAAAGATGAAATAATAATATAAAAGAGTGTTACTTCAGTTTGAAATCATGGTGGGACTTACACACAGCCAGGGGTGTGGAGGGGGAACTTAATGGGGCGGTGGGGTGAGGCTGGAAAGAGACACAGACTTTGTGAAAAATAAGATTTTATACTTGAAGAACAAAGAGGAGTCACTTGGGCTGGACATCAGATGTTGGTGGGGAAGTGGTCAGTGATAAGCCTGGAAAAGAAAACAGTCTATAGCTTAGAAAACTTTGGATGCCCAGCTCAGCCATGTGGACTTTATGTGGTAGACACTGGGCATCACTGTGGGAGTCGGAGGGTGGGGCAGGATCTCTCAGCATGACCTGCCCAATCAGTTCTGTTATTCAAGGTCATTTGTCATCAACATGTAGGTTGAATTTGAGAGTACAGACTAGTAGGAAATTTGGGAAAAAAGAAGGTGTGAACTAAGGTGGTGATATAGGAATTAAATGGAAGCCAAGGTGAGGATTAAATGTTAAAAGGCTACAAAATGCAGACCTCCCCAGATGACTCAGTGATCTGCTGGGAGGAGAGTGGTTTAACAGGAAGGAAGAGCCAGTGGCAACTGAGTTTTCAACCTTTGGAACTGGGTGCCTTTTGTTGTTGTTGTTTTTAAAGAACTGGTTTGAAGACACTGCTGATAATCAAGTATTTTGTATGCACCATTTCATAATATGCTCACAATTTTTATTGATATTATTCCCACCTTACTTCTGAGGAAACTAGGATTCCAATAAAAACCAACTTGCCTAAAGTCACACAGATAGCATATAGAATCGTGAGGACTTGAACTCAGCTCTCTCTGGCTCCAGAGTATATGCCCCATTTCAGATGTTCTCCATCTTTCTTCTGAAGAATTCTAGAGATACTCAGAAGTTCCTTGGGGTCTCCTGGAGGGACCTGAGAGAGGCTAGGCTCCTGGGTTCCATTTTGGCTTCAACCTGGCCTAAGTTGTCCTTTGATGAGAGGGTTCTCCTACTAGCAAAGCCAACATGTTATACCCCATCCTAAGAGAAAGGCATGTTTTCAGACATGTTTAATTTTAACAGCAAAGAAGACAGGTGGAGGTGTCTAAAGGTTAAATATGAAGAGTCGATCTTAGGGATGAACATATAGGTTCAAGAGCATGTCTGTGGAAGAAACTGGTGAAAGGAAATGCCTCGTTCTATGCCAAGATTAGCTTTCTAGGGTAAGAGATCACATTCTGGTATTTCTAATATTAGTAAATCATGTTCAGCTGTCCCATGCTGGAAGGGCTACATGCTCCCAGCTTTCCTTTGATGCTAGGTGCCCCTCTCTCGAGCACCTACATACCTCTGCTCCCACCAACTGATTGTCCAACTTATCAAGAGCTCTTGGGTTTATTCCAACCCAGATCTTGCCAGCTGCCATTTATTTCTGTAATTCATCATTTTATTGAATAATATGTAAACCAGAGCAATGCGAATGCAAAAGAAAAGAAATTTTTTTTCCTTGAAAACCAAGTGGAAATTATTTGGAAGGAACAAGCAAATTATTCCAACTTCAAATGAAGTTAGAACGAGCCTGTGGTAAAATATTAGGGGAAACCCATAAAAATCTAGACAAAATCTGGGCTCAGATTGTTTTTCAAGTGTCTTTAAATTCTTAGAGCATGAAGAAAGTAACACTGGAAGCTGTAGGTGACACATTATAGGTACAGCTTATACCAGAAAGTTGCCCGGGCCTTCAAGCACCGGATCTCAGCTCTGCATCAAAAGAGTGGGAGATTGAAATATGTTTGTAAGTTTCAAGTGAAAATAAAATGTTACATGAGTTTGTGCATATCACTTTTTATGATGCCTCGCTTTAAATGACCCCTATATTAACCTACAACTAGTCCTAGCAAAGTCTCCTAAGACTAGGTGGGTCCATCAACTCAAGAGGTATTGAATTGGCAAAAAAAAATCGTTCAGATTTTTCTGTAACATCTTATGGAAAAACCCCAGCAAACTTTTTGGCCAATCCAATATTTCTAGTCCTTGAATGGAAAGGGGATTTTTACTACTTGAGCACAGGTCAATCACTTAACTCTCAAAATCTTTAGGTCAAATCAACTAGGCCATGTGGCTGGAAACAAAAAATTATGAATTGGGCTGAAGCTTCGTTGACCTCAGAAACATGAGAGGCAGGGTGAGAGTTTAGATTTTAAATGACTTGGTTACAATTTCCATTTAGCAAATCATGTGGAAAGAAATTCCTTCTTACTTTGTATGTAAGTTCCTTCATTGCTAATAGGCCTTATTCTGCCAGTCTCCACGGTGATAGGAAAGAGGGTTTCCGGCTAGGCTAGCAGGAGATGGACTGTTGTAAAGCATTTCTCACAGCGTGTGCAAAGTCGGATTTTACTGGGCCGCCCTGGAGAAATACGAGGAGCTGGAGCAAGCAGAAGGAGAGGCTGCCTTGCTCCCCAACAGCTGCCACATTGTGACCCGGAAGCCCCGCGAGTTCAGCACCAGCCATGAGGCCTGTGTCTCTAATTGGCACTGCAGCAGTTGAGACTCCTCCCTTTGTGCCCTAGACTGCCAGAGCCAGAGGGAGGGGGGAGAATAATAGGCGTGTGCGGTGGGCGATCACCTGCTTCCCTTCTCTTGTTGCTATGGGTTACAGAGCCCAGAGCTGGAGAATAGGGCCAAGTGCTCAGGGTGGAAATAACTGCGTCAGCCTCTGGGAAAAAAAAAAAAAGAAATTAGAAATAGGGAGCAGGGAAACAATGGGCAAAAGAACAAGAATCAACATCCCAAGGCGGCCCAACTGTGAGCAAGGAAGCCAAGCAAGAAAATAAATCTCACTCCCACCAGACACACTGATTTAATCAGTGATGAAGAGAAAAGAATACATGCAAATCTGTACAGCAATCCTGTGCTTCCGCCCACTGGGGCTTTAGGTGCCTGTGTGGGATCCACCTTGGAGATAAACAAACAACGTCTGTTAAGAGTTAAGTCAACAGCTGTCAGGGAGCCCATGCTTTGCATCCCATTATGGAGCACCAGGCACTGAGCAGAGAGATACACCAACAGGAAGGAGGCTGTGACCTTGGGGAGGCCATCATTTAATTAGGCAGCTTGAGTCCGTAAGTCAGGCTTATTGTGAACCCTGCACCCAAATACTCATTACTCTTGTTATTTGATGGCCCATCAGGGAAAAGAATGTGTTTCCTCCTCTTTCCAGTAGTCTCTGACTATTTTGAATGAAACATTATAGACTTTAGGAATAGTGGGGACTTTTCACCCAGTTTAATCCCCTCTTTTCGCAACTGAAAAAAACAAGCTCAGAGAGGTTTTGTGCCTTGATCAAGATAACCCAGCTTGTTTAGGGCTGTTTGGTTCAGTTTTGGTTTTGTTTGTTTGCTTGCTTGCTCTTTGTGGAGGGAGGAAAAAGGAGAAAAAAGGATGAAATTAATGCAGCAAATGTTGAGCTGTGTGAATCTCAGACTGGGTGGCCAGGAGGTTAGATCCCACAGCTCTTCCGAGTAAATGATCAAGAAATGACTAAGACCTCGGCTTTGGGATAGGGCCCCGCACTGCCTCTGGACGTGAGGACAAGGGCTGCGTCCTGCTAGTGTTGCTTGGGTCACTTCTCATGGCAGGGCGTTTGGAGGGACATGGTCATGCAGGTGTGATCTACAAGCCTTTCTAATTCAGACCTGGACCCCGCCATGAGCTTCCAGGAACGATTTCTTCCTTCTCTGACCCTGGTCAAAGGAGACAGTCCTCAGGATCTTGCAGGTGCTTGGAGACTTCAGCCTTTCTCTCCTTCCTGGTTTCCTGCACTCTCCTCTGGTTACCATCTGCTACTGGTGTGAGGCTGATTCTATGAGAGGCTGTGGCTGATCTGTGCTAAGGAGAATGTGTTTCTCTATACCGAGCGACCCACTTGCCCTTTGCCATCTCCCTTTCCTGCTCTATCTCCCACTTGCTAAATACCATGAGGTGCCTGTCCTCTTCTTGGCTTCCAGTGTATTTAGCCTCAAGAATTTAGCCCCGCACATTAAAACATGTGGGAAATGGTGTCGCTTGCATGCTTCTGGCAGATATTCAGAAGACGTAATATCTACCCAATGCCAACAGAGTAGAAATAACAACCATGGCAGCCTGCCTCCAGGCCCCTCCTAGAGAAGGCTGTCGCCAGAGAGGGGCGAGCGTGACCCCCTCATAGAAGTGTGTCAGGCATGTCTAGCTCGTCTCTCTCCCCCTAGATCCCCATGGGGTGAGGTGGGCAGGACTCAAGGAGCAGAGCCTAGCCCAGGTTTCTTTAAAGGCAAAGAAATTATTCCACAAACTTCTGAGAATCTTTATGAGAAAGAAGCAGAAATCTCTGGACTTGGAGAACACATAGGGATCTGTAGGCCACATTTCTGAATGCAAGTTGTCCCAGGAAACAGACATCATCTAGGTCCATCCCATTTGAAGCACCGCAGCTATTCCAAATGCTTTAGGAGAGAGTTGGACCCTTTTCTCTGCTAAAGAAATTAATCCAGAGTCTAAATCCTATTTGTTGTTAATGGGTAGGTATCCTTAAGATAGATTCCCCGGCAAAGTCCTCTGACCTTGGCCAGCCCTCTGCAGGCTGCGTATGTCTCTCAGTAGCCAAAGTCCACAGATCTTTTTGCTTCGTTCAAAGGTCCATCCATACTCCATATGCTTTTCAAGATCCTCATACTGTTCTCTCCCTCACTTCATCACTTAATCATTTCATCAGTGGAAAAGATTGAAGGCAGGAGGAGAAGGGGAAAATAGAGGATGAGATGGTAGGATGGCATTGCCTGCTCAATGGACATGAGCTTGACCAGGCTCTGGGAGTCGGTGATGGACAGGAAAGCCTGGTATGCTGCAGTCCATGGGGTCACAGAGTCGGACACGATTGAGCGACGACAATGACCTCACTTCACTCCGTCCTTTCTCCAAATCACTCTTTCACTTACCTTTCACTCTTTGAGTTCCATCCAGAAATAATGGCTTCTTGGGGTTCTGGGATTCAGCAGCCTGCCCACAAGAAATGTTTGCAGAGCCCCTACTGTGTGCAGTTCCGGTCTAAGGGGCTGGGGGCGGGGTGGTAACTGCAAACATAGTCAATGTGCTCCCACCAGATGGTCTGCTGCTAAGTCACTTCAGTCGTGTCCGACTCTGTGCGACCCCATAGATGGCAGCCCACCAGGCTCCCCCGTCCCTGGGATTTTCGAGGCAAGAACACTGGAGTGGGGTGCCATTGCCTTCTCCAACCAGATAGTCTAGGGAGTCAGAAAAGTCAGAGGAGGTGAAGTTTCGGCTGAGAAGGAGAGAGAACTAACAAAGGGCAAAGGAAGAAGCAGGTACAAAGTCTCCAAGGCAAGAGAGAACACAGCGGGTGTGAGAAATAGGCAGGAGTTGAGTTGAGCAGAGCTTGAAGTAGGGATGGTGAGAGACAATCGGGGAGGAGGCTGGCAGGGAGCAGGTCATGGAATAGTTTAAACCTTCTAAAACCACACCAAGGACTTAGACTTTACCCTTTGGGCAGTGAGGAGCCACTGAATATTATAAGCAGGGTGTGGTGTGATCAGGTTTGAACTGTAGAAAGATTGATGCAAGACTAGAGGAGCATGGCAGTGTTAGCAGAGCATTAGAGAGAAATCAGGTGGGGGTAGGTATGACCTGAGCAAGGCTAGTGGCTGTGAGGATGGGAAAACCTGAACAGATGAGAGACTTCTTTAGAAGCAGAACAGACATCTGATAGCTGTGCGGGCTGGTACAGAAGAGCGTGGGTTGCTCTGAGGGACCTCACTAGTTGTGGAATGGGAATACACCAGTGACCTCGGAGGTCAACCACTGTGCTTGTCCAATCACCGCCCTGCTGAAGGGACAGATCTAGAGGAGCCTGTGTTAAACAATGTAACTCCTCTCCACCTGTCCAAGTGGATAAACCCAGGGGTAAGCACCTGACCCAAAGGCAGGCCACACACAGGCTGGCCGGCAAACCATGATGTAGCCTGGCCCATAACTATAATCTGGACCAGTTAAACTTGCTCTCTTGGAAATATGGACTATGAAAATGCAAACGAAAAAAAAAGTGAGTCAATGCATCCTTTTAATTGACTTTTAATTTAATCCTGTTTAATTCACCCTTTCTGAACTTCACAGAGGGTGGAACAAAAGGGAACCTGTGCTTGTGAACTCATAAGAAGGGGGGATGTTATGAGCAAGCAAGGAAGCCAGTCCACAAAGAGGGCAGGATGGAGTGGATGACAAAATAAGCAGTTAAACCCATAGAGGCATCCCTGTAGCTCCTGAGAGCAACAGAGAGCACAGGAAGTTTCTAGAACTATCTCACATTTTCTATTCCTAGTGCTAGTCCACAAGCATCCTTGAAATAAATCACTTCTGCAACTTGAGAGTCTCTGCTCATTGCAATGAAAGAGCGTTACCAAAACACTCACCTAATATTTTGCCCAGCGTCACATGCTTGTCTCTGCCCATCTTGCAGCTTGTCTCCAGTGTGGTCCAGAGATGCTTGCCTGCCTTGGATTCCTCAGGAGAAATTCTCCCATCCCTGATGACTTTCCAAGAGCTGCCTTTGGCACACTCCGTAGGTACATTAAAATCAGAAAGAAAGTAAAGTTTCATTCCAGAGATTCTGCTCTATGGCAGAATTTTAAATCCATGACGTGTTTCAGTGGGTTGAAAATGTCTTTGAACGTGCGCACCCATCTCAGAGCTATGATTAATTACTGGCGGTTGCTGCCGGTTATGCCTGCAGCTCTCAGCCAGAAAAAGAAGTATTTGAGCTTTTACATTCTCTGAGAAAGAGTCTCTTGAAAAAAAGAATGAAAGAAAAGAAAAAGCTGGGTATAACTTGCAACAAGGTCTCTGTATTTTCCAGGGAGCTTTGGCCCAGCCAGCACCTGTCCTCAGATGAGATATGATGAAGGCAGGTGAGGTATGCGGCTCTTCCCCACACACCAAGCTACCCTCATCCTGCTCTGTGCACATTTCTGAATTAGTTCCAGCTAGTTAGTGTCACTGCAGGACAATTTAGACTGCCATTGTTTGAGTATTCAACATATTCTTCGATGATGGATTCTCAGAAAAGGCAAAATCCATTATTTACACACAGTAGGAAAATAAACTTTCTCCCCAGCCTAAGACAGGAAGATAGAGACAGCTTTTCATTTTAGACAGTTGGAAATTTTGCTTTCAAGCGGCATTGTCAACTCTTTTAATCAATGTCCTTTGGAAAAACAAATTTAGCTATTTGGCTCCCTTATTCAGTAGGGGTGAGGTGTAACTAAGTGTATTAGCTATCAATGGTTCATGGTCTGTTAGCCAGCGCTGGCTTTATAATAAAGTGCTGCTAACTGACAGCTATGCCTTGAAGAAGCATCATAGTAAAAAAATAGTAATAAGGCAAACAAACCTCCAGATTTGGCAAGTACAATGAAGGGAAATAGGGAGAAAAGGGTATTTCTCTCCAGCTAGCAGAAAAATACTCTTCCCAGTGCATCAAAGCTGTTCTATAGCATAGTCACGAAAGTTTTCAGGTCTTATAGCAGGTTGTTGATGTTCTCTGAGCTATATTTCATCAGATGCCAAATGTCCTCAGGGTCAGGATGGGAATGGTGATCTTACCTCCTGTGGATGGGGAGTCAGGAGGTGGGGAAACGTCTGCTGCCTAGCAAACACTCTGCAGGGCACCAGCTTTGTGGCCAGGAAGGCTTCAGGTGGGTAGTCACTGTATTATAATTAGACTGGGAGAAAGAGCTATGAAAGGGTGTTTCCCAAAGAGAGTTTCTAGGAATGGATTAGATATAATGAAAGATTAAGAGACAAGGTCAAATTAATTGGGAAAATGATGGGTTAAGTACATCCAAGCAGGTCTATTTGTTGCAGGACTTCTCGAACCACTCAATAGGTTGATGACTCTGTAAGAAGAATGTAGTTTGCAGTCTTCTTTTTTTGCGGGGGTGGGGGGTGGGGGGTAGGGGAGTGGGGGGGTGGGGTCGGGGGTGGGGAGCACAGGAGACTTCTCTAGAGAAGCTCATCTCACCGAACCAGCACACTATGAGGAAAGTCTTTGGGAGAGTTTCTGTACTCACAGACTCCCTCCTAACCCTCGTCCCACATCCTATTCACAAGATCTTTTGTACCCAGCGTTAGTTCCAAGAGCTTCCCTCATACCTTAGTTGGTAAACAATCTGCCTGCAATGCAGGAGACCTGGGCTCGATCCCTGGGTCAGGAAGCTCCTCTGGAGAAGGAAATGGCAACCCACTCCAGTACTCTTGCCTGAAGAATCCCATGGGCAGAGGAGCCTGGCAGGCTACAGTCCATGGGGTCACAGACTCCACCTGGCCCCTGTTCCATCCTGTTTTCTCCTCCTCCTTCTAGCTTGACTACACCACACCTATCTCACTCTGACTGGGTTCTCCTAGATTATACTCCTGAGAACATTCTCCGCAGCCGCCTTGAACAAATATCCCCCTGCTTTCCCCCTTGCACTGGACCGCAGGGCCAGGCTCACTGGTGAGTCCTGCTCAGCCCCCCTTGCAAATCTGTGCTGATTATCCAGTGGCTGGATGCCCCAAGAGCTGGGTTGGGTGTCTGCCTTCCCCCTCCTCCCTTCCAGGCACCAGAAGGATGCATAGCCTGAGCTGCCTCCATGGTCTACAGGCCCTGCAATAGCCTGAGGGGCTTGCAGGCTCCGCGATGCTTCCAGGGAAAGAAGCAGAGCTGATGTTGCTCCCTACTCCAGCACCTTCCCTTCCCAAGTCTGCCACCTTCTCCCTCTAATTTCAGTCCCTTCCTGTCTTGCATGGGCTTCCCTGGTAGCTCGGATGGTAAAGAATCTGCCTGCAATACAGGAGACCTGGGTTTGATCCCTGGGTCAGGAAGATGCCCCAGAGAAGGAAATGGCAACCCACTCCAGTATTCTTATCTGGAGAATTCCATGGACAGCGAAGCCTGAAGGGCTGCAGTTCTATGGGGTTGCAAAGAGTCAGACACGACAGAGCCACTAACACCTGTCTTGCATAAACAGAACTGGCTTGGGGCATAGTCTCTGGCTTGGACACCCCTTCCTTCCAAGCACAACCTGCTCTTACCTATATCAGTCAATTACACTTAGGTATAATTTTAAGCCAGTTTTTACCTCTCTGAAGACATTTATTTTATATTAGGGAATGGAATGAGTGGCCTTAGGAAGTAGAATAGGGAGATGAATTCTCCGCATGCTGAAAGCAAGACTGCCTTTACAGAAAGCTGGTCCTGGTGATGATATTAAGCAGGAGAGCAAATTGGGGACTAAATAATTTTGTGCCACTGGCTAGGCTCCCAGGTGTTGAGGGTGAATAAAAAGATCCCATATTTTGAAAAACTTCTACCTGGAGCTAACCATTCAACACCGTGATTATGGTTCTTACTGGCTGAACTTGCATGCCCTTTTAAAAATATTTTTATGTCTTGTACAGAAAAATGGTTTTATTATTTGAATCTGCAATATGGGAAAAAGGACAAGAAAGTTAACAGAGTTCTAGTAATACATTTTCCCTCTTAACTTCGATGGGTCAGTCATTCAACCCTGGAAACCTAAGACCTCGTGAACCTGAAAGATGATTGGTAGGACCAAGAGAAGGCCTGCCTGAGAGGGAAGTACATGGCCATTTACTGAGAATAGTGAGTGTATCTGCTAACAAGCAAGCAAGCAAACTGGCTAGTTAAGAGCAAGTCCCTCACTCAGTTATAGGCCTTTATGGACCTCTTTGTCTGTGGCGTCCACCATTGATGTTCACAAGAGAAACCCATTTTAGCAACCCCTCTCAGCTGGCCAGCCTGGGCATGGTATAAGAACAGACACTTAGGTTTTGTATCATCTCTTGAGTCCAGCTGTATAGACTTTTCTCAGGATGGAGCTTTCTTGGTATGGAAATGAAGCTGCACACTGAGATCCAGCAGCCATCTCTGCCTCCAGATTCATGTCCACTTCACAGAAGCCTTCCTAGACGACCCTACATCCGTTTGTACCCTTCCCAAACACACGTGCTCCCCACCCCAACAGAGCTTATTTCTCTCATGTATCACCTGCTAGTGAGTTAAATACTCAGATCTTTTACTTTATCTATTTCTGTCCCCTCCATGCGTTCCTCATAATGTAGGACCATCCAACCAGAGATCTTTTTACATGTTTTGTTCCCTGCCTGGAAAAGCTTCTGGCACATATGTTCAATAAAAATATGTTGATGACAAACTATATAAATTAAAATTATTAACTCTCTGGAAATGGACAGTACCCTCCCTTAAACTATGAAGTCTATTGTTCTACCTGTTCAACTTTAATTTCATGCATGTTTTTGAAACTGCATTATGTCCAAAGTAGGGTACTACCAGTCCTAATATTTAGAAGTAAAACTGTTATGTTTTGGTAGATAGGAATAATTATTTCAAAGTCATTAAAGGTGATTTTTTTCATGTGTAGTAAGTCATGTCTGACTTATTTCTTCCTAATATATATTGTTGAGGTAGTACCTTACTTGACCTGTTTTCCCATATCTTCAACTTCAGTAACTTTCCCAAAAGATACCTAAGAAAATTTTAGTATATAAACAGCAACCTGAGGAGAAGAAATGTGACTCACAAAGGTCAAGAGCTTTCCCAAAGATCACGCAGCTGGAAATAGACAAGTTTAAATCAGGAATTTGGCATCACAACTTCCTCATCACTGAGATTTCTATTCACCATAAATGTTATAGTAGAATAGTACCAAGCATTTGCACATTACTTGCTAATAAATATAGTTCATTCAATTTTCAAGATTAAAAGTGAATTCCACAGGAAAATTTGAGCAAAGACCCTAGAAGTTATATTTACAAGATACGTAGCTTCTAAAGCATCCATTTTGAGCTGGAAGTCTATTTTAAGCCATATGGAATATTTCTAATTAATTAATCTAATTAATCACCTACCCCAAAATTAGGTTTCCCTGGTAGTTCAGCTGATAAAGAATCCTGCATTGCAGGAGATTCTGGTTTGATTCCTGGGTCAGAAAGATCTGCTGGAGAAGGGATAGGCTATACCCACTGCAGTGTTCTTGGGCTTCCCTGGTACCTCAGCCGGTAAAAAATCCGCCTGCAATGAGGGAGACCTGGGTTCAGTCCCCAGGTTGGGAAGATTCCCTGGGGAACGAAACGGCTACCCACTCCAGTATTCTGGCCTGGAGAATTCCACGGACTGAGCAATCCATGGGGTCGCAAACAGTCGGACACGAAGAAGTGACTTTCACTTTCAGCCCCAAATCAGAAGCCTGTTCCACCAAGCAACCCTTTTAACGTTTGCTTTATGAAGGTAGCACTGGGAAGGACCTTGGTCGTGTCTTAGTCTGTTTGGACCGCTCTTAGGAAATGCCACAGACTGAGTGGCTTGAACCACAGACATTTTTTTTTTCCATTGTCCTGGAGGCTGAGAAGGTCAGGATTAAGGCACCAGCAGATCTGGTGTCTGCTTTGTAAACAGCTGTCTCTTCACTCTCCTCTCAGGGTGGAAGGGGTGAGGCGCTCTCTGGGGTCTCTTTCACAAAGGCAATAATCCCTTGCAAGAGAGCTCCACCCTCATGACTTAATCACAACTCAAAGGCCCACCTCCAAAAACCATCACATGGGATATTAAGGTTTCAAAATATCAATTTGAGGGGATACAAGTATTCCATCCATAACAGCCATCATTGACTGAATCCCCTTGCCTTTATTTGAGAATTCTAAGACCCTTGGAAGTTCACATATCACACAGGGGTTAGTGGCAAGGCCAACAACGCTAGCGGGGAGCTCTGACTCCCAGTCTAGTGTTCCTCTAGGTACTCCTTCTTCTCCAGTGGCCTGCTTGGACCGGTGGAAGCAACCATTAAATTACCTGTCAGTTCTCCTTGTTCCAAGATGGCAAATTCAAACCATGTTGGTATTTTCGTGATGGTTTAGTCACTAAATCGTGTCTGACTCTTGCAACCCCCTGGACTATAGCCCACCAGGCTCCTCTGTCCATGGGATTTTCCAGGCAAGAATACTGGAGTGGGTTGCCATTTCCTTCTCCAGGGGATCTCCCCAACCCAGCGATCAAACTCGTGTCTCCTGCATGACAAGCGGATTCTTTACCACTGAGCCACCAGGTTGGTATTTTCCCTAGCATGTCATGACTTTATGAATACTCAAGTATTTGAAGGTGTAAAATCTCAAAAACAAAACTAGGAAGGAAGAATTGTCCTGTCAGAGGTGACTCTGTGCCAGGTCATTCAGGAGGAATGAATTTTGTCCCCAGGGCTCTGGAGAGCTGAGGCTGGCCCTGGTAATTGCAGGATCTCAAGAGAAGACATGACACGGGGAGTGTGTGGACTCGTGCTGAGCAGTGTACTTTGTCAGCACCTGCAATCCCATCATCACCTCGCTCAGTGCGCAATATTCACTGAACTGAATCTGTATCAAATTTAAAACTGGGCTTGAAGCAAAATCTGATGTGTTAGAAGACAAGACATCAGGTGAATCATAAGTTTTCTTTGTTTAATTTTACCTTTGTTATCCTTTTAAATGAATGCAGTTTTTAAAAAAATACCTCATAAGATTTTTGCCAAAACTAAATGAAATCATATGAAACAATTAACACAACCAGAGCATAGCGTTCAACAAACACATGTGATGATAATGATGATACGTGTACATGCCTTCCCACCATAGACAAGACATTTGGGCTCAATAATTTATTTTAATATTATAAAGGGATAGCATGAGGTATTTTTGTGGCAATGGGACAGTTCTTATCTTGATTGTGGTGGTGGTTTGTGCATTTATACATGTGACAAAGCTGCATAGAACTACACACAGATATAACTAAGTGCAAGTCTAAATAAATTCTATGAGTACACCAATGTTAATTTCCAGGTTTTCATATTGTATTGTAGTTACATAAGATGTTACCATGGAAGAGACTGGATGAAGGTACAGAGGACCTCTCTGTACTATTTTTGCAACTTCCTGTAAAGTTAAAATTGTTTAAAAATAAAAAGCTTTTCACCTTGCTTATATTTTCCTTTGTTGTGCAGAAGCTTTTAATTTTAATTAGATCCCATTTGTTTATTTTTGCCTTTATTTCCAGAATTCTGGTAGGTGGATCATAGAGGATCCTGCTGTGATTTATGTCGGAGAGTGTTTTGCCTATGTTCTCCTCTAGGAGTTTTATAGTTTCTGGTCTTACATTTAGATCTTTAATCCATTTTGAGTTTATTTTTGTGTGCGGTGTTAGAAAGCGATCTAGTTTCATTCTTTTACAAGTGGTTGACCAGTTTCCCAGCACCACTTGTTAAAGAGATTGTCTTTACTCCATTGTATATTCTTGCCTCTTTTGTCAAAGATAAGGTGTCCATATGTGTGTGAATTTATCTCTGGGCTTTCTATTTTGTTCCATTGATCTATATTTCTGTCTTTGTGCCAGTACCATACTGTCTTGATGACTGTGGCTTTGTAGTAGAGCCTGAAGTCAGGCAAGTTGATTCCTCCAGTTCCATTCTTCTTTTTCAAGATTGCTTTGGCTATTTGAGGTTTCTTGTATTTCCATACAAATCTTGAAATTATTTATTCTAGTTCTGTGAAAAATATGGCTGGTAGCTTGATAGGGATTGCATTGAATTTGTAAATTGCTTTGGGTAGTATACTCATTTTCACTATATTGATTCTTCCTATCCATGAGCATGGTATATTTCTCCATCTATTAGTGTCCTCTTTGATTTCTTTCATCAGTGTTTTATAGTTTTCTATATATAGGTCTTTAGTTTCTTTAGGTAGATATATTTCTAAGTATTTTATTCTTTTCATTGCAATGGTGAATGGAATTGTTTCCTTAATTTCTTTTTCTACTTTCTCATTATTAGTGTATAGGAATGCAAGGGATTTCTGAGTGTTGATTTTATATCCTGCAACTTTACTATATTCATTGATTAGCTCTAGTAATTTTCTGGTGGAGTCTTTAGGGTTTTCTATCTGAATGGGAGAAAATAATAGCAAATGAAGCAACTGACAAACAACGAATCTCAAAAATATATAAGCAACTTATGCAGCTCAATTCCAGAAAAATAAATGACCCAATCAAAAAATGGGCCAAAGAACTAAATAGACATTTCTCCAAAGAAGACATACGGATGGCTAACAAACACATGAAAAGATGCTCAACTTCACTGATTATTAGAGAAATGCAAATCAAAACCACAATGAGGTACCACTTCACACCAGTCAGAATGTCTGTGATCCAAAAATCTGCAAGCAATAAATGCTGGAGAGGGTGTGGAGAAAAGGGAACCCTCCTACACTGTTGGTGGGAATGCAAATTAGTACAGCCACTATGGAGAACAGTGTGGAGATTCCTTAAAAAATTGCAAATAGAACTCCCTTATGACCCAGCAATCCCACTGCTGGGCATACACACTGAGGAAACCAGAACTGAAAGAGACACATGTACCCCAATGTTCATCGCAGCACTGTTTATAATAGCCAGGACATGGAAACAACCTAGATGTCCATCAGCAGATGAATGGATAAGAAAGCTGTGGTACATATACACAATGGAGTATTACTCAGCCATTAAAAAGAATACATTTGAATCAGTTCTGATGAGATGGATGAAACTGGAGCCGATTATACAGAGTGAAGTAAGCCAAAAAGAAAAACACCAATATAGTATACTAACACATATATATGGAATTTAGAAAGATGGCAATGACGACCCTGTATGCAAGACAGCAAAAAAGACACAGATGTGTATAACGGACTTTTGGACTCAGAGGGAGAGGGAGAGGGTGGGATGATTTGGGAGAACGGCATTCTATCATGTATACTATCATGTAAGAATCGAATTGCCAGTCTATGTCCGATGCAGGATACAGCATGCTTGGGGCTGGTGCACGGTGATGACCCAGAGAGATGTTATGGGGAGGGAGATGGGAGGGGGGTTCATGTTTGGGAACGCATGTACACCCATGGTGAATTCATGTCAATGTATGGCAAAACCAATACAGTATTGTAAAGTAAAATAAAGTAAAAATAAAAATTCAAATAAATAAATAAATAAAAAGCTTTTTCAAATAACAGACATTGGCAAGGATGTGGAGAAAAGGAAACCTTTGTACACTGTTGATGAGAATGTAAATTGGTGCAGCCACTGTAGAAAACAGTATGGCGTTTTCTCAAACAGCTAAAAGTAGAACTACCATATGACCCAGCAATTCCACTCCTAGGTATACAACTGTTTAAAAAAAAAAAAGCACTAAATCAAAAGATAAAGATACATGCATCTCAGTGTTCATAGTAGCATTATTTGCAATTGCCAAGATATAGAAACAAGCTAAGTGTTCATCAACAGATGAGTGGATTTAAAAGTCGTATGTATATACAATGGAATACTACTCAGCCGTAAAAAGGAACAAACTTTTGCCATTTCCAGCACTGTGGATGGAGTAGGAGGGCATTATGCTAAGTGAAATAAGACAGAGAAAGACAGATATTGTATGATATCACTTATATGTAGAATCTAAAAAATATAATGATAAAGGAAGTAGATTCACAGATATAGAGAATAAGCTAATGGTTACCAGTGGGTGGAGGAGTGGGAGGTACAAACTACTTGTTGTAAGACATGCTCAAGGACATATTGTACCACCTGGGGAATATAGCCAATATTTTGTAATAACTATAAATGGAAAGTAACCTTTCAAATAGTATTATAAATAAACAGTTTTTTAGAAGGATTCATGGTTTTGCCATATTTTCGTAACCTCTTAACGACTTCATTTAAAATGTAGATGTTTTTATGTTTCCTCATTTATTGGAAACATTCTTGAGAGAAAGATTCTCACCTCTTACTGGACATTACTATCATTAAAATGGAAACTATTCTTACCTGTAAATGTGGTTCCAAGTGTTTGAGACAGATTTATGCAAATGGCTGGTTTGTAATATCACTCATTTTAAAATATTTTACCTTTAAGTATACATTATAGATGTTGAAATGTAAAATATTGCTGAGCAGCTGCCAACTTTTAAAGTTATAATAAAATCAAACTGCCCATTATCTAAGAAACCAAGCACAAGCCTGTAAAACTGTAAAGAAAATAGATAAAACAGCTCCAAATATGTTCTTAAGAAGTAATTATACATTTGCCTTGTACCCCTAAATAATATATTTTAGCTATGCGTTATGAAGGATATATCTTCAAAGAAAGAAAGATGTAAAGTTATCTTTATTTGCTCCTAAAGGAAATTTTATTTTCTGTGAAAAGCTGCTTAACTCGGAATGAAAGGTCTAATTTATATTTGACCACTAGGTGTCACTGTTGGTGGTTGCGTGAACAGTAAGGAGGGGGAGGGGAAATTGAAAGCAAGCTCAGAGGATTTGAGGGGAGGGGGGTTGTGAGATCTTTTTTATTTTTTTCCCTAGAGCATAAAATTCTCACATTATTGCCATTCTCCCTTTCTGTGTTCAAAGCGGTGACATGGAAAGGAAATAGAGAAGTATAAAGACACAGCTCATGGAGAGTTTCCATACTCAGAGGCCTTAGGAGGGCCTTAGTTATGGCCTTAGGACCATACTCACACCACTTTAGGAGATGGGATGATAATACTCAAAAAAACTGACTGTTAAAGACCAGTCCATTTTAATAGTTCCCTAACCACATAGCAGGAAAACAGAAAAAGGTTACTTCACGTTCAGAGAAGGAGGCATTCCTCAGCTATGTTTGCCTGGTGCTGAAGAAATTAGATGCATAATTTATATCACAAAGCAGAGTGAGGGTCAGTGTGTGTGTGGAGGGGAGTTGAGGCAGGAGCTATCCCAGCAGGTCAGAAACAGCATCCGTGAGGCTGCAAACAAAGCCAGTCGGAAGAGCAAGTTGAATAGGATTTATTTTTCAGCAACTGTCAGCGAAGTCCAATTTAATTCTGGACTTGGCTATAAGAAATGGGAACTTTTTCAAAGCCCGTGGAAAAGCAAACAATGAAAAAGAGGTTTTCCTGGTGTTGTGCTTGGCACAGACTCCAGCGATAGCAAGATGGGTGGTGCCTGGCTGGCCTCGGGAGGGGGGTTGTCCCTTTCTTCGGAACACCCCCGGGCCTGCCGCCAGGCCACAGGGTCAGGGGCCGGCTCCCGGGGCCCCAGCGGCACCGCCAGGCTGTGCAATGGCTGGACTCATCGGCAGAGAACTGCGAAGGAAGCTGCTATGTGCCAGTGCTATTTCAAGCAAGCGTCTCTAGCTGGAGCTGTTATTCTTTGACTTTCCGAAGGGGGAAAAACAGTTTAAGAAAACCAAGGAGCTAAAGTGGGTTGAGAGGTTGGAGGCAAGAGCCCAAATGAGGGGTAGAAGGGGAGAATTTTTTAAGTGGAGAGGGGGGAGAAGTTGAACCTCAAGGTCCCAAACTTTTCATACTTGAAAATATTTCCTTGTTATAAATTAAAGCATGAAATGATCATTCCTGTCCTTTGCTTTAGACATGTCTCGGGGCAGTGTTAGTGGTTTATTCTGAACTACATTCACTGGAGGCAAGTTAGTGGGATAATCATTTAATTAGTGAAAGAAATGAAGGAAAGAAGAAGTAAGGAACTAACAGAGAGTGCTAACCATATGCTAGGTTAGCACTGTCAGCGTTTTCTGGGGATTAACTCATTTAATCATCAAACCACCCTGTGAAGCAGGTACTATTTTATTCCCGCGATAGACAAGGAAACTGAGGCAGAGGGGTCAAGTGTCTCACCCAAGATGACAGAGCCAGTCTGTCTCCTTGGTGACTCAGCAAGACGTATACAAAACCAGGACCCAGACTGGGAGGTCTGACTGGGATCATCCAGTCTCTTGATTAGACCTTTCTGCGTCTTGTAACTTGTAGAATATTTCTGCTGAAGTCAAGACACTAACCACTGAGACCCGCAAAATGTTTGCATGGTAGGATTTCTCCACTTGCTATGGTCTGACAAAGTGGAATGAGAGGTGTCAGTCCTTGGCAGTGACGCTTGTCATGGCTGACAGCTCCAAACACTACTTGAAGCAACCCCTTGACACATCTCTCTTGACCAGCTTTTATTACATGACCACATAATGCCTAGGGAGAGTCCACCAGCTGTATGAGACACCGTTGTTTCTATGTGATTTACATGAAGCTGACTTCCAGAAAGTACAAGTCATGGTACTTCTGTATGAAAACACATTATGCCATGATGTATCTACACACGAAGCTTTTGCCAAAATAAGTTTGAGCCAGTTGTGTAATTAAATTCAAAACAGCGGAAGCAACAACAAGAAAAAAACAGCTTTGGGGCACTGATTCAGGGTGGGGAAAAGACAAAGAAAACACCAGTGTGCTCTCTAATGACCCTGTAGCACTGATTCTAATGGATAGTTTTCTAGTTCAGCAACAGTATTGCAACTTGTTAATGAATGCAAGGAAGCCAGTTTCCTTAGCTGGAACCAAACCATAACTATTAGTAGATAGCCTCCCTGGTTCCCCCACCGCTAGCTCCCGCCAGATAAAAATAAAAGCAAAAACACAACACAAGAAGCAGTGCCAGGAGATAAACTCAGAGGAAGCATTTGCTAATATTAAAAATGAATGTCAGAATACAGTCAAAAGATTTTGTGGAGTTTCTTCTTGTATTAATTTTAGGACAGATTCTAAGCCTGAAAAATGAGATCATCTGTCAGAGTTCTCATTCCTTTTGTGCCTCTAATGAGCCAGGGTCATGTGACAGCCAATGATTGGCCCAGGGAGCCAATTACACAACCAGAATTAGGGGGTTTCAGAGTTAAACCATCTTCAAGTGACCAAAGAAACTTCACTTTCAAAACTCCCCCTAAGTTCTGATAGATTTCTGGAAAATGTTTTCTCTTTTATTTTGCCACATACATATCCAGATACCAATTCTACCTTATTAAAGGGGAAACTACAATAGGTAAGGGAAAATTAAAAATTAGAACACAAATGTTTGTTAAGAGAATTGCACTCAAAAACAAAGTTTCAGAAAGTTTAATTCTTCTATATTTATGAAACCTAACTACAACAAGCAACCAAGTGTCAATCTGTTGGAAGTAATTTTTCATTAAAGGCTGTATTTTATATTCATATTTTCAACAAATATTGTTGGACTCTGCTGTGGACGGAATTGTACCCCTCCTCTAAAATTCATATATTGAAGTCCTAATCCCCCATATAACTGTATTTGGAGACAGGTAATTAAAGTTAAGTGAAATCACAACAGGGTCCTATTATGATAAAATCGGTGGGCTTATAAGGTCCCTTTTTTTCTCTCTCTCCACACATGCACATACTTTGAGCCATGAACAACAAGTGCCCAGATGTGGCGTTTTCAGAAATGGGAAAGACTAGCCAAGGAGCAGACCTGGGAGGTGAGAGACACTGTTTGGAATTGCCCTTGCCCTTGCTTCTGTCTAGGACGCTGATTGTCATACTGACCATGAGACTGAGACTATGGATGTATCATAAGCATCCAATTCAGTTCCACTGAGACTCCTTGGATGTAGGTTAGTGCAGGCTGGGGCTGAGCTCCTCCTGCGGACCTGCTTCTGGGGTCAGCAGTATCTGTCGCTGGGCAGGTGTCAGGGTAGTATCAGGAAAGGGGAGCTTGTGAACTTTGTCCAATCCTCGCCTCGCATGGAAGGGCTGGATCACAAATGATCTGAGGACATTCTCTAACTGAGCCATTACATGACTCAAGAAATGAGGGTGAGGGGGTTTCTAGAGTGGATTTCACCTTACTTGTTCCTTTCCCCCACAGAGAGGTTGCCGCCACCACTGCGGTCTGCTAAGACACAGGACTTAGGAACACCCTTGCCAAAGACCCTGAAGAGACAAGATCCTCCCTTGGTCTTTCAAACGGCTACTCAGCTGTGTCCGACTTTTTGCAACCCCATGGACTGTAGCCTGTCAGCTCCTCTATCCATTGAATTCTCCAGGCAAGAATACTGGAGTGGATAGTCATTCCCTTCTCCAGGAAATCTTCCCAACCCAGGGGAACTCAGATATCCCCGAACTCAGATATCCTGCATTGCAAGCAGATTCTTTCCCATCTGAGAGCCACCAGGGAAGCCCCTTCAAATGGTCTAGTATTGAAGAATAAGATACAAACTTGAGACATGTATTTTTATTGACTATTATCCTAACAGCAAAGGATAGTGTTGGTTTCCTCCCAACTTCCCTTCTTTCCTTCCTCCATAGCTGCGGAACCTCAGTGCTTAGTGAGAGATGATGGAAGTTTGCACCAGCATTGTGGTGTAGAGATGAAGAAATACGGTGAGCAGGAGAGCTGCCTAAAACCAGGTAAAACCAGAAGGGGTTAGTAGTTTATGGATATAGGGGATGAGGGAGGGAAAGGCCGCCAGCATAACCCCTAGGTGTCTGACATGCAAAAGAGAATAAATAATGATGCTGTTGACAGGGAGGAGAGAGAGAAAAGGGAGAAAAAAAGACCAGTTTGGGGAGGGGAGGTCATGAGCTCCATTTTGGATATGTTGATATCCATGAAGAGATCTGATACAGCTGGATATACAAGTCTGGAGTTGAAAGAGGGATCTGGACTGGAAATATATATTTGTCAGTCATCTGAGCATAGAAATGAAAGATCGCCTAGGGGAGAATTACTGAGGGGAAATGTAAGAGGGCCTTGTGAACATCAATATCTCTTGATTGGGTGGTAAAGATGAGCCTGCAAATAAGGCTGAATAGAAAGTGTAAAAGACAAAGGAAACTAGGAGATCTTGGAAACTAGGTATCTTGGAAACCACAGGAAGAAAGTATTTCAAGCAGGAGGGCTGGCTTATGGCATAAAATACTTCTGAGCGTGTAAGTTAAATGTGGACTGAAAACTAACCCTTAAATTTAGCCGTATGGAGGCCTGGTGACTTTGGGAAGAATTCTTTCCAATGAGAGAAGGCAAATTAGACTGAGTGAACAGTGAATAACATGTGAGAAATGGAACCAACAAGGATGGGCCCCTCCTCATTTCCTTGCCAGCTACTCCCTGCTGGTCACAATTATTCATAAGTGGTGGTCAGCAGCTCCCCTCACTATAGTCTTTTCTATAAAAATCACTATTACCATAAAGAGTAATCAGGGCAGTGTTGTAGGCTCTTCATTGGCTTTTGAAGATGTTCACCTTTGATGTCAGTGATGATAGATGTGGATGCTGACTTGTCCACCTTCTTGCACTCAATCCCCCTTGTAGGAAGGTTGAACATAGGGTAGGAGTACAGCCCATGGCCATGGAAGTGGCTAAAGCTTCAGTTGGGATTTGATGTCTGACCCCCTTTGTTCTCCTATCAGCAGACAACCCGCGGAAATCTCCCATTGTCGGTAGCAAGTAAATAAGGAACCAGGCAACAGTATCCCTGTTCTGTGAGCCATCTGACATAAGGGGACAGGGGAAAAGCAAGTGTGTCCTCCAAGGACAGATCAAGGAAGCATTCTTGCACCCAAGGCCAGCAATATAAATCTATTCATAGTACAGAGGCAAGTTCCGACTCCAAGGGGAAGGAGTAATAAAAGATGGGGGCCATTAACTAGAGAATGGAATGTACATACCAAGGGGAGAGTCCTCGAGAAATGATTTTAAAGTGAGAATTCTATAGTTTGGCACAGATTAGAAAGGATATTTATAGCCAAGGAGAATGGAATCTTGGAAATGGCTTAGACATCAGAGGAATAGGAACAAAGGATGAGCGGTCAATTCCAACTCCAGGGTTCCTACAGGTCCACAGTCTCGAATAGGTAACCTCAAATTTGAAAAAGCTCTGAAAATGGAAAGATTTTTCCTTAACTCATTTGGCAGTTAATTCTAACTTGACCCGAACACATTTGCTTGCTAAACCTAATCTGAAAATACGTGAATACAGTCATAATTATCTCACTTCAAGGTGAATAGTCATCTGTGTCTCTGCAGAAATACTAATGATTCCTGAGGGCCACCTGGACCCCATGGGGGTGTTAAGCACTATAAAGCAGACAGCACTGAGTTATCTTTCTGAAATATGGAGAATTCTGAAATACATCTGGCCCTGGAGATCTGGATAAAGCCTTGTGGACCTGTAGTGGGAGGGGCCAAGAGAACTGTATTCCTGACAGTGCGAGAACCATTAACACAGAACAGATGTGGCGTTCCCAGCCTGGGCAGTCCACCTTCGTGGAGCACATGTGGGGCCTGCAGTCACGGCAAGGGGCTGTGAATCAGCCTGGTCCTGGGTTCTTGTAAGAGGAGGGTCTAAGGGGCCCTGATGGTTTCTAGTTGGGAAACCCGTGTTCTTTGAGAGCCTGCAGCATGCCAGGCACAACTTATTACCTCATTTGGTTCCTCACACCAGCACTCAGAAGGGAAAATAAGGATCAGAGAGTAAGGTCACAGAGTAAATGGCTCAATTGGGGATTATACCGGGTCTGAGTGACTCTAAACCCCACTCATTGCCCATTATGCCGTGCAGATAGCTTGTGGAACGTAAGTCAATGGGGCTGTGGGCTAGAGAGAGCAATTACAGCTAATTGTCTGTATTCTACATGCAAGCACCTTGTTTAATTCTCAAAACAACCAAGCTGGGTTGGCGTACTATGACCCCATTTTTTTTCTATAAAAAGAAACCAAGATTTAGAGAGGAGAAGTAATGTGTCCAAGACTTTACCAACCTAGTAAGTGGTGGAGCTGGATTTCAAACCAACATGGAGATATCTGCAGAGCTGGCCCTGTTCCCCTGTATGCCATGTGTCCTCCTGAATGTAGACTGCTGGTGCCGGTGGCTGAATATTTACACACACACACAAATATAAACATACAATCCCTTTCTTAAGAGCCACGTGATTACCCAGAGTTAAGTGTCAGTGGCCTTCTTGGATCTCTCTGACAGTAAAAGGATAAAGGTTATAGTTATGGCCACAGAAACCTGGTTATTATCAGGAGATAACATTTCCTGTCACTTTAAATGAGTCAGAGACCTCCAGACACTCCAGCAAGTCTCCCATTACACAGGAGAACAGCTTTAACATCAAAAGGGAAAGAGATATGGGCAAAAGATGGGGAGATATGCTTTTCTTCAGCTGCTGATGGTTGGTCAAGAGAGTCTAATGGCTTATTAATACGAAGCAATTAATTGTGTAGCCAGCCCAGTAGTTCTAAGAAATGAAATCCCTAATCTGATACATGAAGGGCATCAGGGATTGAATAACTGTTAAAAAGTAGTTTCTGGCACTGCTTTGCATCAATAACGATGTAAAGAACAAAAGAATAGTGTGCAACAACTGCACGATCGATAGACACCTGAAGTACAAAAGCTGAAAAAGCCAAGAAGCGTGGAACCTAGTAAAACATTACTCTTTGCCTTCCAGAGAGAGAATCAGAATCATGGAGACACAGAGTTGGAAGAGACTTCAAGAGGTCACCCTGTCTCATAGCTCAAATTCTCCCTGGCTGAGGACAGTCTCTTAATTGAAGACATCCAGAGAATTACAGACTGTATTCCAGAGAAATGGGAGAATGTGCATTTACTTATTGTGGGCACTGA
Source organism: Budorcas taxicolor (assembly GCF_023091745.1). Lineage (NCBI taxonomy): Eukaryota > Metazoa > Chordata > Mammalia > Artiodactyla > Bovidae > Budorcas > Budorcas taxicolor. Next base: position 64,691,537 of record NC_068911.1, read on the forward strand.
ACGTCTAGTCCTCTTGGAGCAGTAAATCAGAGTCCAAAACAATGAAATTCAAGGAATTTCTGGATTCATCAGACCTCTTCTGATGAACAAGACTGACATCTGCCTGCATTCCAAGAGAAATCTTATAAAATCAAAACTTCAGCCAGAAGAGATCTGGAGCCTGCATCCTGGTAATTCTTATCATTCCAAAGCCAGAACTCCTGAGTTTCAGCCACTTAAATGAAAGGATGCAGAGACCGGCTGGGGGAAGCCTGTGGTCAATGGGACAACCTGTACTACTTGGCAGGAAATAATACCCATGTAGAAGTGATATTCATAGTTTGTAATCATAACCTAAGAGAATCCCAATGCCAGACTGAAATTAAAAGACAAGCACACATACCCATCTATAACATTTGGAGACTTCAGGAGCGTGAGAGCAGAGGATAATAGCAGTTGCACAACACCACCAATGGATTGGGCTTCCCAAGTGGCTCAGTGACAAACAGTGTGCCTGCCAGTGCAGAAGACACTGGAGACGCAGGTTTGATCCCTGGGACGGGAAGATTCCCTGGAGGAGGAAATGGCAACCTACTCTAGTGTTCTTGCCTGAAAAATCCCATGGACGTAGAAGCCTGGCTGGCTTCAGTCCATAGGCTCACAAAGAGTCAGACACAACTGAGTGACAAATGTTAAGATTTCCATTTTAAGTGAATTTACACCAGCAATGTGCCTGCCTCCGAAATGTCCTCAGTTCCTATTAATAAAGGTAAAAGAAGATTCTTAGTGAAATGTTTGCCATGTTTTAAGATCTTTGAAGCCCTTGGGAACACTAGTCAAAATACTGGAACAGATCTAATGGTTTCTGTATCATGCAGAGCTGGTTGCCTAGAAACATATCCCAAAGATTGGTGGATGCTCCTTTTGTCCACAGCCTGTATTTCCAAGCCTTTTTCATGTGTCCTTTTAAACAGAGAGAAGATATGTACAGTTTATACATAATCAGACATTGTTTCGTTTCTAGATGCTTTTTAGGGAAGTGTCGAAGAACTCAGGTGACCTAGAAAATTGTCTCATTGGTTGTCAGAGCATTTCTGAGAGGTTAAATACATTTGGTGGTTAAGTATTGCCATATCAGTGCTGTAACTGATGAAATGGAATCAAAGACACAGGGTTGAGACCTACATTTGTAACAGTGATCTCTTTTTTCAGTCTAGGAGACTACCTTGGTAAGAACAATCCCCTTTGAGGACTTGAAGCTGCCACACAAAGGCCATTTGTAATGAGACTTTTCCTTTAGTTATGAGATTATCTTCTAAATTAGTCAAATTCCATGGGCCTTAAATATAAAACTGGTGTAACCTAATTTTAATATGGCAGAGCACCATACTATGTTTGAAATATGCGCAAATGATGGGAAGTTAGCCCTGTTCTTTAAGAGAGTTGGATAGCTATTTGTGCCTAGGCAGCTTAGCCCCTAAAAGACTGATCACTCTCTACAAGTCAGGGCTCCACCCTGCTGACTCCATAAAAGAGGACTGGTAATAAAAGAGGCTCTGGGATGCAGGAGACAACAGGTTATGCACTGCCCATGGAGCTCCTGTCACACCTTCTGAGATCCAAAGTGCTTCCACCCTGGAGAATAAAAGGAAAGGCCTGGCTTCTCTGGAGACACGTAGTTGGAACAGCTCGTCAAGATGCATAGTACTCTGCCTAGATGGGGAGAAACCCTTCACATTTCTCTTTGACTATGCATTCTCCCCTTTCTCCCCTGAGTCATGGAAGGGAAGGGTGTGGCATTAAAACATGCTTTGAGCTTTATCATGTCTGTGAGTCTGCGGCTTGGGGTAAAGGCTCACTCATTAAGAGGGAGAAAAACCTGTTTCAAATTCGAAATCCAGACTAGAAAGTTAATCCTCGATTAGACAAATGGTAAGATCAGTAACAATTAGAAATCATACCCAGAATCCTACCAAATTACAAGGTCTTGTGAACCATTGTCTCTTAAGAGGAAAGGGATGAAGGACTGACTCACCTCCATTTGGCTTCTTGAGAAGGACTGAAAATAATACAATGAATTCTTTCTACAGAGTTGTTTTATCCCTCTCTATTACTCTTCTTGTTTGGTGTGTATGTGAAATTGCTGGGAAGAGCCACTATTAATGAATATACACTGAGTGTCAAAGATGTGCTAAGGGGATTTTGAAGTACAGAAACGTGCAGGCACATACTTTATTCATATGTAGGCTCTGATGTTTTTATGCATTGAGCCCATCCCACGAATGAAATAAATAAACAAATACAGTTGGCAATAGCTCCTGTACATCTGTGGATTATATAGACAAATTGCAAGTGGGAATGAATTTTTTTTCATATTTCACCAAATTTGCTAATTTTATGATGTGGAATGCCTTCTTTTTCTGAGGGTTTAAATGTTAAAAGTCTCTAGATGAACACAGTATAAATTAACTGAATGCTAGATTGGAGAAAGACTTGAAACCTTACACAATGGTTATTTTTTCCCATTCTGAGTCACAGAATGCGAATAACATAAGCCATCTCTGATTTTTGAAAGTATAAGTTGAAGTACTAAAAAGATGAGGAATCCTCCATTGCATCAGGCTTTAAAGTTAGAACCAGAGATAATGAACAATTAGAAAAATAACAACAGGAAAATTCATGAGACTATAACCTGAAACTACAGCCTTAAAAAAGGAAAAGAGATGAATCAGGCACACACGTTATCAGGCAATGTCCCCATGCCGGGCAACTCTGGTGTTCTGGCCTACCCAGAATTTACTTTCCCTTTTTCTGCTAACCATACCTTTGATTTCTGGGAGGAAACTAGAAATCTCAGGGCACCCTGACATTTGGCATACTGCCACTGTAGGCGTGCAATACAAGCTTTTATCATGAATGTATTTGCTCTCCCTGGCAACAATGATTGGCTCAAGGATAGGCATATGACTCTATTTTGACCAGTCATAACCAGGTCCAGAATTGGAGAAGGAAATGGCAACCCACTCCAGTGTTCTTGCCTGGAGAATCCCAGGGATGGGGGAGCCTGGTGGGCTGCCATCTCTGGGGTCACACAGAGTCGGACATGACTGAAGCGACTTAGCAGCAGCAGCAGCAGCAGCAGCAACCAGGCCCAGAAGCTCTTTGCTGAATTCAACATGAACCCAGGAGGATATAAATCTGAAGTTGCTGGGGGTCATCATAAGAAAAGGATTTATCTAAGAGTGAAGTCAACAAATGGGAAAGTAAGTGAGTGAGACTGAGTCCAAATACATTTTAACTCCAGGATCCAGCCATGCCTAAAATGTGCCTAGATGGTGATAATGATTATGCTGATATGATCTATTAAAAATTATTTTTAACCTAAGTCATCATAGAGATGGATTATCTTTCCCTTGTAACTGAAACAATTCTGACTAATATACTCCAAAATTGTAGTGAGTTGGTGCATATAAAGTCTGAGTCTGTTGTTCTGGTAGATGTCATGGAAGAGCTCCCATCTGTGCCCCAGATGAACCAAGACTCTTCACTTGCTAAGTCCATGTGCCAAACCCAGAGTCAGCTGGAGGTGGAAGGGTACCATGAAGGATTACAGTCCTCATACTGGGGACAAACCATTTCCAGGCTAAGATGATTTGACTCAATTAAGAAACTGAAGTCCAAATTGACACAGGTAATCTCTCATTTATCCACTGCCAACAGCAAATGCAGAAAAGAGAAAATAGGAATGGAGACCAGCTGGTGGACATGTTTTGGGTTTTCAGAGCATCAGTGCAGTCTAAGATGAGGGAATATAATAGATTGTAGAGGTTCCAGGTCAGCAGACCAAGCACAGACTTCCAGGAAGCTTTTGATAGGCAGGTTTCCCTGGGTTGTTTCCACCATTCCATCAAGTTTCCTCTGACCTCTGTCTGATATGATTGACAAGTATCCAGAATTTTACAGTGGAAAAGAAGCAGAGAGATGGAACTCCTTTCCTTTGATCAACTGGATACAGTTTTATAACAACATATCAAGAAAGAGCTGCTCTGTAAAACAAAAATATAAGCCAAAGTTCTGTGTAGGAAAAATAGGAGGCCAGGACAAGTGCATCAAAGGGTGTTCTGTGCAGAGAATCTAAAATCTAATTGTTCAATGTTGACATTCTAAAAAGAAAACTGAAAAGGAGAACAGGCAACAGATAAAATATGAAGAGAAAGATTTTTAACACAGGTGAGAAGTAATTCAAGTCTGGAGAACATGATCTAGAATAATGATAAAAAGCAAAGTGTCAATAAAGGCTTGAAAATCCAGACAGATTCAGGAGACATCCTTGGTTTCACATATCCTAAGTGATTTTGAGAACCAGGTGGTCTCCAGGGAACTACTTACTCATTCATTTTCTTTACCCCATCTAGAAGAAGCATGGACTTTAAGCCAGCCTGGGAGTTTCTCAAGTGCAGAAGAGATTTCTTTTTTTCCCCCTAAACCCAGGACTTTTCATAATGGCTGTCAAATAACATTGAATTAATTAATTCCAAATGGAAGTGACAATGGCAGTCTGAACTAACCCCTAGTTTTCCTGATAACGAAGGGTCAGAAAGGTAAGGAGTTTAGCTCAGTCACAGAGCAAGTTAGAGGATCTTCTAAGACAACAGTTGGATATTCCCAAGCTTAGAGAAAAAATGTTCATATGCCTGGGAATGTATCCCGGATGGTAGTGACTCTCCTAGATTAGATTAGGAGAACATTATGATTAGAAGAACATTATGGAAGAGGGTGATAGATATCTCATTAATTACTGGGAATAGAAGATTCCTTTCTGTCTTGTTTTGCCCACAGACAATTCAAACAAGGACAGCAGTGAACTTAGGAACAGAGAACAGAGTGAGCAGGAATAAAAAGAGTCTTTTGCAGAAAGTTGATTTGGACAGAAGCATCTATATATCAGCCTGCTGGTAAGCCAGTGGTGTTTAGTAGTTTACCTGTGGACCCTGGGTTAGGGACAGAGGAGGAAGCCAGAGAGACAGATGACAGTCCAGGAAAGTGGGAGACCTCACACACAAACTGTGGTTTAATTCCATACAGCACGTTATGTGGAAATTATTAGCCTGGGACTACTTCTGTCTTCAACATTATCTAAGTTTGCAGCCTGTGCAGATGGTAGTTGCCACATCAGCCACTGAGGGCTGAGGATGGAATGATCTCCATGGTCCCTTCTGGCTCTAACATTACCAAATTCTGTGTACCATAAGGATGTGGCACAATGGCCTAATTAAATCCAGTTGAGGTTACTGGAATTGTCCACCCTGACTTCCTCTTCTGGCTTTCACTGACAGATGAATGTAAACCTGAAATTCATTATGTTTCCAGAATGCCTGAGATGCTGAAATTATTCATATTTTAATCGACTTTTAACAAGAATGGGTAAAAAAAAAATAGGACAATTAAGAAATAATGAAGCCATTATAAAAACAGTAATGATTTAAAAGCGGGTAAGGGAATACTCTTATTGGAAATGTTGGATACCTGCAAATGAGAACTGAGATGACAAGCACACGATGGGAATAAGGGATTTCACTAATGCACAAACAGAACCATTTATAATAATTCCTTCCCAAAATTGAGGATAATGCAAGTATCCTGATTATTACTGGAAATGTATATTCTCTTGAAAATGGACCATCCTGCAGAATGTTGGATATTATCTCTGAAGATGTTGTTAGTGCTTTGTTCAAATGTATTCTTTTTAAAGAGAGCAAGCTCCTAGAGTTGTTCTTGTAAATCGAAACATACTTTTGAAAACTACTAGAATCAGAATTGCTCTCTTAAAAATAATAATAATAAATAAGTCAGGGCGTGATGCTAGGAGCTGTAGCAAATCTCAGGCACTTGCTCACTCTGGACATCCCTGTCTGAGAAGGGTACCTGGGGCCACTTCTTCTATGCCATGAGTCAAGGGTCTGGGCCCCTTCCTTTATGAAGATCCTCCATCTTCTAGGCCCTCTGACCATCTGAGTCTTAGCCCCAAGGATAGTGATGAAGAGAGGACAGAAGGTTTTATGGCCAAGCCTGGTGGTAGCCTATGTAGCTTCTGCCCACATTTCATCAGCCAGAACTCAGTCTCATGGTTTCACTTAGCTCTCTGGGGGTAGGAAGAAAAGCCTGGCTCTGTGCTCAGGAAGAGGAGAACTGGAGACTGGGGAACACTAGCAATCTCTGCCACAATTCAGGAATTACCACACACACAGAGAGAAGCTGAGGAGAGCTAGAAGACAGGCAGGGTTTTGCCTTGGTCGTTTAATACACGTGCATGTCCACCCCCAGTCCAGCAGTCTGCAGATCTTCTGGATGGCCCTGTACATGTGGTCCAGGCACTCTAGAAAGAGGGAAGGAGCTGGGCAAATGCACCCTGACAGAGACAAGATCCTTGCCCTCATGAGTCTTATAGTATGGATGAGGGGATAACATCAGTTCAGTTCAGTTCAGTCTCTCAGGCGTGTCCGACTCTTTGCGACCCCATGAATCGCAGCACGCCAGGCCTCCCTGTCCATCACCAACTCCTGGAATTCATTCAGACTCACGTCCATCGAGTCAGTGATGCCATCCAGCCATCTCATCCTCTGTCGTCCCCTTCTCCTCCTGCCCCCAATCCCTCCCAGCATCAGAGTCTTTGCCAATGAGTCAACTCTTCGCATGAGATATAAATACCAAGATACCATATAATAATATGAGACAGTATTACCCTGAGCTTTAAGAATAGGGTTTTTGGCTTTCTTTTCCACCCCTAGTAACAGGCATAGAGCATAGCATAAGTTGGCAAAACATATATATATTTGATTTCAAAATACACTATAATCATATTTACTATATTTGATTGTATATATGCTATATAAATATACTGAGACACATAGTACACAACAGTAGATTGACTGATAATAGACATTGGTTTGTTGCTTCCATAGCATAGCCACTACTCCCATCTCCACCAAATAGTTTTCTAAAGGGGACTTTCCCCTTCTTAGATGTGTGGTTTATCTACCCTTAATTTCAGAGGTAGGCACCAATTTAGCTTGTACTGATACACAGATTGGTACAGGTCTAGGCATGTGATCTGTTAAGGGTAAAGAGAGACACACAGAGAGAATGAATCTGGAAACAGGTGCTAGCACAAGAGATATTCCCTCTTTCCCTAGAGGAGAGGGAAGATGTCAGATCTGGGACAGCCAAGCCAGCTTGGTGTCCTAAGGGGAGATCTCTGAGCTGTGGGGTGGCTGCCACTCAGAACCCAAAGACAGAGCCTCACCAGGGCCAGGGGTTCTTCAGCATCCCTCCCCCTTAATTCTGCTTAACTCCCTAGATATTCTCAAAGGGAGTTACATACTCGGCTCCCTGCATGGTACACATTCTGGTGGGGCCATATGTTGATGCATATTTGATTTACAATGTTGTGTTCATTTCAGATGCATAGCAAAGTATTTCAGTTTTACATATACACACACATATATAGTATTTTCAGATTCTCTTCCACCATAGGTTATTACAAGATATTGAATATAGCTCCCTGGGCTATACAGTAGGTCCCTCTTGTTTATCTACTTGATATACAGTAGTGCGTATCTTTTACAAAGCCTCTGATCCTTAAAGAGGGTGATTAGGTGAACAGTGAGGAAACAGAAAAGTTGGAAACGGTCCCAAAGGAAGCCTCAGTGCCCCTCTGCTAAGAATTGTAAGGCCAGGAGTGGCTATTTAACCCTGGTTGGCAATTTACTATGTAAAGAGTCAGAATATGACTAGAGCAAGAAGGAATCCTCAGCACATGGCTGCCTGTTCTCTTCCCCAACTTCTTTCAGTTTTCCCCATCTTTCTCTCTCTGTCTCTTTACACCATACATCACACACACACACACACTCACACTCTCACACAGAGGCTCTGAGAACTGAGAAACACACAGACATAAAACAAATGGAACTGAAAGAAATCCAACACCACAGCCCCTGGGAACGATAATGATGAAGAAAAGCTGCTGCCAGATGCATCTCGTGATGACGCCAGTGATCTAATTCTCGTATTATCAAACGATGCAGGTAAAGGCAGCCTTGACGGAAGGCTTTGAAAAATCAAAAGAGCACAGCATCACTGGAACTGTTATCTGATTCATGTCTTTTCAAAGACCAGGCTTGTGTCATATGCTGATAATAGACTCTAGCCATCAAGACATTATTTTATCTGCTATCTTGATTTTAAAGAATTGTGGAAACTAGCAAATGGAACTGGGCTATTTATACCATGTTTGAAACTACATTAGTCCACTAGGGGAAAACAACAACACATACACAGAAAATTTCAAAACCCAAACTGGATAATAATATAACAAAAAAGCAATAGCCTTTATTTTATAAATGGTCAATGATGTGGAATATAATTTGCAAATTAGAGCAGACATTTTTGTTTCATAATTTCTTATTTAAAGTATGAATGAGTGATCAGTTGGTGTGTGGGTGCCCACCGGATGAGACCCTTACCCACAAGGGCTTGGGCACTACCAGATTTCAAAGCCAGCACTGCCAGCAGATGGAGACGTGCTAAAGAAGAATCCACATCAGGAAACAACCTCATCTTTTAAGTTACACAGGGAAAGGAGGATCTCCTTCAAGCAGATATAACACACACACACAAATTTTTTTCAAGTTTTCAAAAAAGTTTAAGTAATTGAACATAAAAACTCTCCAGAAGCATGACCTAATCATTTCATATTTCATGCAACTTAGAGAAGACATCTTTTTTTCTTAAATGACTAGACATTAATCAAATGGACCTCCACACTTGAGAAGATAAATGCTAAGCAAAGAAAAGGAAGCCTTCTGTATATTTACCTTTTAAAGCACAGACGTTAGAAATGAATGAGATTTTTGACCATTTATCATACAGCGAGACCAATTGTCTCGCAGAAATTTTTATGTCAAACCACACCTGGCTATACATGTTTGTCTCTTGATTCATGAGCTCTAAATATCACGTTGCAACATTGTTGGGCTTAAGCCAAAAGTAATGTGTTTAAAACTCTTTCCTTGCAGTCTTAAATTAGCCGCACTACTAGAAGGAAAAAGCTGCCTTGATGATCCAAAACTATGGATAATCTACATGTTATTTATTTAGTGTTTTAAACATATTATTTAATGGGGCTGGGGCAGTATATTGACCTTCCTAATGAGGTTTGACTAAAGCCAATATTAAAATTAATGTGCCCTCCCTGAGCACCCAGTGACACAGTGTAAGAGGAGCTGTCTCAGAAGGGTCTGTGTGGTAGGGAGAAATCAGCCTGGCAGTAAAAATACGGCCTTGGACCTTCCATACACAGATGGTCAGGAACCAACTTCATCCCTGTTAGGGATTCCAGGAACCAAATTTTCAGACCAGTCTCAGTGTTCAACAGTCAGAATATACTGACAGAAAATATTGCCCACAGTGGTTACAGTTTAAGGAAACACAAGAAGAGAACATAAAAGTTCTTGAAAGTGGCTTTAAGTGGCAAGACCAGTACTGCCTGCATCAGAATGCCATGGTTGTTAAAAACCACTGCAGGGTTGTACTGATGCTTAGGACAGGCCAAGTCCTACAGCACATCTACACGCTGGTGGTGGTTTAGTCACTAAGTTGTGTCTGACTCTTTGCGACCCCATGGACTGTAGCGTCCCAGGCTCCTCTGTCCATGGGATTCTCCAGCCGAGAATACTGGGGTGGGTTGCCATTTCCTTCTCCAGGGGATCTTTCCAACCCAGGAATCGAACCTGCATCTCCTGCCTTGCAGGCAGATGCTTTATTGACTGAGCTACGAGGGAAGCCCAGGCGTATACATTTTCCAGTATCACATACATTTTTGAGATGTTATCAAAATGCTCGCTTGCTAACTGATCTCCCCCAAGAGTCCTGATTCTTATTCCCACACATCAGAGAACCATGTCACCTCTCACTTCTGACTGCACAGCCAGGCCGGGTCAATGGTAACACAGGTGGAGGCTGTAATCTTCATCTTCCAGCTGCCCCATTTCATATGCCTCACTCTCCTCCTCTCCCTGGACCTCCAGGCTGAAATACTAATCATGACTTATATCATGATGTCTGCTGGAGATCCAGGGCAGATTTCAGAGTATGGCCTTTAGTGAGAATAAGCCTGGGTTCCGCTTAGGAAAACTTGCCTGGTCACCTCATAGCTGTATGACCTTGGGTGAGCTATTTTACCTTTCTCATAGTTTCTCCACTGGGGAAAAAAATAGGGATAAGGAATGAAATTATAGTCATGAAATTCTTAATATTAAGACATCCTTCTTAATAATAGAAAGGATATAAGTGGAACAGCTTTCTCGTTATTCTGAGTCTGGAGATTCTAAAACTGGATGCTGGTTTATTTAATATAATTCATCGGGATATTTCAAACTCCAGAAGGAATCTGAGAGACCAAATGACTTCATTCGTCCTCTGAATAGCTGGCTGCTTATGCCACTGTGCCCCACACAGAATAATCCCTATCTCAGACCCACTTTGGTGAAATCCTTTGGCCATGTTCTCTAAGATGATTATAGATGCTCTCTGTTCTTTGTTTTGACTCTTCAGCCTGAATGGACAAAGTGAGCAGGTCAGGGAGAAAGGAACAAGGCAGGCAAAGGACGAGGACTGACTTTTCGGCAAACTTGCCCAACTTCCATTTCAAGTTTAACATACCAAAATAGTTCTTCAAGTGTGCTTGCAAGCAGTGGTACTGCCCTTGAATATGTTCCCCTGGCTCCCATCTGAGTCAGGGTAATGAGTCTGCATTTTATAAGAGCTGAGCCTGGTCCAAATGGAACCATGTAACTGTTAGAAAGATTAATGGAGTGTATCATCCCACAGTTGACTATAAACTTCTAATTGTGTGAATCTCAGTGTGGCGTCTAGAGCTGAGTCGGAGCCTGTTTTCTCAGTCACTAATATCCACTGATATTGTTCATTATTTTGCTAATGCCAACCCTAGGTACATCAGGGCTGGGCAGATCCCTGAGGAAAACAACAACTCTTGTTGTAGGTATTTGAGAGCAGTCATTATCCCCATTGCCAATTAATTCATCAATCAGTGTTTACCAAGCTGCCACAGGGACCAGCACGGAGCCCTGCTGAGCAACGGAAGGATGAAGGAGGCTGTGAAGACACAGCAGCTGCAAGCAAGAACCGAGAACTCTCTTTCCAGGTAGGGGCTGCGTGACCTCAGGCAACTCGCTTACTCCTTTTGGCCTTAAGCTGGAAAACAAGGCACCAGTCAGGCCACCTACCTAAGGAAGAATGGACCCAATGTGTATGAACAAGCTTCAGAAAACATTCATCTTGACATAAATGAAAGCATTCATCGTGACCTATGATAGAAAATATACTAATGAGAACCTACTGTAAAACACAGGGAACTCTACCCAGTGTCCTGTGGGGACCTAAATGGGAAGGAAATCCAAAAATGAGGGGATATGTATATATGTATGGGCTTCCCTGATAGTTCAGCAGGTAGAGAATCCGCCTGCAAAGCAGGGGACCCCGGTTCAATTCCAGGGTCAGGAAGATCCCCTGGAGAAGGGATAGGCTACCCACTCCAGTATTCTTGGGCTTCCCTGGTGGCTTAGACAGTAAAGTCTCCACCTGCAATGCAAGAGACTTGGGTTCGATCCCTGGGTCGGGAAGATCCCCTGGAGGAGGGTATGGCAACCCACTCGAGTATTCTTGCCTGGAGAATCCCCATGGGCAGAGGAGCCTGGTAGACTACAGTCCATGGGGTTGCAAAGAGTCAGACACGACTGAAGTGACTTGGCATGCACACAGATGTGTGTGTATAGCTCATTCACTTTGTTGTACAGTAGAAACTAACACAACTTTGTAAAGCAACTATACTCCAATAAAGATTTTTTTTTAAAGAAAATATAGATCCTATAACACTAAAAACAAATCTGGTTAACAGGGGTGTATTTGCGCCTATTTTGTTCCTTATAAATTCACACTCCTCTCTTCCCATATTTCCCGTTTTGAGTGGTTTCTCCACCTAAGCACCCGTATTCCCTTTCAGCTTTAAGATCAGGTGTGGAGACTTCTGTAAGCTGTACTTGCTCTGTCCTTGACAGAACCACATTCTATTAAAAGAACTGTCAAGTGTTGGCCCCTGGTTAAGATCAAGGGAAAGCTTAGAGCAAACTTCTTTCCCCCACCCCTCCCCACCTGCTCCTTCCCCGAGTTCCTCTCTTCCTGCTCCCCTCGGCTTCCTCTGGACAGGAAACACAGAGCTCTCAGCCACAGGATGCCCCGCCATCCTACAGGACACGGACCTATGAGTGGAAGTCATCACCACTGCTGGGTCCTTCATCCTGGGCACCTACTTTTATAAGTCACTTTTAATCACTTTGCAAAAATGTCCCTCTCTCCTTCCTTAAAGCTACATTAAACAAACACACTCATGTTCTGAACAGACTTTACTTTTCAACAGATGAAGGAGAGAGAACTATTATCTCTGTTGTTGCAATGGGTTGTGAAGCTCTGGATGACATCACGCTTGTTGTCAAATGGTACTGTTAGTCTCCAAAGTTAATGAAGTTGCTGAGATTTTGAGGATCTGGATGCTGGCAGAATTTGCTCACACACACACACCCCTGCCAAGTTGGATGGTTAACCCTCTGGGGAACAGTAAATATAGAACACACAACTGCAGCATTAAAAAGGATGACGGTTGCAGTCCTGTATAGCCAGCATATCCCCGTGTGTCTTCAAAACTTCCCTTTTGACTAAATGGGGAATAATAATGTATATGCCTTCCTCAGTCCTGGAAAGAGCTTTGCAGTTGCTCTCAAAAACACTGGGGCATTTGCCTACCACCTCATTTATAAAAAACTAATTTATGCTCTGTAGATCAGAGAAATGGGTTGATTAGGAACAGATCTGTATAGGTTTGAATCTGCCCTTTGAATGATGGAAAAGCTTAAGCTTATTGCACTCTGGAGTTTAGAAGAAACTCTGATTCCATCACGTGTCTCTAGTTGCTATGATGAAGCCTATGAAAGGGCCATCCCAAAGAAGCCTGAAACTAATGAATTGGCAAAAGACACAGTATCACATTTTATCAGCAATGTCCATAAAGTTCTTTACCAGAATATGTGAGGGTTGTATGTTAGCCAAAACGCCTTTATATATCACTAAAGGGATGACAGCCAAGTTTGGGTCTTAAGACTTCACCGAACATTTTCTGTTGCTTTCCCCAAGGGCAAGTGTTAGTGTGAGATTTGGTCCTGCTGGAGTTACTCTGCTGCATGAGAGGGGAAGAAGGTTTCGGGAGGGAGATGAAGCAGGAGGAAATAACAGGAGGGAAAGCCTCCGAATACCAATGAAATTCTGCCATTAACAAACACGGTTTTCTGTCAAATGTGGACCATGCAAACTTTGGTAAGTAAAGAAAATTCCCTGGGTGCTCCCAGAATACAGGAGGAAATAGTCAAAAACCCAGAGATGCAGAGAAAAGGGCCTGTGGCAGCTGAAGGAGCTGGGGTTTTTCCTTTCATCCTTGGAGTATAAATTGTGGAGGATATGAACAAACAAACACAAAGCCCAATGAGACTATTTATGAGGAGCTGCAATAAAACCCACACAGATAATGTATGACAGTGAAGGGGAAATGAACTTTCCCAAACAGAGTGCTACCAACACGCAAGATTAACAATGGCCCCCTCAGACCCCTTGGTGGCATTTCAGGACCTGGCTTTACAGCATTGTTTCAATTCATTGGGATGTAAATAATTGATAACTTGAAGGGAATTGAGAAACCCACTGCAACTGAACACAGATATTTTTTATGACATCAATTACTGGGCTAGTGACTTGATGAGGAAAGGAAAATATTTCAAACCACACTTTAATGATCTCCACCAAGAACCCCTAGTGTTCCAAATGAAACGTGGGTCTCTGGGCCTTGATTTTTTTTACCTCCATTTTCCTCCTCATAGGGAATATAAGTTACAGCTGAACAGAAGAGACGGCTAATTATTTTCATGTCTGTGCTTTTCAGTGGTGGATTGCAGGCTTCCTTATTCTAATAGAGAAGGAAAAGCCTGGGAGAGCAGAGGGCTTGAGGGGAGGTCCCCTGTGTACCCCATCAGGGCCACATGTTACATGACAGAAGTGTTGTGGAGTTAGGCTTGGCAACTAGGACTCCGACTATAGTTGAGATTGTCATTTATGACATTGCAACACTGGAGCACGTTAAAATGATATGGTAAGCGGTACCATTAAGGCTGTTGAAAGGAAGTCAGAGTTCAAGTATTTGTGCACGAGGTACTTTATGTGGTGACGACTTCTGAATTTATAGTTGTCAGGACAGGAGTAGAAATGTTGATTTGGTCTGAGAACGGGTCTGTTCATGCTTGTGTCTAGTTGATTTTGAAGTCCAGTTCATTTTTCTTTCTTTCTGACAAAACTCTCACAGGGCAGCTACTGCTTCATGAGAAAGGTCCAGAACTGCACCTGGAGAGTTATCCAAAAGCCCAGATGATGCAAAGAGGTGGGAGGTGTGCTGAAGGCTCACCACCTCACATGGGTCCTCAGGGAAGAATGCTTTGAGGTAACATCGGGGTGGGGGTGGCGAGGGCCTGGGTATATCTCAGAATGATGCTGTGGGCAGTAGTTAAAGTGCTTCGCAGTAAGAACAATAAAATCCTCTTCTACAATTCACTGCATACATTTGTGTCTACTACAAGTCAAAACATATACCTTGAAATATCATTATAGGAAAAGTCTCCTGGAATCGTTATGATTGAGGCTTGGGTGTGTTTCTCCATTACCAGCACCGCTACTGTTGGCCGGCATTTCTTCTTTTCTTTGGAAAGACCTGAAATAAGAAAAGAATTTTTTTCGGTTGATGAGTTTAGGACTTGAGAGATCTGCCGTACTGCTTGTTCTCAAGTTGAAAAAGATACTGGCTGGCTCCTGGGCCAGAAGACTGAAACCCTCCTGTTTTAAAGCAATGTAATTCTAAGCTTCCACATCTTGTGAAGAGCTGTTCATTGACTTGGCTCATGAACAGCAGAAAGGAGGGGGCCGGTGAATGGCGCCGTGAAAAAAAGAATTCCTTCTCCACCTTCCAGTTTTTTGATACAAATATGCCCTTGTTTCTGTAGTTTCATTTCCTCACCATTCTTCTATGCCTTCCTAATACTCAACATCATCTGATGATGTCAAATAAGCCATAGGATGTAAGATCTTCAAGATGTCAGCAGCAAAATGCTTCTTGTGGCTTCCTTTTTGGTCTATCTTGTAAATGGCACCATGGAAACTCTAGTCTATTTTTCTGTCTTTCAATACAACTAGACACTTAAGAAAAATCTCCAGATGAAATGTATTGAAATGTTCCTAAAATGCCTATTTCACAAATGAAACTTCATTCACAAGTTGGAAGTAGTTGTGGAATAACTGAGTCTTTTCAGATTGAGCCTGTAAGTGTCAGTTCAGTTTACTTGCTCAGCAGTGTCAGACTCTGTGACCCCGTGGACTGCAACACGCCAGGCTTCCTTGTCCATCACCAACTCCCGGAGCTTACTCAAACTCATGCCCATTGAGTCAGTGATGCCATCTAATCAATTCATCCTCTGTCATCCCCTTCTTCTTCTGCCTTCAATCTTTCTCAGCATCAGGGGCTTTTCCAATGAGTCAGTTCTTCACATTAGGTGGTCAAAGGATTGGAGTTTCAGCTTCAGCATCAGTCCTTCCAATGAATATTCAGGACTGATACCCTTTAGGATGGATTGGTTGGATATCCTTGCAGTCCAAGGGACTCTCAAGAGTCTTCTCCAATACCACAGTTCAAAAGCATCAATTCTTTGGTGCTCAGCTTTCTTTCTTGTCCAGCTCTCACATTCATACATGACTACTGGAGAAACCATGGCTTTGACTAGACAGACTTTTGTTGGCAAAGTAACATCTCTGGTTTTTAATATGCTGTCTAGGTTGGACATAACTTCTCTTCCAAGGAGCAAGTGTCTTTTAATTTCATGGCTGCAGTCACCATCTGCAGTGATTTTGGAGCCCCGAAAACAAAGTCTGTCACTGTTTCCATTATTTCCCAGTTGATTTGCCATGAAGTGATGGGACCAGATGCTATGATCTTAGTTTTCTGAATGTTGAGTTTTAAGCCACCTTTTTCACTCTCCTCTTACACTTTCATCAAGAGACTCTTTAGTTCTTCTTCACTTTCTGCCATGAGGGTGGTGTCATCTGCATACCTGAGGTTATTGATATTTCTCCTGGCAATCTTGATTCTAGCTTGTGCTTCACCTAGCCTGGCATTTCGCATGATGTACTCTGCGTATAAGTTAAATAAGAATGGTGACAATGTACAGCCTTGGCGTACCCCTTTTCCGATTTGGAACCAGTCTGTGGTTCCATGTCCAGTTCTAACTGTTGCTTCTTGACCTGCACACAGATTTCTCAGGAGGCAGGTCAGGTGGTCTGGTATTTCCATCTCTTTAAGAATTTTCCAAAGTTTGTTGTGAGCCTATAAATATAGCTCAGATTCAGTAATGAAGACTGATCAATGGAGTAGACATTTCATCACAACTGTGTTGATTTGGGACTGCGAATTTATCATTAATAAAGCATTTGGCTAGAAAACAAAGTCCACATTTGATGGTCTGGTAACTTTTTTCTCCCATTTTATGC
Organism: Budorcas taxicolor; assembly: GCF_023091745.1. Taxonomy (NCBI): domain Eukaryota; kingdom Metazoa; phylum Chordata; class Mammalia; order Artiodactyla; family Bovidae; genus Budorcas; species Budorcas taxicolor. The sequence continues at coordinate 64,708,223 of NC_068911.1, forward strand.
CATAGTAACTGCCCACTCTTACTGTTGCCCATTATGCATGTGTAAAGTTTTATGGTCTAAGTAATGTCAAATACAGTGTCAAGTATATCTGGAGACCAGTTGGGAGGGTTTAGAGGGAAATGAGAGCTGTGTGGTCTATGCCAGCCTTGCTTGCAGTTTTACTGGGTATTGATCCCTTTTTACACACCGATTTAGCATCCTGAATTACAATGCAGTATTAAATTTAAACACCAGCCGAAAGCTTCTACCTCCAAGGTTGCGCTAAGTCATAGCCATTTTTGACTTGATGGTCTCTGCCTCCCTGCAGTGGGTGCTTTGTTAGAATTGTTCCTTTTAGGAACTGCAGTCAGCCTGCAGTGGTGGACACATGGTGCTTTATAAGCATCTGGAGTGCTAGGACACAAGGAGTGGTTTGTATGACAAAAATACTCACAAAATCACAGTCTATAGAGGAACCGCCTGAGGTCATTCAGTCCAATCTGCTGCCTCTGGGGGGTGGGGGGGACTGCATGTGGAACATTCTGTAAAATCTTCGGGAAAGGGGGCTCCACAGACTTCCTGGATAGCAAAATTCACTGTACAACAACATTCCCTAGTGCCTCTTCAAAGCCCCTAATTTCATGCTCATTTCCATTTCTCCCAAATGAAGGGGTATCAAAATCCTCCATGGTCTACCACAGGAGGAGGTGGAGTAGAGTTTATTGGCTGTTCCCATTACTCCATGGGAAACAGATGTGGAAACAGTGACAGACTTTATTTTGGGGGGCCCCAAAATCACTGCAGATGGTGACTGCAGCCATGAAATTAAAAGATGCTTGCTCCTTGGAAGAAAAGCTATGACCAACCTAGACAGCATATTAAAAGCCAAAGACATTACTTACCAACAAAGGTTCATCTAGTCAAAGCTATGGTTTTTCTGGTAGTCATATATGAATGTGAGAGTTGGACTAGAAAGAAAGCTAGGCACCGAAGAATTGATGCTTTTAAACTGTGATGCTGAAGACTCTTGAGAGTCCCTTGGACTGCAAAGAGATCAAACCAGTCCATCCTAAAGGAAATCAGTCCTGAATATTCATTGGAAGGACTGATGCTGAAGCTGAAACCCCAATCCTTTGGCCACCTAATGAGAAGAACTGACTCACTGGAAAAGACCCTGATGCTAGGAAAGATTGAAAGCAGGAGGAGAAGGGGATGATAGAGGATGAGATGGTTGGATGGCATCACTGACTCAACGGGCATGAGTTTGAGCAAGCTCCAGGAGTCGGTGATGGACAAGGAAGCCTGGTGTGCTGCAGTCCATAGGGTCCAAAAAGTCAGACATGACTGAGCGACTGAACTGAACTGAACTGAAATTTTTAATTAGGTATAATGCATTACACCTCAGGTGTTATTTATACAGCTTCTATTTGTTGCATGTGCACCAGGGCTATTTTTGTGAATGAAATTTGTCTGAACACCATACTAGAACTGCTTTGCTTTTTTTTTCTTTTTTTAGAATCAGGCAAAATGGATTGAGTTCTAGAGTCTCTTTTTAATAGATGTCAGTTGCCAGTATTGCAAAATACATACTATACTCCTATGATATTTAATATTAATGCATAGGAAAGGAGAGAGAAAGAAAGGGGAAAGGAAGGTAGGGTGGAGAGAAGGAAGAAAGGGAGGGAGGGAGGAAGGGAGAAAAGTGTTTGTCCAGTGGTTTTAAGTCTGCATGGAACTCACTCCCAGACTTCCCAAGGCTGCTGTGACGTCATCTCACTTCTCACTGCTCCTCACTAAGGGACTGAAGGGAAAGGGGAAGGAGCAGACAGCTGAGGGGCCACAATTGGTTTGTGTTCCATGCAGGTGAGAAGTGATTCCTCCATTGCTGGGTCTAGATTCCAGGAGGACACAGTGCAAGGAGGAGCCAGTAGAAGAGAATATGATTTCTTCATGGCAGTCTAAGGTGATTCCTTTCTTGCTCACCTTTCCTTTCAATGCTTTGGGCAAATCTATTAATCCTTCCCATACAGTGGGAGAAGAACAAGAGAAAAACCCAGGTTGAGACCAAAATAAGATTAAGCTGTGGGTATTCCCTTTGCTGCTGCTGCTGCTGCTAAGTTGCTTCAGTCGTGTCAGACCCTGTGCGACCCCATAGACGGCAGCCTACCAGGCTCCCCCGTCCCTGGGATTCTCCAGGCAAGATCACTGGAGTGAGTTGCCATTTCCTTCTCCAATGCATAAAAGTGAAAAGTGAAAGTGAAGTCGCTCAGTCCTGTCCGACTCTTAGCGACCCCATGGACCACAGCCTACCAGGCTCCCCCGTCCACGGGATTTCCCAGGCAAGAGCACTGGAGTGGGGTGCCATTGCCTTCTCCAGATTTTCCCTTTAGCAGTATGAAAATATATAGGTTTCAGAAATGAAAGAATTTAATTATATCTGGAATCACCATGTATCTACTCCATTTATCAAAATGCAGTGACTCATCAGGTTTTATAAAGAGTTAAACATTGAACCTCAAACAAGTTAAATGTAAATTTTTCTTTCACTCAAATGACTAACTCACTGAACCATGCATTTTATACAATTACCACTTTTAATCCTCACGTAATGGCTTAGGCAGTCATCCTAAATGTTCCTAAATGTTCGTGGTGCGGCAGCATCACCTGGGACTTGGTGGAGATGTTACAAACTCTCAGGCCCCATCCCAAACCTACTGAATCCGACACTGGAGGCAGGACAAACCATCCAGATTCTAACAAGCCCTCTGGGTGACTCTGATGCACACTACAGTTGAGAACCACTGGGTTAAGGAGTATTTCCATTTTAGAGATAGAAAAACTGAGGCAGAAAGAGTTAAAGCAGTTTTCCCAGCACCTCACAATTAGGAAGTGATTGAGGCTACATGACTCCAACCACTAGGATACAGTCTTAACCACTAGGGTGTGCTGTGTGGGAGACCTCAGTTTACTTGGGAAGTCAGTGTCAAGAAAATAGATAAATGAGACATATTACTCAAGAGGAAGAATTTAGATTAAAAATCATAATAATAATAACTAGCAACGTACAGCTTTATGGCTTAAGACATGTCTTGCTTGGGTGAATTTCTATCTATAAAATACTTTAACTGGAAAAGTTACAACTCAAAATGTTAAAGTCAAATGTCAGGTAGGAGTTGGGGGGAAAATGGCTGGAATCAAAAGATCCAGTGAGTGAACAGCTCCTGCCTCATGTGAAGGAGGTGACCGCTGGACTCAGTGCCATTAGAGCAATGCTACACCCAAATTCTCTCAAGAGAAGCAAGGAATTCACATCTGTGAATGAAATCTTGCAACTTTCAAACGTTAGCTACTAACTCACACATTTTCAAAAAACTATGTAAATTGTTTTTTGAACATGGATTTTTGCTTACAGGTTACCATTTTGCAACCTGTCATTGAGAAATTTTCATAACATCTAATGAAGAGAGATCAAAAGGCTGAAGGGAAATTAAAAATATATGTGGGGAGCAGCATGGGAAATTAAACTCAGATAACAGAGCTAAGTGATCACATATCAAAAATGTGCTGAAACCTGACAATAGTGTCATAGCAGCCAGTCTTATGAATCTGCGTTTGGGACAGAGTTTCATAAAACCACTGTGTCTGTACCACTTTCATGGAGAGCTTGTGACTGCAGACCATGGTTTCACAAGCACTCATGACAGAATGTTTGGAAATGACCTTTTGAGGCATAGGTCAAGGGTTTAAAGGGGCGCCATTTTCAATTCTCATTGAGAAAGCCGCTCTATGGGCTGAAAAACATTCAGAGGAAGCAGGTTTGGAAAGGTTGCTGCAAAATCCATCTCAACAGTGAGCAGAAGTGATTTTAATGCCTGTTGTTTTGGAAGCAGTTCAAAGTTGTTTTTTCCATTGTACATAGCATTCGAGTGCTCTGTGAAGGCAAGTATCACTTTTTTCTTGGCCCACTGCACTTCAGTAATGGCTCTTACCCACTGAAGGCACAACAGTCAGACTCAGGAAGCTATGCACAGCACATAGGGACAGCAGAGGAGAGGTGGGAGGGGAGAGGAGGTCATATGCTAAGTGTGGAGTGGAGAAATTTGGGGGTGGAGACGCTGTGCATGTGAACACCAGCCAAGACAGGGAACATCTGGCAAAGCTGCTCTGTATTATGTGGTCATTCCACAAACTTTTCCAAGGAGTCACATAAGGAGAATATTACATTTTAATTAGACCTGGGATTTATCCAGAGTAAAGGGGGGTGGGGAAGAGGATGGTTTGGTGAACAGGCCGCATTTTCATTTGGCTGGGCCCAAGAATTGCAATTAACCACTTAGCTCCCTCTAGACCTGCTCTGCCCAATCCAACAGGTCAGTGATTTAATGAAACATCTCACTGGGTGCTTGTCCAGCCCTAACCTGTAAAAGAAGAGCAGAAGCGGTGGCAGGCAGGGGGTGGGGAGGAGGGGGTGTGGATTAAAGAAATGAGGTCAAACATTGGACAGTTCTATAAGGAAGGCATCAGAAAGCTAAGGTAATATCTATCTCTCCATTCCTTTCTTATTTTTGTCATATGGCAGGTTTATCAGTTATTCTCCAATAATAAGAGGGTAAGAGGGGAAAGAATGGACACAAAAATGTGATGATGAATGCCATTTCTTTAAAATAGTATTATTCCATTTTATTTTATGAGAAAATACAAGTATTATGCCAAGATATAAAATAGTCCATAAGCCTTCAAGCCTACTTAGTAGAAATTAGATGCTAATAATTTATCAGTTTTTTAGTTAAGTAACTAAAAAATTTAATTGATCTAATATTAATAGGAAGAAATAAAATAAATATTTATCAGTACTTTGTTGTTGTTTACAAAGTCATCACTGTACACTTATTGAATGTACACTACACAGTGGGTACTGTCCTAAACTCCTCAACCCCTCCACTCAGGGAACTAACAGTCAAGAAAGAAGGACAAGGTGTAGAAGAGCCTTGAGACATTAATAACAATATAAGACAATGATCTAGATGACAGCAGTCAGTAAATTGCCAATCTAATGCCTCAGAAAGAAGCATCGTGGGCTCCAGGGGTCAAGAAAGCAGAGGGGCTTCCTGGGAGAAGTAGCGTTTGTCTGGACCTTGAAGGTTGGGTAGAATCTGGATGAGTGGTGAGGAGGAGGATCAAACAGAGAGCAGAGAGATCGTCCTGAGCAAATGCCCAGGGAGTGTTCAGTGAGCCAACCAGAATGGCTGGAAGAGTCTCCTGGAGGCAAAACAGAGAAAGTAACATTTGAAAGAAACCAGTGACCAGATCGTATAAGGCATTGAGGATGCCCTGTTTACAGTGCTATATGGGAGTGTAGAGGACCTTGTTTGAGGAGGGATCCCTGGTGTAATGAAGAAATGTTTGTAAGTGAAAAGGGCCCAGAAGAAATAACTAAGTATTTCAGGAGTACACATACTAAACATACCCCAGGAATCACGAAAGTAGGAGGATACTACTTCCAAATGTGGAAGGAACATTTTCTTCTTGAATGGGATCTCTGTGGCATATGACAGTTTGGACATGATATCCATTGTGATTTCTCTTTCCCTTCCTTTATACCCCAGGCCCCAAATTGTTATGCCCTCTGAAATACTCTAAATTCCTGACCTTGTGCATTACTGACCCCATGCCAACAACATGTCAACTCCTTTTCTCTCATCTTTCAGCATATCTTCTCCAGACAATATTTCACCCTTGTACATGAATTACAGACTTTCCAAAAGTTGGAGAAATCTCACAAAGAAGGGACATGGCCTCTGATTCTTGGAATCACCCTCCCCCTATCCTCTTCCAGCTGCTGCACATACACATACTGCTTGATTATATTTAATAAGAAAACACAGAATGTTTCCCAGTTTAGAACATAACCCTGCATGCTACTCCCCCTAGTCTAACCAGAAATCCCATTCTCCTTCTCCTCTAACTTAATAAACCAAATCTAATTGGAGAATAATTGTAAAATACACTGATGTGCAATTTGTTTCACTAACCCAATAATTAATTAATATGCTACTTATGGTTCGGAAGAGCTCTTAAAACACGGCACAAATTCCACTAGATGAAGAAGGATATCAAAGACATAAACCAGGGGCAGCATCTTTACACAAGACAGACCAGGAGAAAAAGATAAGAGAGAGAGAGAGAAACAAGATCTATTTGGCCTTTTTGAATCTATGGTGAGATTTGTTTTACCCCATCTGAGGATTCTCTTCTTGCCCTTTTTATATGTGAGGTAGGTTGTGTGTTTTGCAGATGAATTGGCAACAATATTCACACAGCTGAATCCAGCTGGTAGATGGACTTTCTAATGTTTAAACTTTTCAACTACCAGACGCTTGCAGGTGAGAGAATGGTCCTCATTAATGGAACCCTCTCCTATCGACTCCTGGTTGGTTTGATACACGCTCTGCGCTTGCCTATGTCATACACAACTCCTAGCCTCTTTTGCCTTTACACAATTGCAGCTTGCTTCAGACAATGCCTCAGATTTCCCCTTTCATTGTTTAAAATGTGCAGGGCACATAAATTGCTCTGGAGATTTCATTTTAAAATAATTAAAGTCCTATCTTCTATTTGCCACTGGAGAAGTAGGAGTTGAAGCTAAATCAAGCTCTTTGTAATTACTGCAATGCACAAGTCTTAAATAATCACTAAATCAACCAGATCTTCTAAAAATTGTTTCTTTTTGGACAATTTTAACTTATTCTTCATAGCTGGTACAAGATTCTGAGTGACATCAGGCAGCGAACCACCAAAGCACCTTCATAAACTGAAGGATATTATGTCCTATTTTAATCCTTTCAGCTGTCTTATACAATTGGCTTTTATCTTTGGCAGTGTAACGAAATCTCCTTTACAGTACCCACTGCCCAGGGAGCTATGTATTTCTCATCCAGGGGTGGTAGAACCCCAGATGGTCCAAAATGGTCAGTGTCCCTACAGCCTCTCCTTCACAAGGCTTCTGGCAGCCTGTCTTTTTATCAACTCCTTTCCTTTGGCAAAGCACGCTTCAAGCATGTCCCCGGCTCGGTTGGGGTGTGCCTGTGCCAGAACCCCATTTTCCTGGAGACCTCATGTTTACACAGCAACACAGTTCGCTTTGGCAGGCAAGCTGGCCCCACACATTGACGAATGAGGGCTCAAAACCTACCAGTTCAGCTGATTTCTAATCTGAAACCTGTACAGAGAAAAGAGTAAATTGGCTACACCGTGGTTCTCTGCCAAGGTCTACATATGAGTACCGCTTTATATTTTTATTGCTCTTAATGTGAGGTTTGAGATTCAGCTGAGACTTGCCTCGTCTTATAAAAGGCAACTAATCAATTATCTCCCTATTGTCTGCAACAAAGGATGTGGCACACTGTCATTGTGTTTTTACTCCACATTTCTTTCACACAGGATGTTATGTAGAAAGGGTAGAGGCTTTCTGCTCACATGCAGCAGAGTTAACTATTCAAGTCTCTCTCTTCAGCGTGTCACCTAACCCTTTCTATCTCATGTTAGAAATCTCGTGATCTTGGCAAAGAGATCAATTTTTATGCAAGCTTACTTTTTAGGAACACAGACCTACGTTGAGAAACTCCTTTTTTTCTTTCGAAAAAAGAAAGGAAAAAAAGCACACAGTGTTTTGTTTTTTTATGGTCATGGGGTTTCCTTAACAAAGAAAATTGGCCAAGCCAAATACTCTGGGCTCATCCCGTGTCAATTCATGAAAGGAATGCTGATTAGGAAATTCCATTTTATTTTATGAAGCCATATTGGACAAAGATAAGACAAACTTGCTTAACTGAATTACTATTTCAAGACTGGAGGAATTTCCAAGCTGTAGAAAACTGAAAGGAGCAACTCCCTTCCTCTCTAACTCTTTTGAGTTCTGAACCGTACATCTTTAGTGTTACTGTCATCGTGCAGATTTAAAATGTCTAGATTCTAAAAGGAAATATTTCCTCATTCTATAGGACCCTCATCATCGCACACTATGTGTATGGATTTTTTAAGATGATTGTGGTGATAAGGCTAATAGATGCATCCAACATTAGAAAGCATCAGGCAACCTCATGAAATAGATGAAAACAGATTACAGACTTTCTACAGGTCATTTTCACGGAGACGAAAATATGCATTTGGCAGAATGTTTGCTTAATAAATGTTTATTGATGTGATGATAATGTTCACATAATACAGTGACTCTCAAACTCCATTGTACAAAAGAGGCCCCTGGGGTTGTATTAAAAGTGCAGAGTCCTGAGCCCAGCCCCAGAAATTACGATTCAGTAGTCATGGAATGGGGCCTGGGAGTTGGCAATTTTGACCAACACCCCAGGTAATTTTGATATAGTTAGTCTGTGGGACACACTTTGAAAAACTATTGCCATAGGACATCCATTGTGAAGAAAATACCATTTATTTCCAGTAAGTCAAGAAGCACTTCACACAGCTGTAGGCTAACGAATGCCCTCTGAAGAACAGAAGGAACACTGCCAACCTGGAAAGAAAGGACGTTCTGTTCATTTGTTCATTGACTCATTCCTTCACTCATTCTTTAAAATCCGCTGAGTACCTATTAGAGCACATTTCTTTGCTTGCCAGGCCCTGTTGTTCCTCTGGGGGCCCCAAGCATAAACAGGGCTTAACGAATAGGGAAGTCCCTTGTCAGAAATAGGATCATCAGATGCAGAAGAGTATTTATTTTCCACTTGAATTTTTCTTTGAGGCCACAAGCAAATGGTTCTTCCTTCCAGAAAGGCCTCACACAAGCACTGTGTTCCACTTCTGGTTGTCACCATTCAGACTACCCTTTGATTCTGGAGGTGTCCATGGTTGGCTTTGAGTCTGAGCCTGCATCACTCTACAGTCAGGCTGGACCCTCTTTGTTTGGATGACAGAGGTGGAGCATGGAAACCAGTTTAACACCAACTCAGGCAAAGTGGGGAACTGCTGTGGTTCTACTGAGGATAAATATAACTCATTTTGAAAACATATCACCTTTTTCCCTCAAGCTGAAGGACAGGCCAATTAAATTGAGCCTTTAAAGTAGGCTGTATCCCAACTTCCTTAGAATTGTATGAAAGTTACTCACATTTAATACCAGCATATGTGGTATAGGTCTTGTGAAATCTCTGATACAGGATTTCATAAATTCAAAAACGGTAGAACATACATTGCCAGCTAGTACAGGAGAAGTGGAAACTGGTCTCCTTATTCCAACCCTTGAAGCCCTGACTTAATATAGTTCCTGGAGGTAGCACCTATTGATTATGCTTGGAAACTTTCAACTCAGTTTTATATCTAGAGAAGTTCTATTTCCAGAAGTTCTATAGGTTTTTTTTTCAGACCAAATTTCCTGCAGAAAATAACTAAAAACATTGGATAAAATATTAGCCAAAAAGTCTCATAATTGAATGACAAAGCTGACAAGACTATAAGGAACTACCAGGCCAAAATCTAAGGGAAAGAGGGAAGCTAGAGAGCAAAATAAGACCTGAGCACCACAGATGCTTTTATGCAAAAGGCATTTGCTAAGTTTTGTTGATCTTCTGCAGAGGAAGAAAGAAGCCACAGCGTGGCCAGTGCAAGAGAGGAGCCTAAGAAAGAAGCCTTCCCCGCATTAAATGAAGCCCATCCTCAGAGTACGTGTCAACCAGAAGTAAACTAGCCTCCACTACACACACAGGTGAAAAAGGGAAGACAAGTAGGAGGCACAGAAGGAAATCCGTCCCTGTGGTATTACCAGCTCTCGTGTGGATTGCAGCTGGGTTTGCCCTGCCTGGAGATTCCAGAGAACATCAAACTCTGAATTTGATTAAAGACAGTCAGGACTGGTAACACCCACAAGTGCCAGGCAGACGCAAAGCCTCTCTAAGGGACTATGCCTCCATGACAAGCCTCAAAGTCTCCCACAGACAATGATTCAAAAACAATTAATATACACACACAAGCTACCAGATACACCAACGCAAAGCACCACAAGCAAATTTGTTCTCTGCTGGGATGCCCCAAACTGCTCCAGGAGACAAGAATCACTAGGAGAGAAGAAGACCCCTGGAGCAGAGGTCCTCAGCCTCCAGGATCTAATGTCTGATAATCTGAGGTGGAGCTGATATAATAATAATAGAGATGAAGTGCATAAGAAACATAACACATGTGAATCATCCCGGAACCATCCCTCAACCCCTAGTCCACGGAGAAATTGTCTTCCACGAAACCGGTCCCTGGTTCCAAAAAGATTGGGGACCACTGCTCGGCAGGAAATCTCCAAAGCAGGTATCCTTTAATCCATTTAATAGGTGATCAAAAGTCTCTGTGGCTATAAGAGTTGGAAATACTTGTTTAGGTACTTAAGAAAATAGAAACACTGGGTTTCTCAATTACACGATTCAGAGTGACACTCCACTTCCTGACAATTAAGAAACCTAATGGAATAAAAGTCGTCACTTCCTTCAGGTAAGAATCAGATCTACTTATAAACAAACTTTATATACTTGGAATTCAAAAAGCACATAGTTTATTTTAGAATCTAAAACAATGACGAGAGGAGGGATTTAGTATCTTTATTCATTCTTGAAGACAAAAACTGAGATGTGAAACTGAATCCCAGGTGACCATGAGGTCAGAGACAGCACTAAGAAGTGGTCTATGTTCTCAGGATCCTATATGGCAGATCACCTTAGTCCAAGTGCTATAATCCATCAGGCCTTTGGGTTTCGTTCATGTGTTTTAGATTCAAAAAGTGTATTCTGCCAGAATTCTTTGCCCTTAATTTTTAAAACCATGTGTGTTTTAGGGTCAATTTAATCTGCATGTTTCCTATTTTCTTATAATTAAACTATCAAAATATTGTCCTTTAAAAACTATTTGATGTCTGCAAAATCTTCTGAGCCCTTTGAATAAGCTTCTTAAAAGGGTTTTTATCCCACTTAAAAACAGAAGTTGCACTGTGTTATGGGTGACCTGATGCAAAAACCAAGAATCCCCTTTAAATTCCAAAATCCTTGAAGTTGGAATAATTTTTGAACTTGGAGAAAATGAGTTCACTCACTGCTGAAATTTCTCTGTTCCTAAAGAAGACATTTGGAGCAAAGATGAGTCCCTTAAGAGGGGAAATCAGAGCAGCAGGAGAAATTGGAGGTATGTGAATTTAGCTAAGGCCCCTGAGGAATAGCTGGAAGCCTAACTTGTCACACTGCCATCCATAGAGCAAGGAAAAACTTGACTGCACATCAAATGTTTGACAGGACTAAAGAGAAATATGATGTCCATATGAAATAATATTTGCTCACAGTGCTAAGAAAACAATGGAATATAAATGTATGGATTTCAGCACATCCAAGTTGCTCTCTAGTATAATTTTCTACTCTTGGCAGCCCATGGAGAACCCTTAATAAGTTTACCAAAGTTGAATAATTAATTCCTCATAAAGGATAAATAGGATCTGTTATTCTAACACTAATTCCTGTTATTCCTGTTATGGAACTGGAAAACTGCAGTGGCGGGGCCAGTGGATGGAGAAGGCCTTTGGTAGAATCAGTGAGCAAGTCAGGAACGTGAGCTAGGCTCTGTAGAAAATTCTCTCCCCTGCTCTGCTGGTGTTGACAAGAGCTCAATAGCTGGGCAGCAGCAAGCATGCCAGTATTGGGGACAAGCTCTCCAGCCATGCTCCAGGGTGTGTTCAGCAGGCATTTCCAGGGAACTCATAAATACTTCTCTTCTGAGCAGTTCCCAGCTCTTGGAGAGTGTGGGCTCATTATCGCCAACCATCAAATACTGAGCAGACAGGATGCAGGGGTTTCCCCACCAGGGGAGCTGGCACACGAGCTCTGAGGAAAAGGGAGCTGAGTCCATTTCCTGCAATTGTTAAAGAAGGATGACGGCCTGGCTCTTGGGTATTCAGAGTCCTGTGTGCATTACTGTTCTCATGTGACTCTAGGACCTCAGTATAGGATCTCAGGTCTTCATCTTCTACAGAGAAATCCCCTCTGCTTAGGTACCCAGGAGAATAAATTATTTTTTTCTATTATAGTTAATAAAAATTTATAGAGTGCTTCACAGTTTGCAAAGCCCTGACATGGAGATTAAATGTCTTATTTGATAATGTCTTTTATTTTAATCACAACAGCAACAGTAATAGTAACAATAACAAGCATTATTAGAATCAGTGAGTTTAGCTAAGTTGCAGGATATACAGTTCATATATAAAAATCTACTGTATTTCCATATGTTAACAACAAACAACTTGACTTCATAGCTTGTTGAGGTACAGTTGACATAAATAAGCTACACATACTTAAAATGTACAATTTGATGTTTCATATACACATACACTCATGAAACCATAACCCCAATCAAGAAAATGAACTTATCCATTGCCCACAAAATTTTCTCCAATCCTTGGTAATCCCTCTCTCTCACCCCTCCATGCCCTTTCTTCACCCTCATCTGTTTTCTGGCACTATTAATTGGTTTGCATTTTCTAGATTTTCATGTATATGAAATTATAGACTATGACGTCTTCTTGGTCTGGTTTCTTTCACTCAGCATTTTATTTTGAAGTGCCTTCATGTTCCTAGAGGCTCTTTGAGCTTCCTAGACCTGTAGCATTAGAATTTTCACCAAATTTGAAAATTTGTCCAGTTTTTAATTTCTTTTAATACTTTTCATGATCCTCTCTCTCCCCTCCCCTTCAAGGAATCTATAGCACACAACTTAGGACATATTGGGTTGGCCAGAAATTTTGTTCGTATTTGTCTGTACGATGGTATCGCTAAGTCGCTTCAGTCGTGTCCGACTCTGTGCGACCCCAGAGATGGCAGCCCACCAGGCTCCACCATCCCTGGGATTCTTCAGGCAAGAACACTGGAGTGGGTTGCCATTTCATTCTCCAATGCATGAGCATGAAAAGTGAAAGTGAAGTTGCTCAGTAAGTGTCTGACTCTTCGTGACTCCATGGACTGCAGCCTACCAGGCTCCTCCGTCCATGGGATTTTCCAGACAAGAGTACTGGAGTGGGGTGCCATTGCCTTCTCCAGTACGATGGTATGAAAAACCCCAAACAAACTTTTTGGCCAACCCAATATATTAGGACTCATATCTCACTTATGCTCCCTTTTGTGGGTTTATTTTCCTCAGTCTTTTTTTTTTTCTTTCTCTGTGTTTCATTTTGGATAGTTTCTATTGCTTCAAATCTACGAATTTTTTTCTGCTTTGGTGTTCAATCTGCCACTAATTCCATCAAATACATTTCTTGACACAAACATCATAGTTTTCATCACTAAAAGTTAAATTTAGTTCTTTTTTTTATATTGTGCATGTCACTACTTAACATTTTCCATCTTTCCTCTAGTATTTTGGACATACAGAATACAGTTAGGAATTCTCTTAATGTCCTTGTCCATGAATTCTGTCATCTGAGTAATTCTGGTTCATTTTCAATTGAATGAATTTTCCCGGAATTATAGATCACAATTTTCTGATTCTTTATATATCTAGTCATTTTTACATTGGATGCCATACAATGTGAATTTTTTACCTCCTTGAGTGCCGGATTTTGTTTTCCCAAATATTCTTGAGTTTAGTTATGGAGTGGACTTATGTTACCGGGAAACATCACTTTTGATCCCTTTGAGTATTGTGGTTAGGTTTTGTTAGAACCAAAGCAGCATTTAGCCTAAAGCTTATGAATTTTTTGAGGTTTTTCTACTCTCACTGGTAGGAACAATAACTATTCTTGGCTCTGTGCAAGCTTTAAGTATTGTTTACTCTAAACTTTGTGAGTGATTCTTTCCCTGGCCGCTGGTAGTTTCTTCTCCAGCATGAACTGATTTGTATTCGCTTTAAGACTCTAGGGGACTCTGCAGCCCTCTGAATTCTCTCTCAGTGCAGTTCTAGTCCCTCCAGTACCCTGATCTGCAAACTCTAGTCAGCTCGGCCTCCCAGAACGCCTAACAGTATGTTCTCAGCTCCAGGAAACTGCGGGGCTCTGCCGGAGTTGCTGCCCTCTTTACTATGGTTTGGACACTCTCCAGGTGATGGGTGAGGCAATCATAGGGCTTAATTAGGTTTTTTTTTCCATCACTAAAAAAATCACTGTCTTTTCTTGCCTGATGTCCCATGACTTGAAAACCTTTGTTTTATCTATTTTGTTCAGCATTTTAGTTCTTTCAGTAAGAGACTATATCTCTGTTACTCCATCTTGGTTGGCAACAAGTTTCATAACTGGAAACTGAAATTTAAAAAAAAAACACTATGTTTACAATAACATCAAAACCTATATGGGAAAGAAACTTAAAAAAAAAAGAATGGATATATGTATGTGTATAACTGATTCAGTTTGCTGCACAGCAGAAACTAACGCAATATTATAAATCAACTATACTCCAATAAAATTAATCTGTATACACACACACACACACACACACACATATATATATATATTTCAGGGAAAAAAATACAATGTGTATAAAACCTGTATACTAAAAATTACAAAACATTTCTGAGAGGAATTAAAAATGGACCTAGATAAATGGAGAGATGAACTGAGTTTGTTTATCAGAAGACACAATACTGATAAGATGTCAATTCTCCCAAGACTGATCTATTGACTCAGTGCAATTTCAACCAAATCCCAGCAGGGTTTTCTTTTGTAGAAATTGATAAATGGATTTTAAAATTTATATGGAAATACAAATGAAGATCTAGGCTGTTGAGTTATTGTGAAAAAAGGAGAAAATCTGAAGTAATTATGCTACCCAATTTTAAGACTTAGTAAAACTATAATAGTAAAGATGTTGTGATATTAATGTTGGAGTGAATAGAGATCAATGAAATAGTATATAGAGTCCAGAAATAGATCCTGATATCCAGTCTATTGATTTTCAGCAAAGGTACCAAGGTAATCCAATGGAATAAAGGATAGCCTTTTCAATTAAAAAAAAAAGTCCTTGAAGAATTGATTATATGGAAAAAAAACATCCTAGGCCCGTACCTCACACCATGTAAAAAATTAACTCAAAATGTATCACTTAAATGTAATATTTAAAAGTATAAAAACTTCTAACTAAAATAAAATGTAGGAAAAAACTTTTTATTTAAATTATGAAAATATTTCTTAGGAGACACAAAAATAAATGAACCACAAAAGAACAACTATTATAAACTAGTCTTTATGAAAATCTAAACTGTAATAAGGAGCCTGACATTTTGATGTTTTATTTTTACTGCTGACATCTTTCAAACCCCACAATTCCATTTTCCCCTTCTGCCCAACATCTGGGCTAGTTGATAAAAAATTCGAGGTGCTCCCACCTTTGTTGCCAAGTTCAAACAGGCAAGTTCAAAATAGGCAAGGCCTGGCTCTCATACACAGGAATCCTCACTCCAACCCCACTCCCTAGTTACAATAAAAATAAAACCTTTTCCCTGCTTTTTCAAGCCATTTTTGGACCTTTTTAGGTGCCTGCCCTGCTCTCCCCAGAAAGAATCATTGTTGAGTAATAAACCTTTTCTTACCTTCTTGATGCATGTGTTGAATCAAAGTCGCAACAACTAAATCAAACTTGACGGGGAGGAACCCATCCTGTTTCCATGAGATAACAACAGAAAAACTTTCACACTTCAAAAGACACTGTTAAGAAAATGAAAAGGCAAGTGACAGGCCAGGAGGAAGTATTTGCAAACATATGTCTATAAGGGGCATTTATCTAGAATATATAAAAGGACTCTTACACCTCAACAATAGGAAAACAAACAACTTCACTTTTAAAACTGACAAAAGATTTGAACAGATTCTTCACCAAAAGGTGTACAAATGACAAACAGTCATATGAAAATATGATGAACATCATTCATCATTAGGAAAATGCATATCAAAACAATGAGATATCACAAAAAGCCTCTTGATGAAAGTGAAAGAGGAGAGTGAAAAAGTTGGCTTAAAGCTCAACATTCAGAAAACAAAGATCATGGCATCTGGTCCCATCACTTCATGTCAAACAGATGGGGAAACAATGGAAACAGTGTCGGACTTTATTTTTGGGGGCTCCAAAATCACTGCAGATGGTGACTGCAGCCATGAAATTAAAAGACGCTTACTCCTTGGAAGAAAAGTTATGACCAATCTAGATAGCATATTCGAAAGTAGAGACATTACTTTGCCGACTAAGGTCCGTCTAGTCAAGGCTATGGGTTTTCCTGTGCTCATGTATGGATGTGAGAGTTGGACTGTGAAGAAGGCTGAGTGCCAAAGAATTGATGCTTTTGAACTGTGGTGTTGGAGAAGACTCTTGAGAGTCCCTTGGACTGCAAGGAGATCCAACCAGTCCATTCTAAAGGAGATCAGCCCTGGGATTTCTTTGGAAGGAATGATGCTAAAGCTGAAGCTCCAGTACTTTGGCCACCTCATGTGAAGAGTTGACTCATTGGAAAAGACTCTGATGCTGGGAGGGAGTGGGGGCAGGAGGAGAAGGGGACGACAGAGGATGAGATGGCTGGATGGCATCACTGACTCGATGGACGTGAGTCTCAGTGAACTCCAGGAGTTGGTGATGGACAGGGAGGCCTGGCGTGCTGCGATTCATGGGGTCGCAAAGAGTCAGACACGACTGAGCGACTGAACTGAACTGAACTGAGATTAACAAAATTACAAAGACTGACAATACTGAGTGCTGCTGAGGATGTGGAAAAATTGGAGATTTTCATCCATGACTAGTGGAAATACAAAATTAATTGTATAGTCACTTTGGAAAGCAATTTGGCAGTTTCTTACAAATTAAACATGGACTTACTATACAATCTAGCAACCTCACTTTTAGGTATTTACCCAGCAAAAATGAAAACATATCATACAAAGATTTATACTCAAATGATTATAGTAACTTTGTTCATAATAACCAGAAACTGGAAACAAGCCAAATGCCCACCAACTAGTCAATGGCTAAACAAAATGTTGTGTATCCACAAAATGAAATATTACTCAGCAATAAAAAGGAACTGCTGATACAAGCAACATTGTGGATGCATATTAAAAGCATTATGCCACATGAAAGAAGCCAAATTCAAAACAGTATATGCTACATAATTCCATTTATATAAAATTCTACAAAAGATTAAAGCAGGGATACGGGAGGATTTATTGGCAATAAGACACAATAGAATGGGTAATGGAAATGCCCGGTAACATCACTGTAGTATCAATCATATAACTATATACACTTATCAAAACACATCAAATGAGAAGTTCTTGCAAATTATTTACTTGCTTAAATCTGATTCCTCCAGAGGAACCTCAGTCCCTCACAAAAGTGATGAACCCAATAGCAGAGCTTCAGAGCCTTGTGAACCTGAGGTTGTGGGCAGGGGCCTGAAGTTTTAGGGAGAATAAGATGGCAGAGGAGTAGGTGGACATGGAGTACATCGCTCTCCACGGATACATCCGGAATACACCTTCAGACACAGTAGCGCATGCAGAACACCAGCTGAGACCAAACAGGAGTACCTGGCCAGTGGAAAAGAACCATGCAAAGCCCTGAGCCTTAGGAGTGGAAGCACTGACGACCTTAGACCACCAGGGAACTAACCCTAGGGAGTGTCAAATAGTAAGAGCTCACACAAACGAAACCACTTGAACATAAGACCCAGCATCACCCAGCCACTAGCAGCACCCTGTGCAGGGTGTCTCATCTAAACAACAAACAAAACAAAAATACAAACCAAATCATCAGCAGACAGAATTGCCACCTCACTCAGCCTTGCCCGTCAGAGGAAAAACACACAAACAAAAACTCAGCACAAATCTCACCCTATACAAAGCTCACACAAATCCCTGGACCAACCTTAGGAAAGCAGAAACCAAAAGGAAGAAAGAATTCTACTTTCTTCAAGGAAAGAATTCAACTTTCCTTGAAGCCTGGCAAAAGGAGACCTCAAACACAATAAGTTTAAAAAAAAAAAATTGTGAAAATGCAGAGAAATACTACACAAATGAAGAAACAAACTAGAAACACAGAAGTCCAAATAAATGAAGAGGAAATAAGCAAACTGCCTGAAAAAGAAATCAGAATAATGATAGTAAAGATGATTTTAAAAAACCTTGAAAACAAAATGGAGAAAATGCAAGAATCAACAAAGACCTAGAAGAATCAAAGAATAAACATACAGAGACAAATGACACAATTACTGAAATTAAAATACTCTAGAAGGGATCAATAGCAGAATATTTGAAGCAGAAGAATGAAACAGTGAGATGGAAGATAAAATGGTGGAAATAACTTCTGAAGAGCAGAATAAAGTAAAAAGAATGAAAAGAACTGAGGATAGTCTCAGAGACCTCTGGGACAATATCAAACATACCAACATTCAAATTATAGAGGTCCCAGAGGAGGAAGAGAAAAAGAAAGGCTATGAGGAAATTTTTGAAGATATTATAGTTGAAAATTTCCCCAACATGGAAAAATAAATAGTCAGTCAAGCCCCAGAGACACAAAGAGTCCCATACAGGATAAACCCAAGGAGAAACATGCCAAGACACACAGTAGTCAAACTAACAAAAACTAAACACAAAGAAAGAATATTAAAAGCATTAAGGGAGAAGAAACAAGTAACATACAAGGGAAACCCCATATGCTTAACAGCTGATCTTTCAGCAGAAACTGCAGGCCAGAAAGGAATGGTAGGATATATTCCAAGTACTGAATGGGAAAAATCTACAACCAAGATTACTGTAACTGGCAAGGATCTCATTCAAAGTTGATGGAGAAATAAAAAGCTTTCCAGACAAGCAAAAGTTAAGAAAATTCAGTACCACCAAACCAGCTTTACAACAAATGTTAAAGGGACTTATATAGTCAAAAAATACAAAAGAAGAAAAAAGATCTACAAAATCAACCACAAACAATTAAGAAAATGGCAATAGGAACATATACATCAATAATTACTTTAAGTGTAAATGGATTAAATGCTCCAACCAAAAGGCACAGACTGGCTGAACGGATACAAAAACAAGACCCATATATATGCTATCTACAAGAAACCCACTTCAGGCCTCAAGACACATAGATTGAAAGTGAGAGGATCAAAAAATATATTCCATGCAAATGGGAAGCAAAAGAAAGCTGGAGTAGCAATCCTCACATCAGACAAAATAGATCTTCAGATAAAGAAGATTACAAGAGATAAGGAAGGACACTACATAATGATCAGGGGATCATTCCAAGAGGAAGACATAACAATTGTTAAGTATCTATGCACACCAACATATGAGCACCTCAATACATAAGACAAACACTAATAGACGTAAAAGGAAAAATTGACAGTAACAAAATAATAGTAGGAGACTTTAACACCCCACTCACACCAATGGACAGATCATCAAAACAGAAAATTAATAAGGAAATGCAAGTCTTAAATGATACATTAGATGAGATGGATCTCATTGATCTCTTCAGGACATTCCATCCAAATGCAGAAGAACACACCTTCTTCTCAAGTGCACATGGAAAATTCTCCAGGCTAGACCATATCTTGGATCACAAATCAAACCTCAGTAAATTTAAGAAAATTGCAATTGTAATCAAGCATCTACTCTGAGCACACCCCTATGAGACTAGATACCAATTACAAGAAAAAAGACTACAA
Organism: Budorcas taxicolor; assembly: GCF_023091745.1. NCBI lineage: Eukaryota > Metazoa > Chordata > Mammalia > Artiodactyla > Bovidae > Budorcas > Budorcas taxicolor. The sequence goes on from NC_068911.1 coordinate 64,727,870, forward strand.
AAAAACACAAACACACGGAGGTTAAACAACACATTTCTAAATAGTCAACAGGTTACTGAAGAAATCAAAAGGGAAATCAAAAAGTATATAGAAACAAATGACAATGAAAACATGACAACTCAAAACCCAAGGGATGCAGCAAAAGCAGTTCTAAGAGGGAAGTTTATAGCAATACAATCCTACCTCATGAAACAAGAAAACGTCAAATAGACAACCTAACTTTACACCTAAAGCAACTGGGAAAAGAACAAAAAAACCCCAAAATTAGCAGAAGGAAAGAAATCATAAAGATCCGAGCAGAAATAAATGAAAAAAAGTGAAAGATACAATAGTAGAGATTAATAAAACTAAAAGCTGGTTCTTTGAGAAGATAAACAAAATTGACAAGCCTTTAGCCAGACTCATCAAGAAAAAAAGAGAAGAATAAAATCAACAAAATTAGAAATGAAAAAGGAGAGGTTACCTCAGACAATGCAGAAATACAAAGGATTATAAGAGACTATTATGAACACTTATATGGCAATAAAATGGATGACCTGGAAGAAATGGACAGATTCTTAGAAAAGTTCTATCTTCCAAGACTGAACCGGGAAGAAATAGAAATTATGAACAACCCAATTACAAGCACTGAAATTGAAGATGTGACAAAAATTCTCCCAGAAAACAAAAGCCCAGGACCAGATAGCTTCACAGGAAAATTTTATCGAACATTTAGAGAAGAGCTAATGCCTATCCTTTTAAAACTCTCAAACAATTTCAGAGGACAGAACACTTCCAAACTCATTCTCCAAGGCCACCATAACCCTGACACCAAAACCAGACAAAGACAGCACACAAAAAGAAAACTACAGGCCAATATCACTGATAAACATAGATGAAAAAGTCCTCAACAAATTTTACCAAAGAGAATTCAGGAAAACATCAAAAAGCTCATACACCATGATCAAGTTGGGTTTATTCCAGCGATGCAAGGATTCTTCAATATATGCAAATCAATGTGATATACCATATTAACAAATTGAAAGATAAAAATCATATGATCATCTCAATAGATGCAGAAAAAGCCTTTGACAAAATTCAGCACCCATTTATGATTAAAACTCTTTAAAAAATGGACATAGAAGGCACCTACCTCAACATAGTAAAGACCGTATATGATAAGCCTACAGCAAACATTATTCTAAATGGTGAAAAACTGAAAGCATTCCCCCTAAGATCAGGAACAAGACAAGGGTGTCCATTTTTGCCACTATTATTCAACATAGTTCTGGAAGTCCTAGCTACACCAGTCAGAGAAGGAAAAGAAATAAAAGGAATCCAGATTGGAAAAGAAGTAAAGCTCTCACTGTTTGCAGATAACATGATACTGTACATAGAAAATCCTAAAGATCATATCAGAAAATTTCTAGAGCTAATCAGTGAATTTAGCAAAGTTGTAGGATACAAAATTAATACACAGAAATCACTTGCATTTCTATACACTAAAAATGAAAAATCAGAAAAAGGAAATTAAGGAATCAATCCCATTCACCGTTGCAACAAAAAGAATTAAATATCTAAGAATAAACTTACCTAAGGAGACAAAAGAGCTGTACATAGAAAATTATAAGACACTAATGAAAGAAATCAAAGATGACATAAACAGATGGAGAGATATGCCATGTTCCTGGGTAGGAAGAGGCAATATTGTGAAAATGACTATACTACCAAGTGCAATCTACAGATTCAATATGATACCTATCAAATTATGAATGACATTTTTCACAGAACTAGAACAAAATATTTCACAATTCATATGGAAACACAAAAGACCCCAATTAGCCAAAGAAGTCTTGAGAAAGAATGGAGCTGGAGGAATCAACTTTCCTGACTTCAGATTATACTACAAAGCTACAGTCATCAAGACAGTATGGTACTGGCACAAAAAAAGAAATATAGGCCAATGGAACAAGATAGAAGGCCCAGAAATAAACGCATGCACCTATGGGTAGCTTATTTTTGACAAAGGAGGCAAGAATATACAGTGGGGCAAAGATAGCCTCTTCAATAAATGGTGCTGGGAAAACTGGACAGCTACATGTAAAAGAATGAAATTAGAACACTTCCTAACACATACACAAAGATAAACTCAAAATGGATTAAAGACCTAAATGTAAGACCAGAAAATATAAAACTCTTAGAGGAAAACCTAGGCAGAACACTCAATGACATAAATCAAAGCAAGATCGTCTATGACCCACCTCCTAGAGTAATAGAAATAAAATCAAAAGTGAACAAGTGGGACCTGATTAAACTTAAAAGCTTTGGCACAGCAAAGGAAACTATAAGCAAGGTGAAAAGACAACCCTCAGAATGGGAGAAAATAATAGAAGATGAAATAACTGACAAAGGATTAATTTCCAAAATATATGAGCAACTCATACAAATCAATGCCAGAAAAACAAACAACCCAATCAAAAAGTGGGAGACCTAAATAGACATTTCTGCAAAGAAGACATACAGATGGCTAACCAGCACATGAAAAGATGCTCAATATCACTCATTATCAGAGAAATGCAAATCAAAACTACAATGAGATATCACCTCAAATTGGTCAGAATGGCCATAATAAAAAAATCTACAAACAATAAATGCTGGAGAGGGTGTGGAGAAAAGGGAATGCTCTTACACTGTTGGTGGGAATGTAAATTGATACAGCCACTATGGAAGATGGTATGGAGATTCCTTAAAAAACTAAGAATAAAACCACCATGTGACCCAGCAATCCCACTCCTAGGCATATACCCTAAGGAAACCAAAATTGAAAAAGACACATGTATCCCATTGTTCACTGCAGCACTATTTACAATAGCTAGAACATGGAAGCAACCTAGACGTCCATCAACAGATGAATGGATAAAGAAGCTGTGGCAAGTATACACAATGGAATATTACTCAGCCACAAAAACGAGTGCATTTGTGTCGGTTCTAATGAGGTGGATGAACCTAGAACCTATTATACAGAGTGAAGTAAGTCAGAAAGAGAAAGATAAATATTGTATTCTAATGCATATATACAGAATCTAGAAAAACGGTACTGAAGAATTTATTTACAGGACAGCAGTGGAGAAACAGACATAGAGAATAGGCTTATGGACATGGGGAGGGGGAGGAGAGGGTGAGATGTATGGAAAGAGTAACATGGAAACTTACATTACCATATGTAAAATAGATAGGCAATGGGAATTTGCTGTATGGCTAAGGAAACTCAAACAGGGGCTCTGTATCAACCTAGAGGGGTGGGATGGGGAGGGAGATGGGAGGGAGGTTCAAAACGGAGGGGATATATGTATACCTCTGGCTGATTCATGTTGAGGTTTGACAAAAAACAGCAAAATTCTGTAAAGCAATTATCCTTCAGTAATAAATAAACAAATTTTTAAAAAGCACATCAAATTATACCTTAAGACTGATACATTTTATTATAGATATTTTACACCTCAGTGAAAAAAATTTAAAACAATAGCTATCAGGGATTGACTGAGGTAGCACTGTACAGTGCTCTTTAGATTGTTCTCTGTTTCATATACATTGACTTACTTGATCCTTGCACGTTTCCAGAATGGTTCTGGAATATTACCCAGAAGCAGGACAAAGATATGACAGAGCAAATAGGAAGTCAGCCCAAAATCAAAACAATGCTACACTCCTGATTGCATCTATGACATTCAGTCCATTCAATAAGTCGCTAAAGTTAGAAGCATTAATTATTGTATCCCTAAAATCATGTTACATTCCCTTGATGACCCATATTCCCCATTCTGTACTTAGGGAAAGACTGAGTCTCACTGCATTAGAATAAGGAGACAACAGCACTTCAGCCTCGAGAAGGTCCTTGGCTATGTATCAAATAGATACATATGCTATAGCAACAAATAGAATCATTTAGTGGTAAGGGTAGGATCTCAGAGAGAGCAAATGACTTGACCATAGTACACAGCTAACCTCAAGTGTTTTAATTCCTAGATCAGAGTGCTTTCCTGAATACTACCACATCTCTGACTCACCACTCATTGTTGTTTAGTCTCTAAGTCTTGTCTGACCCTTTGCCACCCATGGACTGCAGCACAGCAGGCTTCCTTGTCCTTCACTATCTCTTGGAGTTTGCTCCAATTCATGTTCAGTTCAGTTCAGTTCAGTTCAGTTGCTCAGTTGTGTCCCACTCTTTGCAACGCCATGAATTGCAGCATGCCAGGCCTCCCTGTCCATCATCAACTCCCGGAGTTCACCCAAACTCATGTCCATCGAGTTGATGATGCCATCCAGCCATCTCATCCTCTGTCGTCCCCTTCTCCTCCTGCCCCCAATCCCTCCCAGCATCAGAGTCTTTTCCAGTGAGTCAACTCTTCGCATGAGGTGGCCAAAGTACTGGAGCTTCAGCTTTAGCATTCATGTTCACCATTGGTAAATTTTAATAATGTGTTGGCTATTATTGTGTTTATATATTGTTAATGTAGTATAAGTAATATTATTAATATATATATTGTGTTAGTATTGTATATAATTCATCTGCCAGATTGTTTATTAAAAAAAAAAACTCCTTGAATTTTTCCCAATTTAATCCAATATTAAAAACTGGAAAGTTAATTGTCTTCAGATTCCTACTTTATCTCTAGTATGTCTGCTAGGCCACCCACTTACCTCAGAGGATGGGCTGGAAAAGCTCTGAGTAGGAGCTTTTATGTAGAGTTATCATTAATTCAGCAAATTACCATTAATTCAACAATTCAATACACTGCTCATGTGCCAGGCCTTGTGTTAAGTATTGGGAGCATGATGGAAACAAGTTAGAGTTCTCACCTCCCAAGCTGTCCTGCAGTGACAGATACGATGGGCTTCCCAGGTGGCACTGGTGGTAAAGAACCCACCTGCCAACGCAGGAGAGACAAGAGATGAGGGTTAGATCCCTGGGTTGGGATGAGTCCCTGGCAGAGGGCACAGCAACCCACCCCAGTATTCTTGCCTGGAGAATCCTATGGACAGAGGAGCCTGGAGGGCTATAGTCCGTAGAGTGGCAAAGAGTCAGACGGGACTAAAGTGACTTAGCATGCACGCACAACAGATAAGAACAGGCAAATACAATGGAGTGCGATGAGTAATCTGAGGAAGGAGTGCTGACTGCGTGATGCAAGAAAGAAAGACACCTGGTCAGAGGAGCCAAGGGGGCTCAGATAAAGCTTTGCCTAAATAGACACATATAAATATTATATTATATGTGTTTGGTTCACCTCAGCAGTCATGACTAACTAAAGCGACAAAGATTTCCACTAGCTTGCACGGTTGGGTGGGCAGGAAAAGGTCTCCTGACAGACCTCACACCCCTCCCTGAGGGCTTTAAATGTAGGCCCCTCCTCACCTCCCTGTGATTTAAAAGAAACGCCATTGCACCCTGAGCAGACAGAAAAAGAGAACTGGGTTGTTCCAGAACAAGAATGTCTGCCTTGAAATTACATGCATCCTCTCCTGTGATTTTGCAAATGAAAGACATCAAAATGAGCAGCGATGTTGGTGAGAGCCTGTGGTAGGTGGAAGAATGGCCTCCAAAGATGTCCCCATCCCAGTCCTCAGAACCTGTGAATACAGAACCTTAGTTGGCAAACGGCACTTTGCAAATGCCATCCAGGTTGAGGACTTGGAAATAAGTATCCTGGATTATACCGGTGGACCCCCTCTCCTTAAAAGCAGAGGAGGAAGTCAGAGATGCAGAGAGAGGTGTGACTCAGAAGAAGAATCAGAGAGTACAACTCTTCCGGCTTTGAAGAGGGAGAAAGGAGAGTATGAGCCAAGAAATGTGGACTACCTCTAGAAGCAGGAAGGATTCTCCCCTAACCAGCCAACAGGTTGATTTTAGCCAGTGAGACTTACACTGAACTAATGACCTATAAGACTGTAAGGAGATAAGCTTGTATGTTTAAGCTGCTGCTTATGGTAACTTCTTACAGTGGCAATAGAAAACTAATACAAAATTTGTGACCCCCCCCCTCACTCATGTGGGCTGAAAATGTGGTTAAGAAACAGTTTCCAGAAGATAATAACCTATGGGGCTTCCCTGATAGCTCAGATGGTAAAGAATCTACCAGCAATGCAGGAGACCTGGGTTCTATTCCTGAATGGGGATCCCTGGAGAAGGGCATGGCAACCCACTCCAGTATTCTTGCCTGAAGAATTCTATGACCTACAAATAAGCTAGTGTCAAAGATAACCATTTAAACTGTGTGTGTGTATATAAGGTTGGACATGGAAGGCTATTTTCTCTATTAAAGAAATACATTTTGGGGACTTCCCTGGCTGTCCAGCAGTTAGGACTTCACCATCAAATGCAGGGGGTGTGGGTTCAATCCCTGGTCAGGGAGCTAAAATCCCACATGCTTCACAGCCAAAAAGCCAAACCATAAAACAGAAGCAGTATTGTAACAAATTCAATAGACTTTAAAAATGGTCCACATCAAAAATATTTTTTAAAAATCATTTTTAAAAAAGAAATGTGTTTCACTGCAGGGAGAGATGGTTTCTTGAGGAAGATGCATATTTTTCTGCAGGTGTCTTTGAGAGTCTGAGAAGTTCACTGTGAATACCATGTACATCTTCTCCCAAAGGGAAAACAAAGGTAAAGTATTGACCATTCGTGGGCTATCGGCCATGAGAAGCCACAGGGAGTGATGCAGGCCTGAGTACCAGAATCTATGCATTCATTCTTTTCCCAGGACTCAGTGCTGCTGAGAATGTACCTAAGGAGACAAATAGGTTATTGGGGCAATAAAAACCAGAGATATGTGGTGTGAGACTCATTACTTGCTTTTACTGTCCAAACAATCAGAAAGAGCAATCTGTAAGTATGCTTTCACAGTAATGTTGGAAAGGAATTCTTCTCCCCCTTCTTAGTCATAAAAAGACACCCATGAGGATACATGGAATTGCATCATGAATTTTTCCTTTGTCCCCAGCAGGATTCTGCCTTGTATTTGCTAAAAGTGGGATTTATGTGAAATAGACTCTTAGCCTCTCTAAAAGTTCGCCTTCAGACACAGATCAAACAATAATAGCTGTGTGATAATACCTTGGCCCTTATGATGTTAAGAAACTGTCTAAACGCATTTGGAAATGTTCTTTCCCATCTTTGCTTTCCCTGAAGTGCAAGTCATTTGCTCTTTTATTTTCCTGTAGCTCTGTCCTTTGTACCCCTTTTTGTTCATGTTCCTGGAGATGAGGTATTAGATTTGAGGAGCTTTATACAACATCACAAACCCCTAAAACAGGCGAGATCTTCAAGGGTTCATCTAATCCCCACTAATCTGGGGCTTGGCCCAAGCACGCTGAGGTCTAAAATGTTTTCCATGCTCAGAAAGACTACCCGGTTTGGGGACTATTATAGTTTGCATTGTGCCCCCAACCCAAATTCATATGTTGAAATTCTAACCCCAGGACTTACCATGTGACTGTATTTGGAGACAGGATCTCTAAAGAGGTAATTAAATTTAAATGAAGTTATTAGAATGGGGTCCTAATCTGACGAATGGCCTTATAAGAAAAGATTAGGACGCAAAGGAGGAAGACCATGTGAAGATGCAGTGAGCAGACAGCCATCTCCAAGCCAAGGAGAGAGACCTTCGAAGAAGTCAACCCTGTGACACCTTGACCTCGGACTTCTAGCCCCAGAATTATGAGACAATGAATTTCTGTCTAAACCATCCACCCAGTGGACCCTTGTATGGCAGTCCTTGCATATTAATAGAGACTAAACCTTTTAGTCTATTTACTGTTAGGAAAATTATCCTAACATCTAAGGAAAATCACACTCGCTCTAAAGAGTGGCCTTTTAATTTTGTATTTCAGGAAACGGTTAGCAAGTTTTTTAAAACAACGACCCTGAATATATTAAGGGAAGGCCAAGTGTTAGCCAAAGAAGGGGTATGCAGAGTACTATTTCAGCCCCTTTGTTTTACAGATGAGGAAACTGCAACCCGAATAGGTGACCTGAGGCTTGCAAAGTCACCCAAAGTCACTGCAAGCCAGCAATGAAACCCAAGAAGGGTGTGGGCACAGGGCCCAGGCCCCGGCCCACTGTTGTCTAACTCTCACCAGAACAACCAGGAAAGGTGCTAAGAGAAATCAGTGTCAGGAAGAATAGCCTGAATCAAGTGAGGTGTGGAGAGTGGGTGGGAGTATGGTTGTACGGTAGCTTTTGGTTCTTATTTTCCATGGTAATAAAAATTGTGCAAACTTTAACAGACCAAAAAGCTCTAGACATACATTTCATAGGCAGCTCAGATGATTCCCTGTACTTCTGACAAGCTGCCATTATCTGATGTTACAGTCTCCCTCCTCTGGGAGCTGAGGAAGTCACCATTTCCTCGCCCTGACATGGAGAACCTCAGGATGGGAGGCACCACTTTGTGTAACCAGGCATGCTTCCCGGCCTCTGAAGGTTTCATCCACTCCCCCAATTGTCCTCCATCTCACTTTTTTTGTCGGGACCTTTCAGCTCATATCTATCTTTTTCTAGAAGCTTTTCAACAGACAGAAAGCTCTATATAAATCATAAAGTAAGTACAGACAGAATTTCATTATCTTACCCTTATTTCTTTTTTTTTTTTTCTCACCAATTCTTCAGTCTCTCACATAGCAAAGGAGTGGCAGGGTTCACACATATAGTTCAAAGCACTATACTTCCTCACTGAGAGTCCAGCTCCCTTTCCACCAAAGTACATCAGATCTATCCATTTCCCTGGTGACCTCTGATGCCACGAGGAGCCAAGGCAGGTGCAGAATCAGCTGATGGAGATGGGTAGGGTTGCCACCCTGCAGGGGCTTAGAAGCAACAAATGGAGGCAAAGCCTTCAATTTAGGGGTAAGATTAAGTCCATCAAATAAAGCACAGAGGCAGGGCCCAGAGCTAAGCTGGACTGTGACATCTCCAGCTATCAACTAAGCAGAATTGTCTCCTGTGAACCTTCTGACCAGGTTCAACTTTCTCAAAGAGAAGTCTATAGACCACCTGTGACAGAATCACCTAAAGGCCTGCTAAAAACTCAGATTTCTGGGCTTTCCAGGTGGCTCAGTGGGAAAGCATCCTCTGCCAATGCATGAGACACAAGTTCAATCCCTGGTCTGGGAATATCCCACATGCCCCAGAGCAACTAAGCCCGTACACCACAACAATCGAGCCTGTGCTCCAGAGCCCAGGACCCACAACTACTGAGCCCACGTGCCCCAGAGCTCGTGCTCTACAGCAGGAGAAACCGCAGTGGTGATAAGTCTGAACACCACAACAGAGAGTAGCCCCTGCTCTCTGCAACTAGAGAAAAGCCCAGTCAGCAGGGAAGACCCAGCATACCGAAAATAACTAAGTTAAAAAAAAAATACTCAAATTGAGTCCCACTCCAGAGTTAGGATTTTAGCAGCTTGTCAAAAGTAGAAGTGACAGCCTTTGGGGACATTCAACCTTATACTTTTGTGCTTGTTTTTAAAAGCCATGGGATAGACATTCTAGAACATCAGGAATTGTAGCAAAATCTAAATTTTAAATATAGATGTGCTTTGTAAACTGAAAAATACAACAGAAATATTAGCAGAATGTGAATTTTTTTAAAAACTTATAGCTATTAATATTTTCAGAGAAGTAAAAAAGTTCCACTCAGCAAAAACTATTTTTAGAAAGAGATTCATGGTTTTTCTATGTGACTTTAACATCCAACTCACTGATTATAACATCATGAGGTTTTCTCTTTTACTAAGTCTCTGTTGTTTTATCTGTTATCAGGCAGGCAAATTCCCCAAAGGAATAAAAGCATTAAATACAATGCTATACACACTACAGTAAAAACTTCCATCCATTTCCCAACAGCTGTTGCTTTTTAGAGAAACCAAATATTTTTGGAAAGGGCCACAAACATTCTGGATTCAAACCATTTATTGGCTTTGGAAACGTAACATGCAGTCATCTTGCCAGTTTTAATCTTGCAGTTCCATTAAACACACCACAACTGCATCATAAAACAGAAAAGGGAAGAATTTATAAACAAATAAAGCAGTTAATTGGGGCAATAAAGTAGCAGTTTTCTCCCGAGTGTGGAATTGGTTGTTTCAGCATACAGAACTGTTTTCCACGGGTCTAGAGACTACCGGAGGCAAACACAGATCAAAGATTTCAGGATTGCTCCTGGGTCCCTGACACTTACCCCCACTGCTATGCCCTCAGCATCCCCAGTTTCACTGGCTGTAAATATTTCCACTGCAAGGAGATCCAATCAGTCCATTCTAAAGGAGATCAGCCCTGGGTGTTCTTTGGAAGGAATGATGCTAAAGCTGAAACTCCAGTACTTTGGCCACCTCATGAGAACAGTTGACTCATTGGAAAAGACTCTGATGCTGGGAGGGATTGGGGGCAGGAGGAGAAGGGGACGACAGAGAATGAGATGGCTGGATGGCATCACCGACTCGATGAACGTGAGTTTGAGTGAACTCCAGGAGTTGGTGATGGACTGGGAGGCCTGGCGTGCTGTGATTCATGGGATCACAAAGAGTCGGACACGACTGAGCGACTGAACTGAACTGAACTGAACTGAACTGAAATACTTCCACGGAGAGGAGCAGCTCCAAGGCCAGTCCTCTTCTGATCTCTGTTCCGTAGCTGGGGTTCTGAAGAGCAAAGAAGGGAACGCTGGGAGGTCCACAACTATGGCTGCATCTGCAGCACAGCACTCAGGTGCAGGGAGGGAGACGTAGTCTCGGATGAGCTTCTCTTTCCTGAACCACACGCACCTGAGGACTGGGCAGTGCTGTGACCTAACTGTATTGTCTCTCACATGCACTGTTAAGAAAAGAGGACGCTTTGGAGCCACATGAATTGTGTCCCAACCCCTGGCTCTCACTTGCTTTACGACCAGGAGCAAAAGCAAGATCTTTAATCTGAGTTTCATTCATTTAATCATTAATACATATTTGTTGAGCATCTACTACATAGCAGGTTCTGGTTTTTGGATTTTTAGCAGTTAAACAGCGATCCTAAATCCCAAAAAGCTGTTTTGAGAACAAATGAGGGGAAATATATGTGTGTGGGGGGGGGGGGGGGGTGTGTGTGTGTGTGTATGCGTGCACGCGCTTAGTCACTCAATCATGTCTGACTCTTTGCGATCCCATGGACTGTAGCCTGCCACGTTCCTCCTGTCCATGAGGAATCTCCAGGCAAGAATACTGGAGTGGGTTGCCATGCCCTCCTTCAGGGGATCTTCCCAACCCAGGGATTGAACTCAGGTCTCCCTGCATTGTGGGCAGATTTTTTACCATCTGAGCCACCAGGGAAGCCTATACATACAGTGGTGGTTTAGTCGCTAGTCATGTCCAACTCTTGCAATCCCATGGACTCTAGCCTACCAGGCTCCTCTGCCCACGGGATTTCCCAGGCAAGAATACTGGACTGGGTCATCATTTTTTTCTGCAGGAGATCTTCCCAACTCAGGGATCAAACCCGCATCTCCAGTATTACAGGCAGTGTCCTGTATTGCAGGCAGATTCTTTACCAACTGAGCCACTGGGGAAGTTATCCCCAGTGCTACACATATACACTCTTGCATATAGTATGTACTCACAAATATTCATTAAAGTAGCAGGTAAAAATTGCAGTAAATATATTGTATGTAGAACTAAAATGATAATATCTTGCAGAGTGTTGCTTCTATTAAAGAAGAGACAAAGAAGACTTGGAGTACCCATCCCTGCAACCCCCGGTAAATGAGTCCTGGCTTCACTCATGTGAACGATGGAATAGTTGGGTGGACTGCCTCCCAGGGGAACTCTGAGATAGTGGGATGGAGCAGAGCCAACTGGACCATGTGGGGAGTGCACTCACGACCTTTGCCTTGTTAACACCCAGGACCTGCACTCTCTCCCACCCCTACAAATGTTTACAGTCTCTTTATATAATCAGATGTGTGTGCATGCATGTGTGCATGCGTGTGCACACACAAACACACACACACAATACCTAGCAGGAAATTGGGCCTCTTTGTCAAGGTCTAGCTTTTGGTATGCTTTGTTTAAACTCTTTAGAGATAAATTGTCATTTCCCTTTGTTTAATAGCCCTCATAATACATAGACTAGAGTGTACCCAAAAGATGCTCCATGAATGACTTACAGTAATGTGCACAGTTATCATCCCGATTGTATTTAAAAAATGAGATTAGTATATGGGACTAATTAGTATATGGGACTAAACTATCTCCCAAGTCCTGTCAACCTAAGAGAAGGAAATATCTGACAGTCAAAATCTGTGTGACGCCTACATAAATGCCTGATACTCCTTGAAATCTTCCTTAGACACAGCAACTACATGTGGGCCACAGCTTTGGAAAATGTCAGCTAGGACACTAATGATTAAAATTAGAACCCAATCTTAGCCCTTAAAAGGAGGCCAAGAAAGTAGGATGCGGGGAGGAAAAGAATTTAATCTCTTCTCCAGGTTAGTATCTTAAATACTTATCATTACTCAAAGGTTTCCAGGCTGTGCAAGCAACATGTTGGGTTAACTGGCTTCCAAATGTACTGGGATTGCTCAAATCTAAATGAACCTTTTATTTTTGGAATTGTATGTGGCTGGAGAGATTGAACCCATGTGTGTCATTCATTTGCACATTGGCTATAAAAACATCTTTCAGTTATACTCTGGAAAAGATCCGTAAACCTTCAGCAAGCACACCGTCTCTTTCACCTTAAGACCCACTGAAAAACTTTATGGGGGATAATGCCTTCTCGTCTCTAAGCCTCGCCAGCCCTTGTCTCCCCTTACATGTAAACAAAGCTCCAGTGAACCCGGAGTCGTTTGGAAGGCAGTTGAAGTGCTGTCCTTTCATCAGCTCACCTGGTGTTCTAATAAAATATCCACATCTGGTAGGTAATAAAATCCAGAGTATAATGAAGACGCCTGGCTGCTGAAGGGTTCCAGCCACTAGAGAAAGCCATCGCGACATTATTGCAGCCATAGTCGATGCCAGGATCTTAATGGGGCAAGGCTGAGAGCCCTCTTTCTGTGTATTTTTCCTGCACTGGGCTAACTGGCTACACTGCTCCCATGCCACAGTGGATTCCCTCCACAGCACCATCAAACCGGCTCACAACCCAAACAAGGAAAAATGTTTCTTAACATGACAGAATCAAACACAATCACACTCATCTCATACTTCCATTTCCCCAGGGTGGTGGCACCAAGGGCGGATCTCCTTTTTTCCCCGCCTCTTCTTAGTCTCCGAAATAAGAATAAATGTTAGATCTCTTTGCAGGAAGAGACAGGCTATGCCAACCGCAGAGGACATGTTCTGACTGTCAGCAGTGATGGATGAGATTCTGTACATTTAATAAATATAAATGTCATAATCCAACCATCAAATTTAATAAACAAAAATACCACAAAACCATCTTTCCTCTTTGCTCCATGTGCTCCTTTAAAGCTGATAACATTAGAACACATTTTGCCCAAGCTGTAACCTCACCATCTGCCTGGCTCCACTTCTGAAGACTTGGAATGGGCTAGAAAGAAAAGCAAATGACTTCACACTGAGGAAAAAGTGGGGCGGGGGGTAGTGAATGGTTTTTTTCACTCCTTTTTCTTCGGACCCATTTAACTGTAGAACCAGATGTAACTATCTGAGCCTAAGTTCAACCCCCAAGAATTATTAGGGAGGCAGGTCACAGGGAACATTTTTTTGTATGAGCTACACAAACTAAAAAGTCTGCTTCACCCGAAGGCTGAGTTCTGCCTTCCAGGGCTTTGATTTTAGAAATGTGTGAGGTGAGATGCAGAAACTAACTGATTAAGGATACATTTCTTTTGATGGCAAATTAATAATCATAACCACAACAATAAACACATACAAAAAAATAGTTTTGTTCCCAGAGGATACAGAAGGCCAGATTCGAAGCTACGACTGGAAAGGGTTCTTTATGTTAAGCTTAGGAAAGCTCAGAGGCTAAGGGAATGATAAAAAGTATAAGCAAGTACAAAGAACCTTAGAGGATGTCTCATACAAAGAGAGCAATAGATATGCTAAATCTCTTTTTTTAATTCCTTTTTTATGAGCTTGCTATGTCCCAGATGGGCTTCCCTGGCAACTCAGCTGGTTAAAAAAAAAAAAAATTATCCTGCAATGCAGGAGACCTCAGTTTGATTCCTAGGTTAGGAAGTTCCCCTGGAGAAGGTAGGCTACCCATTCCAGTATTCTGGGCTTCCCTGGGCTCAGACAGTAAAGAATCCACCTGCAATGTGGGAGACCTGGGTTCGATCCCCAGGTTGGGAAGATACCCTGGAGGAGTGCATGGCAACCCACTCTAGTATTCTTGCCTGGAGAATCCCCTTGGACAGAGGAGCCTAGCAGGCTACAGTCCATGGGGTCACAAAGAGTTGGACACGACTTAGCAACTAAGCACAGCATGTCCCAGCTACTTTACACATAGTTTTACAATTTAATCTCATTGAGTCCTTTCCAGAACACACACCACTAAGCCTATTTAGCAGCTGAAGTGCACAGGGCCTCTAGAATGTGGTCAAGTCCATGGGGCTAAGCTGTGGGAGGGCTGGTCTAACTTACTTCAGAACTGCCACTCCTTCCCCTCTGGGACACCCCAGTTTTTCTTTGGGCGCTACTCCTCCCTCAGTCTCACACCACATAGTTTGACCCCCACCTCCCAGTTCCAGGATTGACATTTGTGACATTTGGCCCTGAGCCCACGTTCACAACTACCATGCAATGGCGCTCAAGAAACAGATATTCTGGGGACACTGATGACCGAGGTCACTGTCAGCTACAAAAAGGACAGTTCTTCACACCTAAAAATCCCCAAGGTGTTCAAGTTAAATCAAAAGGAGACAGTGGGTTTTCAGGGCATGTCTATTGGATACTGGTATTCTCACCCCTCTCTCATGCCAACTTCTGCCAGAGAGAAATCATTTGACCCCCTTCCAGCTGTGGTGACTCCCCACTCTGTGCTAACAGGCCCCTGAGTTCTTCCAGAGCACACTTCAAACCTCACACCATACCCTGCATGCTTCCTGATGAAGCCGGGGAAGCGGAGAGGCCATCCTGGCCCCCTTCTGGTTGTCCAGAAGTAAGCTAGGGTGTCCAGGTCTTGCAGCTTGTCTCAGCGATTAACCTGCACCCCAAGACAGAACAGACCCAGCACGGAGAAGGGGGGAATGGGGAGGGGCAGGCTCTGCACAGATGTCCATCCAGGCAGCCTCACTGGAAACTTGGAGTTTCCTGGGTTCCTTAATATATAAACTCAGAAGCCTGCAGCACTGGACTAGAGGCAGGGTGAGAGGACGGAGCCTGAGAGGGGAAGCCCTTTACTTAAGTTGAAGCTGCCCCACATTTCCCAGGCTCACGGGGCAGGGGAAAATGCACCACAAAAATCTCAGCAATTCTGCTGTCAAACTACTGTAAAGACATCACATTGCAACTGAAAATTTTATGTGGAGCTGGGTGGGATCGCTGACTGCAAAGTGTCTCTTTCCCTTCTTAGTTTTGATTATGTGTGCATGCTAAGTTGCTTCGGTCATGTTTCCACTCTTGGCAATCCTGCGGACTGTAGTCTGCCAGGCTCCCCTGTCCATGGGATTCTCCAGGCAAGATTCCTGGAGTGGGTTGCCATGCCCTCCTTCAGGGGATCTTCCAGGCCCAGGGACTGAACCCGTACCTCTTACGTCGCCTGCATTGGCATGGGGTACCACTAGTCCCATCTGGGAAGCCCAGTTTCGATTATACTGCAAGTCGTTTTGCTGGTATCATGAAAGTGCACTAACTTCAGTGGTAACAATTATCATTTTTCCTCTTGACAGAACTCTCAGGCAATGGGAAGAGCAATACTCAAACCAGATATTGCTGCTTACCAGAGAGGATGACAGGGGTGGGCAAAATTTCACAAAGGACAATTCTTGCCCTGATAACTAGGAATCAAATCGCAAAGGCCATGGTCGTTTCTATACTGTGAAGACATCTACAATTTTCATGGCATGACTTCACACCATGTTTTACTGTTGCGAAGTTCTTCTCTACAGGGTCTTCATGATATTAATTAATTAATTACAGGACAGGGATGAGGAGGGCACTGGAACCAAATTTTTCACTCCAAATGCCACACCCCACCAAAACACACACACACACACACACACACACACACACACACACACACATAAATGGTGGAAGCTGAGAGGTGGAAAAATTAAGGGAGAAAAAGATGGAACCCATGGCTCCCTCTGTCCATATCTGTTCTTTCTTACTTGCCAAAGCTTTTAAAGGAAAGGAAGAGAAGCAAGGGATTCTGTGGGCCACTCAAGAAAGGCTGTCTCCCTTCTGGGCCATATTCTTATTATCACCTCAATCAACAGTAGAAGAATCTGCCATCCATTTTTAATTCAGAATACTAAACAACCTTCAAAAGCCCCTGTCATTTTAACTGTCCCACTTGAGCTCTGGAATTCAGAGAAGTTAGGTGTGTTTCCCAAACACGCACAGCAAGACCTTAGAAATTAATCTAGGACATCTGACTTGTTTCTGTGGCTCTGTGAGTGAACAATGGCTGACAAATAGCAAACTTATTTTGAAAGTGCTTGCTGGCTCTTTTTCCATCACTAGATATTACCTGGTAGTTTGCCTCATAAATATTGTATCATTATGTTTCCTAATATCTCTCAGAGTTCTTAACTTTTATGATAATAGGCAACTTGGAAATACTTTGCCAGACATTAGGCTGTAATGCACAAAATAAGTAACTTACAAATGGGTTGCAGCTATCTAGAGTATGTCTGGGAAACAAATAACTGATACTGGACAACACTGAAAATCAAAGCCTAAGTGCTATCTTTGTGAAGAAAAATAAAATGATATGAAATGAAACGAAGACTGCTTTCTGGTTCTTTGTCTCACCATGAACTGCCACAGCAGCCAATTTCCTTTTAATTATAAACAAGTCCTTGAAACAATAAACCTAGGAAGTAACTATGAGAGGCAAGCACAGCCATTCTCTAACACCTATTACACTTTACACTGTCTGCTGAGTGACTCTATTAGTATAAACGGAATGTCTAATTCCCTAAACTTTAATCTCTTTAAAATCCGTAGGCAAAATGCCCCCATGAAGAACTGAGGCCATCTTTTGAGGGTAGAAACCCAGAAACAATTATTTGAGGGGATAATAAAGTTCTGATTAAGAACATTTTTCTACAGATGAGACCAGATTAAAATAAATTTCAAGGGTACTCTTGATGAGGAAAAGAAATACAATTTTTAAAATTCAAACTTCAGCAAAATTGGGAATAGCAGGATGAAAGGATTCTGCCTGGGTGAGTCAGAGATTTTGCTGTTGTTCAGTCACTCAGTCGTGTCCGACACTTTGTGACCTCCACGGACTGCAGCACGCCAGGCTTCCCCATCCTTCAGGCATTTTTAAAATTTTTATTTCATTTGCTTTAATCCTCTGCCTTGTTTCTACCAAGCTTTGAGGTAGCTTACAGAAATATAATAGGGAAGTGAAACTGAAATGTCTGAATAAAAAATTCAGGTGAGAAAATGCTAGTTCCAAGAGTGGTATTAGCACCGAGGAATGTAGCCCATATGCTAACATAGAGTAGCTCCTAAGCCTCATGGGAGCTAAAACAAAAAGTGATACAGAGTCATTTGTAAGATTCAGCATGTCAACAAAACCAAAACAAACCAAATGTTCAGGAGGATCACACTTCCTGGAACTGAGACCTGGAAGCACATTTCCAGTGACTTTCTGTCAAGAGGATGCAGGCTGGTGCCCACAGGATCCCTGCAACAGATGCCACCAGGGGTCCCTGAGGGCAGGTCCATCCTCCTTTGTCTGCTGTGGTATCCAGCCAAGGTCCAGTGGAGCCAGCATGATTCCAAAGCAGGTGGGGTACTGGTTATTTCAGAATAACATAATTAGTCAACTCCAACCTAGCCATGCTCTTGGAATATCCCGATGCCCAGATCATACCCTAGACCAATTAAATCAGAATTTCCAGGGACAGGTCCCAGGAGTCAGTGTTTCAGAAAACACAAAACAGTTTTCCAAGTGTGATTCCAATGTGATTCAGCCAAGGTGAAAGGCCTTTGTGACTGATGCTTGCCCTTTTCTCCCCCAGGTGCCTCTGCATTCCACGTCCCCAGAGTGAAGCCCAGGGGAACATACAAGGCTCTCTGCAGCTTGGAGACTTCATTTCTTTCCCAGCGGTTCTGATCATAACCGTCTTCCCCAGAGGACCCTCCTGACTCTCTGTGCCTTGGCTGTGAGCCTGCTCCTGCTGTCAGTCTTGATGTGTTACCTTTTAATTTGAAGGTGACACCAACTGTAAAATCTTTGGGTAGGCATTTGTCTCTTTAGTCACAGTCACACACAGAGGCAGAAACCATGATTTTTCTTTCTAAATAATGTAGAGCACGTCATGCACTTTGACAGGTGCTGCAGAATAGCTCACTCAGGACCCACTCCGTCCCTCCTCCCATCTCCCCTGCCTTCTACTAGGAAGGTTGGAAAACTGACATGCCTTCCCAGCTTCCCACATAATCAAGATGGCCATACGGCATGATTCTGGTCACAGATACAGGCAAAGTCCTTGGGGGAAGCATCTATTCCTACAGAAAAAGATGAAGCCTCATGGAGAGAAGGTGTTTGTGCATCTCTTTTCCTCCTGCCCAGGAGCAGCCAACTTTAAATCATAGGGATGAAAGGCGCGCACTAAGCCTGACAAGGGGGAACACGGGTGACGACAAGGAGGGCACTACCCCTAACTTGCCTATCCTGGGAGTTCTTATCACATGAGGAACACAAGCTTCTGTTTGGTACTAAGCCGCTGTACTCAAGTTTATGTTCCACACAATCTCAAGGCATCCCAGCCAGCATGTGTATGGGACAACTGGACAAGGTGGGCTAGAATAGCCCCTTCCAAACAGCAAATTACAGCCATATATGACTACATATTGAATCAACCTTAGGTATGTGGAGGGCTTCCCAGATGGCACCAGCAGTCAAGAATTTGCCTGCCAGTGCAGGAGACACAAGAGACACGGGTTCCATCCCTGGGTTGTGAAGATCCTCTGGAGTAGGAAATGGCAACCCACCTCAGTATTCTTGCCTGGAAAATTCCATGGACAGAGGAACCTGGAGGGCTACAGTCCATGGGGCTGCAAAGAGTCGGATACGACTGAGCACAAATAGATATGTAGATGTAGGCTGGATATACTTGACAGAAGAAAGATAGATAGACGGTAGATTGACTTATTTCAGTAAAAATGAAGGGTTTCATCAGTCTACTGAAGTTCTCCTCATAGTCTGTAAGTTATTATGGTTGTGCCTTTTTCTGTGCTATAAGAAATAAAAAGAATATGGAGGCTTCTGTATTCCTGGGGAGGAAAACCTGAGACTTTTTTATTTCAAAGATCATAGAGAAGACGAGTAAAGTGGTCCAGTATGGGGAAGGGCCCCAAGGGGTAGAGAAAGGGAACACAACCAAATCCAGAGAACAAGGATTTCCCCTCCATAAAGGATGAGAAACAGAGGGTCTAATTAGCCCCTCAAGTGGTGAAGACCATGTCCCACTCCCACCGGGGAACCAGGCAGTAGACGGATGGTAAAGGTCATGACCTTGAGAACTGTCAGGACACGCTATGGCTGACCTGAAGTGGGTGAGAGAAAGCTTGGGGGACAACTCTGTGGGCTGCCCTGACCAGTGCCTGGCAACGCTGGGCAGCATCTCACTTAGCAGAAGGTTTATTGTAAAAATTAAGGCCACCATAAGCTAGCACCATGGTGTCTCAAGTTTTCCCTACACTGCTAAAACTCATGGATTCTTGTTAATTCATCAGAGCTGAAGGGAACCCCCAAAATAACTGACAGTGAACTTGCTTTGATAAGAGGGAACTCAGAGTTAACATGACTGGCGAAAACACAAAATTGTGAGTGTTAATGGTTCTTGATTCTAAGCACTGAAGAATTTACTCCTATTGCCCAGGCCCCTGTTCAGAGTGGTGTTCATTCTGCAGGGTAATATTTGGGAGAAATCCAGTTGCTAAGGACTGTATTTATCCAAATATAATCAAGCCTGGAGAAAAGTTTCATATTTATTTTTTTATCAAACTAGAGGAAAGGGGTGAGGAAGCCCGTTACCTCTCTAGTGAGACTGCAGAGTCACACAATGGGGATTGAATGGGACTTTGAAGATCACCTGGTCCTACTACTCATGTGATGCTGAAACCCCCTCTCCAATATCCCCATCATCACATCTCTTAGAACTCTGCCTTGAGCATGACTTCCAGCCACAAGGCACTGGACCCAGTGGGACAAACAGAAAGTGAGGCCATAGACTCTGCCCTCAAGACACTCAGAACAGAGAAGTGAGACATGAGTGCATAAAGGTCTGTAACAACATTCAGCTTGGGTGAGAAGTAGGGTGATAAGACTAGGCCAAGTCTCGAGTAGAGGGGATTTCCTCAAGGACAAGAGCCTTCAGTGAAGGTCTCCGGGGGGGTGGAAGTCGATGAGAAACTCATTAAGGATATTTAGGGAAAGCCTTGGTAGGATGGGGCAGACTTCACCAGCTTCACAGTTGTGCTATTGGATGGATTGGCAGGCGAGGGTCAGAGAAAGATCTAGCTCCGGTGGCAACAGGAAGAGGAAGAAGGGTAAAAAACATATAAGCCAGGCAATGCTAATATTCATAATTCAAATCCTACTGCCTTCTCTGTTCTGTAATGTTAATTTTCCTGAGGAAGATTACTGCATTTCATCTAGAGTTTTGAAACCATTGAGAATGCACTTAAGTCCTTCCAGCACCTTTGTCCAGCAATAAACATTACTGAACCCAGCAGCAGTCAGCTCTTCCAGCAGTATGAAGGGACTATAGGGGGAATTTGAAAATTTTATGGTCTGAAAAGTGGGCCTTAGCACTTTAGCTTTTATTCTCTCAGAGAGCTTATAAATCCCTCTTCATTTAGCAGTCTTCAAGAAAGTGACAGCTTTTGTTAGTCAGGCTAAAGAGAGATTAGAAATAAAAATTTTAGCCATTAATCCTCACTGATTAAAGTGAAACCAGAAATCAAATTGTTACCAACTGTGTGCTAATTTCAGCTTAATTCTTTGGCAAGAGGTGTTGGAAATTTTCAACTGGCTGCTCTAATTCACAATGCCTTACTACTGATGGCAGAAAGTCAAGGTCTCCTTCCCTCCTGGGTCCAGGGTGTGAACAATGACTATTTCAAAATCAGCCCAATAAAATATAAACATTAAATCCTCAGCTATGCTGTTTCTCAGCCATCACTTTCCACACTACTTTCTCCTCCTATTACCCCTAACACCCGCTGCCCTGACTCCACCAGCAGCAATGAAAAAGTATCTCCCCAGAGACCAGAGCATCACAGCTGAATGGCCAGCCTTTCCGCATCAAACAGAATGTCTGCAGCATCAAAGCAGGTGTCACCCCAACACAAGCCGTTTCTGTTACATACAGTGCTGGGAGGGAAGGAAAATCTTCATGCCAATAAGCCACATCAATTCATCAATCAAAATGAATTCGTGCACTAATTAAACTAGCAAAAATTTTAAAAGGCATTTGTGTTACAGATGAGCGAGCGGGGTGGGGAGGAAGATGGAGAGTTAAAATTCCAGGGAAGGAAAACCTGGCAGGCATGGCACCAAACGGCAAAGGCAGTAAATACGTGACTGGAATCAACAGTGGGCCTTTTGTTAGGCTTAAAATTAAAAGTAAATAAACAAAGAAGTAAATAGATGGTACTCATACTTGAGGGAAAAAAAGGCAAATGTATTTCTGGTTGGGCCAAACAGAGATATTAACAAGATATTCTGGATTGTATACTATCCTTGGGGAAATCTGTCAGCAAAGTCAAACTCTGCTTTCCTTTCTTCATACCTATTTCTACCTTCTTATAAGCATTTATCCCTCTCCTTTTGATGACTTTCCAGGGATACCATGTACAGTTGTATGGTTAGCACACTGTGCAAAAGCTTTGCGCTGAGGGGAGAATGGTAGTAGTCCACTCTCTGACAGCCAAGTCACACAACTTGGAATAGGGTTGCTGTCATCAGGAAGCAGTGCCTTTTTCTTCATCCCCTCTGCTTAGGTACCCACAGGACTGTGAACCCACAGAGGCCAGCAGAAGTCCTCATCCTTGCTTTTATTTACTTTCTTGTCTTCTGTTTCTTTATTTCCTCTCTCTGAACCTTGAACTGAATACTTCTTCACCTGTTTCAGTATATCATCAGATTTTGAAGCAAAAAGAAAAAAAAAACTCAGTTATCCATCCAAGTGTTTCATCTATATGACACCAAGCAATCCACATATAGGGGAAACATCTTAACGCTTACCATTGTGTAGACAAAACATCTGGTTGATCAGATTGGTTCATGTTTCTTTCAGATGTTTGAGTACCATAAATACACTCTCATGCCCACTCACAGGCTGAATTCTCCTTTGTAGAGTACAAATTAGTTGTTTTTCTAGGTTCAAAGAGTCTTATTCAGTGTAGCAAGGGTCTGAGGGATAATAAACAGACAAGGGGGCTTTTTCGCCTTAACACTAAATAAACTGCATTTAATCCATATGCTAAATATTATGGGGCGAGAACTTATCTTTAGTCCACTCGTTCTAATGCTTCATTTGACAAGATTCTTTCACTGTTTCTTATATACCTGTTGTATTGCGAACAAAAAGACATTTACCTCAATATTCCCATTTTTATAAAGTCTTCCAAGTACATCTTTTTTCCTCTAAAACCTGCTCCTGAAAACCAAACGTCTAGTTCAATGACCCTTCTAAAGTTAATAACATGGCAAACAACTGGCCCAAACTCAGCTACCTTTGTTCAAAATGATGGAGGAAAGTGATTATATCGAGCATGTCATCTGAATCTGGCCTCATCACCAGAGCCCTTTATAGCAACTCCATGAGGTGAATGACAAACGTCATTCTTCCCATTTCCCAGAAAGAGAAGTGGAGGCTGATCAAGTTAAATGCTAGGTCCACGGTCAGACTGTGAGTCAACAGCACAACAAAGAACTTCCCAGAGCTTTTCAGAACTGGCCCTGGGACAACGCACTTGGTACACAAGGGGTGAAAACTAAAACTCCTTTTCTTTTCCCCAAGACAGACCGTGAAACTGTAAAGATGAGCTGGCATTTTGTTTTATTTTGTGTAATAAACTGTTCTTTTCACAGCAGTTGGCCCTGGGGGAGTTTCAAATAGCACTGCTTGGCTGCAGCTGTGGGTGTGGCCCCACTCCATCCAAAGGCAACTTGGAGAGCCCAGCTGTGTCAGGCAGAATGGGTCTTAAACTTTACATCTGGACTGCACACTTCCAAGTTCACCACCCCCACCCCCACCCCCCAACAAGTTGAATCACTTTCACGAGCCAGAAGCCTTCATATGGAGGTTCTATTCTTCCTCTGCTTGTGGTTGCTTGGGGAGACATCAGATGTCTCCAGAGACTGACACCGGCATCTGGCTCTGGTCAATTTCTGAATGGTCCCTGAACCCATCCCTTTCCAATCAGGAGGAGACTCTACATTTGAGTCGATAAAAGTGGTCAGTTTTTCACAGGGGCTATTGGATGGTAGGTTTTTTGTGGTTGTTGTTTTGGGGTTTGGGTTTGTTTTTTTTGTTTGTTTTTTTTTTTTTTCATTTATGAGCTCCTTTTTGTGTGGCTGTCACAGATGGCTCTGATAACTGGGTGCGTGCTGAGTCGCTTCACTAGGGTCTGACTCTTTGCGACCCTATCAACTGTAGCCCGCCAGGCTCCTCTGTCCATGGGATTCTCCAGGCAAAAATACTGGAGCGGGTTGCCATGCCTTCCGCCAGGGGATCTTCCTGAACCAGAGATTGAACCAGCATCTTTTACCTCTCCTGATAACTGGAACCCATCCCAAATCCAGTAGGTTCATACGCATTCCCAGAAAGTTTTTCCTCAAGAGTTTTGCTTTGAGCCCCTGCTTCCAGCTGGAGCAAATAACTGACAAATTCAGCCTCCATCCTTAGTGTCCAAACCCAAGGATGGAAGTGTGAACTCTGAACCCCTTCTCACCCTGTTAAGAAGAAAGAGGAACAATCACTTGCTTCTTTGCTTCATGGAGGAAAAGACTTGGGCTTGTGAATGGCTTCTTTTCCGACTGGATTACACAAACGTCAAAATGGGCATGGTCTGAGAAGGCCCGAGGGAGAAAGCGCAACCCCAGCCGCCTGAGGACGCCTCGGCCTCTGCCACTGGACCCGCACTCTCGCGCAGCCGCAGTGAGGTCCTGGAAGCCGGGCGCGCCCAGGGCTGTTCTCCACGGACCCGCCGCCAGGGGGCGCGCCTCGCGCCTGGAGAGCGGCCTTTGTGTGGGTGCGCCGGGATTCCAGCCCCGCCAGGCGGGGCCGCGGGGGCAGCTGCGGGAAGGGGCAGACGAGTCATCTATTCCTTTGCCGTGACAGTAGCCGGCCTCCCGGTGTTCGGGTGTCTTTTCAGCGGGTGCCTGGGGCCGCACGCCCTCGCTTCCCACACATCTCCTGCCTTCGATGATCTGAGTGTACAGCCAGCGCAGGGCCCGCAACGCGCCCGCGTCCCGCCAGACCCACTGCACGCCGCGAGGACCCGACGGACACCCCGCTGGCTGGAGCAGCCCAAACAAAGCCTGGGTGGAGGTCAACTTACAGGCGGCCGGGGAGGGGAAAACGGGGAGTCCTGAAAGAGGACAGAGCTGGGGGAGCAAGGGGCACAGAGACAGACAGAGACTCGACCCAGCAAGTTCCTGAGTGCAAAGCCTAATGCTGGCCACTGCAGGAAAGGCATGTGTCCTTCAGGGGAGCCTTCCCATTGGCTGCTTGCTGGGGAGACAGGACAGTGAACAGATCTTCCAATAGAAGACAGAATGGTTTAGAGGTATAACGAATGGGACAAGAGATGCCCCTGTCTTCTCTGGGATCCTCCTTCCTAGATGAAGGGGCCAAAGCGGCCCTCCACAGTCACAGCGGCTTCTAAGGAATGTCAGGCTATCTCAGAAGAGGTTCCACAATGGTCAGGGAGGAGTGATAAAAACACAAGGTCTTTTCCAGGTGGCAACTCAGAACCGTGTCCTGGGACTGTGGCCACCTTCTCCTCTTGCCGCTCTTCCTTCTGCTCCATTTCAGCACGTCTGCCTGCCTGCTATCCCTGTAGACTTGGGACGCATTCTCTGTTCCCACCAAGAAGGAAGTGAATGTGACCCGGGGATAAAAGTCACTGGGAAGATCTTTAGACCTGCTTCCTTAGTCTGGAAGAGGGGTAAGGGGAGCAATAGAAGTGTAGCCATGAGGTTTAAATACTGGCCTTGAATCGTAAACTCCACTCTGGGTACAGCAAAAAACAGAACAGGTGCTTGGGTAGCTCCTTTCATTTTGAAAGGTCAGCCCTTTCATTCCTAAAATAAATCATTTTTAAAATATGAGCATGGGTGAGTCAAGTGGTCTTTTCTTCCTCAGTAAAATTGAGGGGTTGGATCAAGTTGTCTTCCAGGTCCAAAATTAGAAGAAAAGTTATGTCTATTTAGGCATTTGTGGAGGAACTTTCCTTATTTAAATGTACAATGCAATCCTGGAATGAAGAACACAAGAGACAAAGTTTCAGAATGAAGTAGTACAGCATTTTCTCCAGCAAAACCTCCATTCCCAAATTTTGCGCTTCTAATGGTGATAATTTACTGTCACATGAGGTCATATCTAAAATAATTAATGCTCCTTTATGAGAAGACAGTGTCACCTCTGGGGCCCAATGAGGAAATCGGCCAGGAAGACCTATGGGCAGGAAGATTTGCTGTTCATCAGGAAACCATTTTCTTCCTCTTAGGAAAAGATCATCCTTGGGTGTTCAATACCAAACCCTGGCAGGATGTAGCTGATTTTTCAGAGCATCTAAGTCTTTCTGTCACATTTTTGTTCTCTTCTCATTAAGTCTGAGGGTTTGAGGACAACAGAGAGATACATATCCAACTTTGTGGCAAGAACATTTCTCAGTATGCACATCAAATTTTCCCAGTTGTGAGAATGCCTATGGTTAAAGCTGTTTCACCTAATATTTTCCTAAGCTGAGAAGGTTCCAACAGTGAAATTTAAAGTCTGTGGCTAATGAGGAACACAGGTTTTTTAAAACTTCACATTCGGAGACAGACTTTTCGCCTCTCTGTTGGAACTATGACAATGTGGGCCTGATAAAATATGACTTGGTTTCAGACTATCCAATAGCATTATAAAAATGTTTGGACTAGATTTAGTTCTCCTAAAAGGTGGCAGATTGATAGAGCATGGATAAAGCAAGTCAGCTTCTAGGAATGATTGCTTCGTGAGAAACGGGGCCCTTCTTTCTCCAGAGAGACGTGGACATTCCCAGACAACATCTTAACTTGCAGAGTTCTCAGAGCATGGAGCCCAGCTTCCTTCCCTGCTGAGGCCTCTGAGAAGAGTGGGAATTTCTGTAGGAATTTTGTAGTGGATTGATACCTTCCTGAAACTAGGGTCACCAGGTTATTACAGTCTGATCAGCCAGAAGCCCATAGGGCTCTCAGCATGGCTAAACCTTCCCGAAGAAGCCTGTGAAATGTATTCTCTGAGTATTCTGATCCTCTAGTCTGGCCACCTCCCTACTGCGAGTTCCCTTCTCTGCCCTCACGTTCTCACAGGAACCACAGCTCCACCCTGCTGGCCTGGGCCTCCTGGCCCCCCTTTAGCTCTTTCCTCTTCAGCTCTTTCCTCTTCCTCCATCTCCTTTCCTCACTGCCCTTCTAGGTATATTTGCATCTCATTTGTGTGATTGCTACACCTAAGTTGGCATTGTAAAGCAGGAATGTTGATCATCATTCCGGAGAAGCAGTTGATAAAGCTGGGCCAAATATTTTGATTATAAATGTTTATTGGCTCAAGATCACTTAAGTATTACTCCTCAAAATGCCAGAATTCATTTTTAACTCAAGACTTTTATGGACCACAAAAAGAATAAAGGTGTATTGAGACAAATAAACTTGCCTTCTAGAATAGCCAAGATAGAGGTTGCTAAATAGATAACTCACATATACATGTGTGTGTTCATAAATGCGCATAAAGCTCCAAGTAATCCTTCAGCTCTTAAGCACCTCCATATCTGTTTGGAATCTTTAACACAGACAGGCCGAAAGAAATGTGTCTGTCTTGTTCACCTTCTGCCCTCATTAGAGGACAGTTCCCTTCTGAGTTTTATCACTGACCTGCTAATTACTTAATATTCTGTCTGTGTCCACATCCTCAGAACTCATACTTTACAAGGCAGTCACTCTCTCTTTTCTCCCTGTCCCCCTGTGTCTCCTCCTGCCTCCCTCCTGGAAGAACAGGAGGAATTTTACCAACTCTCTCAGCTTTTTACCAGAGAGAATAATTTATGAGCTAAGCCCTGTGCCTGCTCCTCAGAAGCCAGTCCCCACGGTTGGTGCCTGGGTTGACTATTACACGTTTCTTCTCTTCTTTGCCCCATGGTCGCAGCTGTGGTTTTACCTGTCCAGTAGCTGTCTGGCTGGGGTTTTGTTGCTTCATCACATCATCCCAGTTTCTGAAAAACTCCACAAGCATCTTCCCAGAGGAGGCCCAAAGTTGGGAGCTAAGTTGTCACCATGACCATCCCTTCAAAATGGCTCAGTCACTTTTCTGTCCACAAGGAAGCAAAACTGCCTGCCCCTGCCATCCTTTAGCTGCCAAAGAGGATCCCACTTTTGCATAAACATCAAATCACCCACATCTGTTGATTGCCAGCATTCTGAGCAAAGCACTCTGCTAGGCACTAGCAAAGTAACCAGGTATAGGATCAGGGGAGGTTGCTAAGAACACAGCAGAATTTCTGAAAATAGCCAGCGGGAGCTCCAGGAAAGGGAGAGAACTCCCAGAGGCCAGGCTGCAGCAAGTCCTGGAAAGCGGTGCCTGACACCAGAGGTCCAGATGGCCAAGCGGCCTCAGCAGAGCAGCATATTTTTACCGAGTTCATTTAAACCATTATGTCGTGTACAGTCTCTTTTTTCAAAATGATACATCACCACTGACAGTTGGCATGTACTGTTTTCATAGCTTAGCCTTTATAAATATTACGAGCACATATCACAGCAGTATTGTTATAACGAGTTACAATGATGTGCTCTTTGAGAGAGTGCCAATGACTGGTTTATATCCTTGGTGACGTTGCGGCATCAGAATAAATGTGGTATAAATCTCTCCCAAGGTTCAGCAGTTCCTTTAAGCCAAGAATACTACATGTGGGTTGCTGGGTTCCCCGTGTCGTCCCCCCACCCCCGCCCGCCAACCTTTGAAACCTGTGCTTCCTCCAGGCTTTGATATATAGTCCCCAGGTTTGAGGATTTTAATATGGTCAGTGATCTAACTGCACTCCTTTAATAGAGGGCAGCCTTTCTTATAATCTGGAAATAATTTTCATCTAAATATCACCAACAGCCAAACATAATAAAATATGTATAAGTCAGGTAACATTACACAGAGGCCCCGGCGGCTCCAGCAGCGCGGCCGAAGGGCTGCACAGCAGCAGGTCTCAGGAGAGGGAGGGATGGGGAGCAGCTCTGTGTGCTTTCACCAGGATGCTGTCCTTCTTGGGGGGTCGTGGGCGAAAGCAGTCACCCTCTACTAAGACATCTCTGTTAACTGCAGAAGAAGGTCAGAGGGTTTTCTGTGTGAATATCAGACACCAAAAGGCAAGGCTGAGGCAGTGAAATAACCAGCAAACTGGACACAGGGAGCTGAGAGCGTTCTGGCCGTGAACTTACTTCCTTGGTTTGGATGGGTGGTGGGTCCTGGCTTCCCTGGGCCACATGAGGGACCAGGATAATAGCTGATAAATACAGACCTTTAATACTGGTGCTAAGACCACACTCACTTTTCTGGGGAAATTCCAGATGGGAATAACCCTGCAGTGTTCGCTTTCATCAGTTTCTCTAGTCAGTTCCTCTAAGATGGCACCATCGCTGGCCCTTGAGTCCCTAAACTGTGCCCACAAAAAGTTGTCCCAGATGCCCTGCTTCCTCCAAGGTAAGGTGCCTCAGAATGATTCGGTGGGAACTGTAGGTGTTCTGAAAACTAAACAGCTGAATTCTGGGTCATTAAGTCTTCATTTAACCCTGCTAACGGTATGCACGAGCCAAGAGCTGCCTTTAGATGCTCCTGCTCAACAGAAATTGGCCGTGGAAATGGCATTGATCCATAGTCAGCTGAACCAAGCTTGAGGTGGTAATTCTTTTGCCAAACACTAATCTATTGTATATCATTAATGAAACCACACCGGTCAGTTAGAACAAACCCAAGAGAGTATGTTGGGAGACACCCAACAGGGCCAGGGTGAACCGCCCAGGAAGGTTCGTCCTTCATGCAGGCTCTAAATCGGCTCCAGTCCTGACTGGCTGGAGTTACTTCATTACCTTTTCCTGTGAATTATTAATACCAGAAGCACTGAGCCTTGAGGCAAGCATTGGAGAAAACTTCACGCAGGGAGGAAATGAACCCCACCTATTGTGAAGTGTTCTCCTTTTCTCTCACTGGAATTTCCTCTCCTTTCCCCCCAGCGTCTCACATGTTTGCGCATTTGAAATAGCTGGTGTTTGGGTCATTAGTGGCCCTAATGCTGTTGCTCCAGTTTGTTTGTTCTTTTATAAATATATTTTTGAAAGAAAAAAACTAGTTCCTGTAACTTTTTCACAGTGCATGTCCCAAGTCCCAAGTGACCTGTGAGGACGTGAGTTCTGAGTACATTCTCTGCCCACTTTTTCCTTTGGTGTGAGAATAAACCGGCAGGTGAAAAATTACTTCCGTCAGCACACACTTCCTGTTGCCACAGTGATCTGTAATCTCAGAAGACAGATGCCTAGATTTGGAGTGCCAGGGTCTCACTCACCTCACAGCACAGATGTGCCCTCCTAGGTTCCACCTCCGAGTTTCCCTCCCAGCCCTTGGTGTGTCATTTGCACGTCCTCGCCGCCGCCGCCTCCTCTCTAAGCCCGCTGGGAACACACTTTGTCTCAGGACCACTACCTTGCCCTCTCGTGCTCACACCTGCTCTGTGGCCATGGACACATCTCCTAACCTGTCCCGATGTCAGGAAACGTATCTTGTTCAAAATTGACGTTATCACATGCCACATCCTCCAAAGACCTATCTCAGCGCCAGACTTCCAAGAGATACTAAATAAATCTTTGTTGGGTGATTGAAATCAGAAAAATTAAGTCAAAAGAAAATCTTTGCCATGCACATGCAGTTTTTAACACCCGATCCATAGACCAAAGAAGACTTGGAAAATTAGAAATTGGAAAAGAACTGTGGACACTTTTCGGACCATAATTTCTGAAGTGTATATATATATATATATATATATATATATATATATACACACACCCTATATATATATATATATATATATATATATACACACACACCCTATATATATATGATATACATATACACACACCCTATATATATATACACACACACACACACACACCATATATATATATATCAGGGTGAAACTTCAATGATTGAGTGACTGACTCTTGGTGCAAAGTGGTCATCTAAGCCTGAGAAAGATGGGTTTGACTGAGTGGGAGGGAGAAGGCAACATGAGGCTTCTGGAACCTCAACCACGTCTCAGAAAATAACCTCTTGAGGAATTAGGTATACATGAAATCAGAAACATGTGGAATATATTTCCCTTTATACATAAGGCTAGAAATTAAGGGAAAGTGTTCAGCTAAAGTTATTTAGGGTTTGGCTTTACCCACAACATCTGAAAAATAGTTCAAGATGTTAAATGAACCCAAAGTGCAACCACATTCACCTTCTCCTACTGAAAATAGAGTGTGTGTAGCAGCTGCGGGGAGACATGTTTAATGTCAAGCTAATAAAAGGAGAGAAAGGTATGTTGGAGCTAACAGGAGAAAGGAGTGTCCAAATACACACAGAAAGAAATTTAAAAGCTAGAGGGCTTTGGTAGGGAAAAGAGAATCTGAAGTCTTGGTCCCGGTTCCTGAGAATCACAGCTCCCTGGGGAATGTGGTTCACTCAGCAAACAAAACTTCTTACAAGACTCTTTCTTGGGT
Source organism: Budorcas taxicolor (assembly GCF_023091745.1). Taxonomy (NCBI): domain Eukaryota; kingdom Metazoa; phylum Chordata; class Mammalia; order Artiodactyla; family Bovidae; genus Budorcas; species Budorcas taxicolor. The sequence continues at coordinate 64,759,035 of NC_068911.1, forward strand.
GACCAGACTGTCCCTCAAAAAATCGAAGCTACACCTTGATTAAAACAGAGGTGTCTTATAGGCACCACAGATAGGTTTGAACTGTGACTGGCTTTTAGCTAAATGTGCCTTGGAAGTTGCGCTCCTGGAGATCCAGACAATCAGTAAGACAGCTCCACTGTGAGAAGGAAGGCCTGAGGATCACCTCTCTAGGACTGTCTGAAGAAATAGGACAGGGTCACTCCGCTGGGCAGCTGTTGTCCCTGCTCGGATCCAGTGAATGATGGAACAGTCCCTCCACTCACCACAGAAGGACCAGTTTTCTTCAGAACCCACATCCTACCATCCTTTCTGTTGTGCCCATTCTGTCTGGATTGATGGGAACCAGGGCCCTGAACTCCCCTTTTGACCAAAAATCATCCTCTTTCTTTTTTCACTGGACCTCAAGACAAGAGACAGCAATAGAGTTGACGTGTTCTATCAATGTTTGTGGAGTCTGAGACTCTCTGTAAAAGGGGACAAAGCCTACTTCTTGCCCCACATGCAGAAAACTTGAAAACAAGCCTTAAATCAGAATAAAACACTCAGTAAGACTTTGAGATGGATGAACAGACCCAGTGGCCACGTCCCAGGGGGTACCCTTGGGATTTGAACACATGAACTTGGCCAAGTCTCTGAACATCTTTTTGTTTCAGTATCCACACTGTGATAAACAGGATAACAGTATCTGCTCTGCTGACCTCATACAGAGACTGTTCATGATTAAATGAGATAAAATTTGTATAGATGTTTTGAAAGATACTACACGCCCTAAAATGTACATCCCTTCACACCTTTCTTCTGAGCTTGGGGCAGGGGTTGGGGGTGGGAGGGTGGCTGCTGCTGCTGCTAAGTCGCTTCAGTCGTGTCCGACTCTGTGTGACCCCATAGATGGCAGCCCACCAGGCTCCTCCATCCCTGGGATTCTCCAGGCAAGAGTACTGGACTGAGTTGCCATTTCCTTCTCCAATGCACAAAAGTGAAAAATGAAAGTGAAGTCGCTCAGTTGTGTCCAACGCTTTGTGACCCCATGGACTGCAGCCTACCAGGCTCCTCTGCCCATGGGAGTTTCCAGGCAAGAGTCCTGGAGTGGGGTGCCATCCTTCTCCTGGGAGGGTGGAGGGAGCTCTATTTGTTATTTCTATCTGAATGGTCTACCAACATCTCACACAAATCCAATATGGACCTCCACAAATTTCTGCCTACTTCAACTTTCCCTTTTCTGCGAATGGATCCACCACATAAAAAGATGTTTAAGCCAGAAGCCTGTGAGGGTTTTTTTTTTTTGATACCTGCTACTTCCTCACTAGTACTGCCAATTCATCTCCATGCCCTAGTGATTCCACTCCATTTCTCCAGAATATGGGCACTACTTCAGCCCAGGTTTCGATCACACCCACCTGAACCACTGAAAGAATCAATTATTAGTCTCCCGCTTCATCTCCACCCCCCACTCCCCCACCTCCTCTCTCTCCACTCCGTCCCCACACCTACAAAGTCTTTCTCCTCACTGCCACCAGAACAGTGTTTTAAATCGGATCATGCCACTCTCACTCTCAAAATGCCTCAGGAGCTTTTCTGTCTCCCAGCGACTTGAAGAAAAATTCAAGAACATAAGAACTGAGAGAAGGCTTCATCATGTCAGGACCTAGAATGTACGACTTACCAATTGGTTGTTTGCTGAGGGATGTACATGCAGGGCCACTATCTTCCAAAACTCTTCCATCTCCACAACAACTCTGACAGAACTGTGTCTTCAGTCAAGAGTCTTCAATAGACACCCCAACAATGTCCCCCCACTAAGATCATGTGTGTGTGTATGTGTGTGTGTGTCAGCTTATTTGTGCAATGGTTGTGCCTGCCATCTGTTTATCAGCTGTAATTTCAAAAGGGAAGAGGGGACGGAATCAAGGACATACCATGAAATGGATAACAAGATGAGTTCTTTTTATTTGTACTTCTTATTGATAATAAGTATTTTCAGTGATCTAAAAATATCTCCCTAAGTTTTGAGTATTAATGCCTTAGAAACACTGAATCTGGAAAAGACTCAAACTATTTTACTAAGCACCTGAAAAGCTTCTGGATAACAAATATGTTTGAAATTTGGAATACAAACAACTCTATAACATCTATGTGCAAAGTCGTGGCTCCATGGATTATCTAAGACAAATTTTTAATTCATAACTGCCTTCCTCTATCAACCACTATTACTGATTTGTGCTCAGGACAGCCAAACTAATTTTAACATTTTCCTTTTAAAATATATTTAGGAAAGATAAATCCACTACCAGAAATATCCTGTAAAGTTTTACAAAACCAAACAGCAAAGCTTTCTGAATTATCTGCTGTTCTAGATTCTCTGTTCAGAATTTTAATACGCTTGGTCAGAAGTCATTGCTAAACTTCCAGAGGAAAAAGCAAGTATAATGTAATTTTGAGAATAAGTCATGCATTATAAAACAGAACAGAGCTAAAATATGTCTAAGCATTTAAAGTTTGGATTATTTTTTCCCCCATGAATCTGCATTTTCATTCTAATCCACAGGCAAGAGTTAACTAACTATATTTAAATTTTTGATAGCACTTTTTCTTAATGATCTTTGAAAACTTCACAGACATGACCTGGTGCCAAGTATAGTACATCTCAGATGCAGAGCACTTGGGTGATTTGCCATAAGCATAGTATAGGGAGGGCTGTGGCGCTGGGTGTCACAAGTCGGAGACACTCCAGCAACCCTGGTGCCCATTCCTCTACCCAACGTGGCCCCAGCCATCAGCTGTGTCATCCAATTTCTTAGGTGTTCAACTGCAAAGTGAACACCATACAATGGCAGATCGTTTCTCAAAAGCGTTAGCCAAGTTCCAAAATGCCTGACCCATGGCTCTGATTTAATATGCAGCATCATTTAGAAAAGCTTCTTCAAGTGAATCCATTCAAGGCAGAAACAAAAACTCCAGAGTAAATCATTGGAGCTTGTGGGTAAGGTGTGAATGAGACTTCAATTTGAAAAGCAAAACTAAAAATTATTAGAAGAGGTTTACTTTATCATATTTTAAATTTGATATGAGGTTTTAATTACAACTATTAATTACTTTTTGGAACCCAGAATTAAAGCAATAGATTTTTTTCACATAATTTTTCTACCATATTTTATGATAGATAATACCACATTATGATATCCCTTACAGACATAAAAATAGTAAAATAGTTTGGGACTTAATCTTTTTCCCAAAGGCCCTCTTCATCAACTGACTTTTCAAACATTTCTGATGACTTACTATTCCATCATCATTCTCCTTGATTTTTCCCCTTATGCTCAATTTTCTAAGTCTTCCGTTCCTATCTGTCAGCAGCTTTGCGTGTGATTCAAACAATTGTCAACATTGCTTTTATCAACTTCACAAACTCTCTCATCTCTTGCAAGATTTACAACTTCACTTTGCAGTAGATTTATATTATTTTGTCAAAGTAATTGGCAAATGTAACATTAATTAGGGGAGAGACTTTCAAGAGGAGGCTAATTTTATAAATAAATGAATAATAGCTTTAGTGAATGTTTTCAGATCATGGTTACTTTTGCTCCTGCATGCATTTTATAATGGAAATGTCTCAGATAATACGACAACCTTGTGTTTGTGATTTCTGGGATCCATTTTCCTTTTTCCTCTACACAAACCCATCTTATATATATATATTTTTAAAGATTTTTCCATGATTCCTGATTCCTAGGAAATCCCTGTGGGAAAATACATTTTAGAAATATAATACTAACATCAAAGAAATTCTCCTGTTTTGAATAATTAATAAATGAAAGACTTGACAAAATAATGCTGTATAAACTCCAAAACAAGTATGTGTTGTGAAAGCTCACATAAAAATTGTGATAACTGGCTTCACAGGATATTTCACAGTGAGAAAGTTTCCTTTTTAAAAATATTCTTGGTGGCAGAATCCATGATATCTTTATGTGAAAGGCCATTTATCAGGTAAAAAGGCAGATCACCTCACACGGATTCTCCACTTGAGGTCATTTGTTTCTGGGGGAAAAAAAAGTATTCTCATTGGAACTTGTGTTCAAATTATGGAAAAAAAGTGGATTGATTTATTGACACTAGAAGGTAACTTTTTCAATATCTAGTGAAAACAAATCCTTTTACAGAAGGGGTTTACCAGCCATTCTGATAATTTTTCTTTCCCGGCCCTGCTTCTTTTCTGTATTTTGTCTGCAGAAGTATCATTTGGCTCCAAGATGGAGCCCTAACGTCCACGATTTAATGGTGCTAAGCGTGGGTTTCTGAGCCAGGATTCCTCCTCAACTCTGTACCCCAAACTGTCGCTTCCAGGCAGAGTCAAAGACAGCGGGTTGCACTACATGGAAAGGCAAACACAGGGCATGCGAGTGAGATATTGTGGACGATATAACAGGAGAGAAAGGCGTGCTGTCCAGTTAGCGCTGAGACCAGAGCTCAGCCCCACCGGGACAGCTGAGCCACTGTGAGATTGCACCTCAGCATCACAGACCTGCGGAACAGGAGGGGGAGCTCTTTCCCTCCAGCCTCTATTCCCGTCCGTCATGGGAGCTGCAAGTTCCCACCCTTCCAGGTTGCATGTAGTAGTGGGTTTCCACAGGCATCTCTCTCAGCCTTGATGTCAGAAGGGCAGGAAGCCAGAGGTCCACAGAGTACCTGAGGTAAAGCACTGTCAAACCTGGCCAGCATGAAGCTAATTACAGGAGCAGCAACTAGATGATTAAAAAGTGAGCCAAAAGCAGGAGGCAGTGTGGATGAAGTCTTTAACACAGGGAGATAAAATCGCTGAGGTGAAGGCTGACGGGTGAATTCCAAGCAGAGTACCCAGCTGGGAAGTTCAGGATCAAGGTGCTGGCAGATTCAGTGTCTGGTGAGGGCTTGCTTCTTCCTTAATGACTGTCTTCTCACTGTAACCTCACATGGCAGGATGGACAAGGGAGCTCTCTGGGGTCTCTTCAATGACACCACTAATTTCATTTATGAGGGGTCCATTCTCATGATCTAATCACCTCTCAAAGGCCAAATCTCCTAACCATCACCTTCGATGTTCAGTTCAGTTGCTCAGTCATGTCCTACTCTTTGCGACCACATGGACTGCAGCACGCCAGGCTTCCCTGTCCATCACCAACTCCTGGAGCTTACTCAGACTCATGTCCATCGAGTTAGTGATGCCATCCAACCATCTCATCCTCTGTCATCCCCTTCTCTTCCCACCTTCAATCTTTCCCAGCATCAGGGTCTTTTCCAATGGGTCAGTTCTTTGCATCAGGTGGCCAAAGGATTGGCATTTCAGCTTCAGTATCAATCCTTCCAATGAATATTCAGGACTGGTTTCCTTTAGGATGAACTGGTTGGATCTCCTTGCTGTCCAAGGGACTCTCAAGAGTCTTTCCCAACACCACAGTGCAAAAGCATCCATTCTTCGGTGCTCAGCTTTCTTTCTAGTCCAACTCTGTCATCCATACATGTCTACTGGAAAAACCATAGCTTTGACTAGATGGACCTTTGTTGGCAAAGTAGTCTCTGCTTTTTAATATGCTGTCTACCTTGGATGTTAGGTTTTCAACGTATAAATTTGGGGAGGACACATTCAATCTGTAGCAGTGGATTTACATATGGTGATTGTTGTTGTTTTGCAGTCGCTCAGTCATGGCTGACTCTTTGTGACCCCATGGACTGCAGCATGCCAGGCCTCCCTGTCTCTCACCACCTCCCAGAGCTTGCACAATCTCATGTCCATTGAGCCGGTAATGCTACCCAATCATCTCATCCTCTGTCTTCCCCTGCTGCTCCTGTTTTCAATCCTTCCCAACATCTGGGTCTTTTCCAGTCAGTAAGCTCTTCACATCAGGTGGCCAAAGTATTAAAGCTTCAGCTTCAGCATTAGTCCTTCCAATGAACTTTCAGGACTAATTTGCTTTAGGATTGGCTGGTTTGATCTCCTTGTTGTCTAAGGGACTTGCAAGAGTCTTCTTCAACACCACAATTCAAAAGCATCAATTCTTTGGCACTCAGCCTTCTTTATGGTCCAACTCTCACATCCATACATGACTACTGGAAAAATCATAGCTTTGATTATATGGACCTTTGTTGGCAAAGTAATGTCTCTGCTTTTTAATATGCTGTCTAGTTCGGTCATAGCTTTTCTTCCAAGGAGCAAGTGTCTTAATTTTATGGCTACAGTCACCATCTGCAGTGATACTCGAGCCCAAGAAAATAAAGTCTGTTTATTTATTTCCATTGTTTCCCCATCTATTTGCCACGAAGTGATGGAACTGGATGCCATAGGTCTTAGTTTTTTGAATGTTGAGCTTTTAGCCAGTTTTTTTTTCACATCAAGAGGCTCTTTAGTTTCTCTTCACTTTCTGCCAAAAGGCTGGTGTCATCTGCATATCTGAGGTTATTGATATTTCTCCTGGCAATCTTAATTCTGACTTGTGCACCATCCAGCCTGGCATTTCTCATGATGTACTCTGCACAGAAGTTAAACAAGCAAGGTGACAATATACAGCCTTGACATACTCCTTTCTCAATTTAGAACCAGTCTGTTGGCCCATCTCTGGTTCTAACTGTTACTTCTTGACCTGCATACAGATTTCTCAGGAGGCAGGTAAGGTGGTCTGGTGTTCTCATCTCTTGAAGAATTTTCCACAGTTTGTTGTGATCCACACAGTCAAAGGCTTTAGCATAGTCAATGAAGCAGAAGCAGATGTTTTTCTGGAATGCTCTTGCTTTTTCAATGATCTAACAGATGTTGGCAATTTGATCTCTGGTTCCTCTGCCTTTTCTAAATCCAGCTTGAACATCTGGAAGTTCTTGGTTCACATACTGTTGAAGCCTAGCTTGGAGAATTTTGAGCATTACTTTGCTAGCATGTGAAATGAGTGCAATTATGTGGTAGTTTGGACTTTCTTTGGCATTGCCTTTCTTTGGGATTAGAATGAAAACTGACCTTGTCCAGTCCTGTGGCCACTGCTGAGTTTTCCAAATTTGCTGGCATATTGAGTGCAGCACTTTAGTAGCATCATCTTTTAGGATTTGAAATAGTTCAGCTGGAATTCTATCACTTCCACTAGCTTTCTTCATAGTGATGCTCCCTAAGGCCCACTTGACTTCACAGTCCAGCATAGCTGGCTCTAGGTGAGTGATCACACCATTGTGGTTATCTGCATCATTAACACCTTTTCTGTGTAGTACTTCGTGTATTCTTGCCACTTCTTAATATTTTCTGCTTCTGTTAGGTCCATACTGTTTCTGTCCTTTATTGTGCCCGTCTTTGCATGAAATATTCCCTTGATATCTCTAATTTTCTTGATGAGACCTCTAGTCTTTCCCATTCTGTTGTTTCCCTCTATTTCTTTGCATTGTTCACTGAGGAAGACTTTCTTATCTCTCCTGCTATTCTTTGGAACTCTACCTTTAGATGGATATTTCTTTCCTTTTCCCCTTTGCCTTTCGCTTCTCTTCTTTCCTCAGCTATTTCTAAGGTCTCCTCAGACAACCATTTTGCCTTTTGTATTTCTTCTTCTTGGGGATGGTTTGACCATTGCCTCCTATACAATGTCATGAACCGCCATGCACAGTTCTTCAGGCACTCTGTCTATCAGACCTAATCCCTTTAATTTACTTGTCACTTCCACTGTATAATTGTAAGGGATTTGATTCAGGTCATATCTGAATGCCCTAGTGGTTTTCCCTACTTTCTTCAATTTAAGTCTAAATTTATTAGTAAGGAGTTCATGATCTGAGACACAGTCAGCTCCCGGTCTTGTTTTTGCTGACTGTATAGAGCTTCTCCATCTTCAGCTGCAAAGAATATAATCAATCTGATTTCAGTATTGACCGTCTGGTGATGTCCATGTGTAGAGTCTTCTCTTGTGTTGCTGGAAGAGGGTATTTGTGATGACCAGTGCATTCTCTTGGTAAAACTCTGGTAGCCTTTGCCCTGCTTCATTTTGTACTCCAAGGCCAAATTAGCCTGTTACTCCAGGTATCTGTTGATTTCCTACTTTTGCATTCCAGTCCCCTATGATGAAAAGGACATCTTTTCTCTTTTTGTGTGTTAGTTCTAGAAGGTCTTGTAGTCTTCCTAGAACCATTCAACTTCAGCTTCTTTGGCATTAGTGGTTGGGGCATAGACTTGGATTATTGCAATATTGAATGGGTTGCCTTGGACATGAACAGAGATCATTCTGTCTTTTTTGAGACTGCATACAAGTACTGCATTTCAGACTCTTTTGTTGACTATGAGGGCTACTCCATTTCTTCTAAGAGATTCTTGCCCACAGTAGTAGATATAATGGTCATCTGAATTAAATTCTCCCAGTTTGGTCCATTTTAGTTCACTGATTCCTAAAACGCTGATGTTTGCTCTTGCCATCTCCTGTTTGACCACTTCCAATTTACCTTGATTCATGAACAACATTTCAGGTTCCTATGCAATATTGTTCTTTACAGCATTGGACTTTGCTTTCACCACCAGGCCCATCCACAGCTGGGTGTTGTATCCACATATATGATAGATGGTTCATTATTGAGTATAGTTCTGAAAGAAAAGAACTTTCATTTTCACTGGTCATTGGTGTGGCTAGATTCTATCTCTGTACATTTCAAACTTTATATCTCCTTCACCATTCACGTACTTTTATGTTGGGACCTGTAAACCATGCCAGTACTACAATATGACTTCTGGACTCTGCCTCATATCCTGATGCTGAGTGAGTCCACACAGGTGGACAGAAGTTTCTATATTGGGATGGTTAACAAGAACCTGACTAAACATGGAAATGACTGCAGGCCACATAAATACACCTCAGGAAACCCAAACTAAATGTTGTTCCAACCCAATTTTCCTCAACTGGATTGCCACAATACTGGTAGTCATTCCAGACATACTGGTTACCAACTAGCAGAAGTACCAAGAAGGGAAGTTGCGGTGATCTTAACTAATTGCGTTTAAATACCAAACTTTTCCAAATTAAAAAAAAAAAAAATGTGGCCATGTGAACATATGACCTGGGCCTTATACAGTGACTTGGAAGGGACTTAAACAAGTGAGGGACCTCATTTAAGATTAGGGTTCATCAGCATTGTGGTAAACCTGAGGCTAGTTGAAATGATATCAGTGGTCGACACATCACTGTTCTACCCTTCCTCCTCTCTAGGTTCTTCTAGGCCAGCCCCTCCTAGGATTCCCAGGCCCAGCACCCAGCACACAGCTGCACTTACACAACGTACTTAAACAACACCGTTGTTCAGTCGCTAAGTCCTAGCTGACTCTTTGCAACCCCAGGGCCTGTAGTCCGCCAGGCTCCTCTGTCCATGTGATTCCCCAGGCAAGAATACTGGGGTGGGTTGCCATTTCCTTCTCTGGGGGATCTTCCCAACCCAGCGACTGAATCTGCTCTTTCCTTCTTGGCAAGTAGACTCTTTACTAACACTGAGCCACCTGAGAAGCACTAATCAACACGTACAACCACTATTCAACTCAACTACACTTTGGATGGATTTTTATTTGAAGCGAGTCCAATTTTTTCAATAGAAAATAAATTTGGTATTTGTAATACTCTATCTGACAGGATTTCTTAAAATGTAGTCTATAATAACCATACTTCCAAGAATAAAAGAGCTGGAGGTTGGCTTTTGAAACCAGATAAATTACACAGGAACAAAGCCCTCATAATAAATTCAACCAACACTTCATTTACATCAATATTGTACAGATGGACACAAAGGAATTTATTATAAATCTTGGCCCCAATCTACACTCTTCACTAAAGTGTTTTGGGCTTGAATTACTTTTTCTTCCACCAAAAAAAAAAAAAAAAAAAAAGAATACAGGCAAAAAGCCTCCCCACAATAATTTATTATATTTATTTTTTAAACAATTAATTTTTTTCTCAAAAGATAAAATATGTTTCCATAGCCTCTTCTATCTAGACAGCAGAAGTAGAAGGCAGTCTTTCCAGAGGCTTAAACACTCTTTGTTTTAAGCAAGATTCTAATAAATGCACACAATTTATAAGTGATACTTTGAGGACTATCTCACAGAATTTAAAGCAATCCAGGATTTAATAGCAATCAACAGAATCAAGGCAAAGTGAAACTATTATGGCTGAACACACTGGAAAAGTGGAGTTTGAATTGATGCTGCGTATTATTCATTTTGACAAGTGCAAACTCACATTGAAGATAGCAGGGATAGAGACGCGGACTGCAAGGAAAGGTAATACAAATGTATTATTAACACAGAAACAAATCTGACTTTAAACCTGGCATGTCTCCTGGTGAGCAAGAATAATAATAAGGCCTTGAATTCTCATTGTACTTTACATCGAAAGTAATCAAAGAAGTTACAAATTTTCACAGGAAGGACGATGGTTGGTCTACATCAGTTACATCTTCCAAAGGAAACCTATCACCAAATTGAATGTGTGCATATTGGGTTGAGTACAAATAGGTGACATCAAAAATGCACTCAGACACGAAAAATATGGAGAGTAGAGCTGCAGTGTTCTTCCTGCAAAGATCAGCCAAGCAGCTAATCTGAGACTGACCCTATCCATAAGGCTTAGGGAGGCTCTGAAGATACTGGCAATGCAGTGAACTCCAGCAAGTCTGAGCATCTGCTGTAGACTGGGTCCGGGTGGGGAAGTGACAGCCCTCACAACATCTCAGAAAATTGCCTGTGACTGGTGGGGTCCATTGGACTTTCACAAGTACTGTAGTAAGATGGAGAGGGCAAAGGTACAGTCAGGATTCCAACTGTGGTGACTGCTGAGGCCCAGAGCATGTATTGAGCCTGCCCACCATGTGCACATATAAGCACCATGGATTGTGTCTCCTTACTCTCAGAATACTCTTATGAGGCAAGTCCTATTATCATCCCCATTTTGCTTATAAGGAAACTGAAGCACAAATAGATTGAGGAATTTCAGAGGATCACAACTAGGTGATGCAGACAAACTGGCCAGGAAAGAAGAAACTCAGTTTAGTGGCCATAAGATCCATCCTTCACAACTGTGCATTTTGTTTGTTTGCTAGCTTGCTTACTGTATCCACGGACTGCCCCAAAACTTGCAAGATACAGTCAAACATCCTGGGTTCTGATTTCCCACAGAGCCCATCCTCTGTCTCTTCATCTGTTCCAGTGACTGGTTAATGAGAAATTTATAAATATAATTGCTGATCTAATGGCCCAAACAGAACGAAACAAAAGATAGAGAATGTGATCAGAACATACCTACTAGAGAAAGCACTCCAGACAGGGAATTATTTGATGTGTCTGCTCTACATGGAAACATCCACAGCCTGAGAAAGAGTTAAAGTAACACTCGTGGCTGTCACAGGTAGCCATTATTTTAATGCCACTGCTCCCTCTGAATTAGTGTCAAGTATGTAAACCCAAATTTATATTAGCATAAATATTGAGGAATGTTTAACACTGTGCTGTATTCTTGATTTATAGGAGGATAAAACAAAACAGATAAATCATTTTCCTTAAGTGCCATGGCAATACATCTTAAAATAACCAGCCCCTCAACTCCAAAGGCGCCAGTTTTTCCTTTACCCACATTTGTAATTCTCATTAGTATCCAATGAGGGCTGTACCCACCAGGGAGAAATAAAACTGAACAGATACCATGCACTCTAATTTTCAGAGCAAAGTGAACAAAGCAGATCTTTTGACTTAATCGTGGTCAAGTAGTGCCACTAAGGCAAGGAATACCAGAATATTGGAAATTCAGAATTAACCATTCGTTAACATTGAGCTACATTAAATTCATCAACAGTGGAGACTGTAAATGAATTAGCTCCCTATAAAAATGTTGCAGACTCTAAAGAAAGGAAGAATGATTGAATGAGAGTACATCTTTCTTATCTGCCCTAGAAGTCTGGTTTTCAGCTCCATGAGGAGTACATTGTTCTTTAAGAATTAAAAGGGAGAAGTAATTATCAATAATGTAGTCAGCTTGTGTATGTCTGACAGATAAAGTCAAGCCACTTTTAAAAAATCAATGAGATACAGAATATGAATTTATCTTTTAATGGACAGGAACAAAGAAAGAAGAGAGGAAGGCATAACCACAGTCCTAGACTCAAGATTTTCAAGTCGGGTCCAAAATTTTTTATATAAGGTGCTTCTTAGAACCAAAAATAAAAGTGGAAAAGACTGAAGAGTCAGCCGACAGCAGTGAGCTAGCTTCTTACCAGCTAAGAGGCTTTTGTTAAATATTCAGGAATTTCCTGAACTAGAACTTAGACTGTTGATAGCTTAAAATTGGCCCTGGAGGGAGTATTTACACAACGGAAATAAGCAAATGCTACAAAATAGGCTTCCCACCCATCCATCTACCTCCTACCCCTTACCCCTGTCCCCAGAAACACTTACTGCACACTATTGGTCAACTCCTAGGATGTGTCCAGATACATCTTGAGCCTGATTCCAAAGTTGTAGACTTCTACTCTCACACTTTTTAATCCTGAGTCAAATTACTTCATTAGTGGTCAATTCAGTGAATAGGAAAGTTGCCACTTTTTAAAATGCATTGGGTAATGAAGATGCTGCCCAATGAAAGGTGATTCAGTAAAAAGTTATTGTCTGGGAAGAAGAAACCTGGCCTTTGGAACTGGGAAAACCACTTGACTCCAAGCTTTACCACTTACCAGCTGGGTTCAGTTCAGTTCAGTTCAGTCACTCAGTCGTGTCCAACTCTTTGTGACCCCATGGACTGCAGCACACTAGGCTTCCCTGTCCATCACCAACTCCTGGAGCTTACTCAAACTCATGTCCATTGAGTTGGTGATGCTATCCAACCATCTCGTCCTCTGTCGTCCCCTTCTCCTCCTGCCTTCAATCTTTCCCAGCATCAGGGTGTTTTCCAATGAGTCAGTTCTTCGCATAGGGTGGCATCAGTATTGGAGTTTCAGCTTCAGCATCAGTCCTTCCAATGAACATTCAGGACTGATTTCCTTTAGAATGGACTGGTTGGATCTCCTTGCTATACAAGAGGCTCTCAAGAGTCCTCTCCAACACCACAGTTCGAAAGCATCAATTCTTCAGCATTCAGCCTTCTTCACAGTCCAACTCACATTCATACATGGCTACTGGAAAAACCATAGCTTTGACTAGATGGACCTTTGTTGGCAAAGTAATGTCTCTGCTTTTTAATTTGCTGTCTAGGTTGTTCATAGCTTTTTTCCCAAAGAGCAAGCATCTTTTAATTTCATGGCTGCAGTCACCATCTGCAGTGATTTTGGAGCCCCAAAAAATAAAGTCTGACACTGTTTCCATTGTTTCCCCATCTGTTTGCCATGAAGTGATGGGACCAGATGCCACGATCTTCGTTTTCTGAATGTTGAAATTTAAGCCAACTTTTTCACTCTCCTCTTTCACTTTCATCAAGAGGCTCTTTAGTGGGTGGACTTGGGCAATTCACTTCGCCCTTCTGAGCCTTCCTTTCCTTTCTCATATGCATAATGGAAATAATGAAACCTTCCTTAACTACATCACAAGATTGTTGGAGGAGGCGCCTTTGAGACCATATTCTAAACTGTGAGGCTCTCAAGAGGTCAAGAAATTCACAAAATTAGCAGTGCATTATATTTGTCTTATTTTCTACCCCTTCCTCATAATTTTTAGCCTCTATAATTGCAAATGACTCTATCTCCTTGTGGTCTGGACCTGTATCACGATTCCCTAACTATCCTGTTGGTTTTATGGGCAGAGATTACACCATGCATTTGTTTTGAATACCCACAGTGCCTTGCACAGCCATAGACACATTGCAGTGTCCCAAAACTGACTTCTTGAGAGCTTCTTACTACCAAAAATGAATAACTAAGAGCTCTGCAGAACTACACAGAAATTAAAATTCCACTAAGAAGTTCCTTTTTTATTATTTCAGCCTGAGCATCTTTTTGGCTCCCTCTGATCACAAATTTCCTCAGATTTGACATTTGAATCATTCACAGCCTCTATTTCAAATCGCTCCTCCAAATTCTGTTTCATGACGTTCCTATGGCCCTAAATACCATATGATTCTTCCCAGTCTACACCTAACTGTATGGGTCTTACTCTAATAAACAACAGAATAAAGATGCCACAGGTAATCAGGTAATAAACTGCTATCAATGTCCACTAATCCCTATTCACTTTAGTTTCCTATTGTCCTCCTTTGTGCTTATTTTTTACTTATGTATTTATAACCCGCAGAAGAGGTCCTCTATTTTTCCCTGTAGAATAGCAGAGAGTAGTGGAGAACACATGTAGGATTTTGGACTCAGCAGATCAAGGGTCAGATCCCAACTTTATTGGTTAATAGTTGCATGATCAAGGAAAATTATTTCACCTCTTTGACCTTCAGTTTTCTCATCTATGAAATGGGAACAATAAATTAAGTGAGATAGGGATGTGAAGTACCAAGCACAGTGCCGAGCAGAAAGCTCCTCCTACTCACCTGCCTTGCCTACCTCTGGAGATATTTACAACCCATACTGCAGTCACACAAAACATCCTAAGAACAGAGGCTCAGACACACCTGCCTTTTAGCCTCTGGTTGGCTAGTGCAAACTAAACTTCTAGCTAGCTGAATTAATTGAGGTAAATGACTGTCTACTGCTATTTGGGAACAGTTTAGAAATGCTTCCTCTGACTGATCAAGGTTGAATTTGATTTTCCCAGTTGCCACTGGATTTTTTTTTATTTGTATTTCCTTTTCTTCTCCCTCTCTTTCTCCCTCCCTGCTTTTCTTCTTTACTTCCTGTCTTTCTTTATTTTATTTTTGCTTACTCCTCAGGTCAACAAATGTTTATTGCATGTCTACAGGAGACAGGTACAGGTTTTGTGGGACTTGAAGTTTGTAGGAGTTGGGAGACCCTCTTATGATAAAGAACATAAGACTGCAAATACAAAGTCAGGTACAAAAGTGAATATTTTTAGAATGCATAGAGAAGGGAACCTAAAGCTTAAGGCTGCTCCACTCTGTAGTAAATACGTGTCTGATATCCACCACATGCCAGACACCTAGTGAGGCTCCAGGGATATGGAGATGAATGCTATAGACAGAGTCCCACTCAGGCGGACCCAGTGGGCTAATGATTTTCCAACGATGCTGAGGCTTTTCATGCTTCCTCAGAGGGCTACATGGTCCTTGCCCTTCTCACAGTTCAGTGTCCTTGAATACCAGCACCCTTTCTGTGTCTTCCCTGCTCTGTACTAGAAAGAGCCCAGATTCTTCAACACCTAGTGGCTATCCACCCTCTCAAATTTCCTCCAGCTTCCCACTGGGTGTCAGTGGAGCGATTCCTAGAATTTTCTCAGAATTTGAAACCTTGTTTATGGATGAAAACCTAGGGTCCAAAATGCTTTTAATGTAGAAAGATAGTGGTTGCTGGCTAGGAGCAAAGCCAAGTGCCCTGCATTGGGCTTCAAAGGCCCTTCTGTTTCAACATATTGTCTCTCTCAGACTGACTGTTCACATGGAGAATAAGAAAAGGCAAAGAAACTTTATCCCTCCTTAGAGAGGGATTTTAGCAAGCCAGCTCACAAGAATTGTAGACGGTTAGCTGTCTCTACTACCGTCTTGGCTCTATAACTAATCAGCCTTTAAAATTCAGCACGTGCCATTTTTGGTTGTGATTGCTGTCAGCTTTATCTAAAACACACATCAAGGTCTAGAAAAGAGTTGCATCTTTAGAGGTATTAAAAATAAATTTAAAAATTAGGACATAAGGCTTGTGTTCTTTTTATTTTAAACTTTATTTCCTCTTTCTTGCTGCAGAATGTAGTCCTATTCATCTAAGAGATGGATCCAATCTCACCAAATTAGCATCTTTTTTCTGGTCTGGGTATAAGAGTTTGGGTGTGTGTAACTGCTGAATCTTTTATCTTAAAGTGACAAGGATTAGCCACTAGGTGCTCCTTTTAATATTCATCAATGTCTCACACAAGCAGAATATTGTTTAACGTTCAGGACAATATAATTGTGCCTTTTCTTGAATTTTGGCTTTTGATTAAGTGAAGCTGGTATTCAAGCAATAGAAACAATGATCCCTGAAAAAATATATATATAAGATAGGTATCGATTCCAGTTGAGAGTAATAGCAACCCACAACATTGCTGTGAAATTATCAAATTTGGGTTGGAAAGCCTTAAAGAATGAAGGCTGGGGACTTTATTGTACTATCACATATTGCATCTTTGCAATAGCAGAGAAAAAGCATGTAGCAATTGCAGCTGAAAACATCAATGTAAATGCTATTATGCCTTCCCAGCTCTCAGTCATATTGGCTGCTGACATCTCTCAGTGCCGGTTGATTGTCAGTGGCAAAGCAGGTCTGTTGTTGATTGGCTGGCCAGTGTCACATGATACCACTGCCTGCACCCACGTAAATCACCCAGTGAACTGTTGTGTGAAATTGTTCGTACACCCTTTGGTGAACTTGCAATGTGACAGCTCACATCAGAAATAGATCAGATGTCTTCAGACCACATTTGCACTTTGGACAATCCATCTAGGAACCTGAGGTTCCTGCGGACCCCGAGACTCACATCGTTATTGTCTCTAATTCACGTGCCGGGTCGTATAGGCTTTGCTCCCTCACGGGCACATCACTTGCATCTTTATTTGCTGAGTTTCCCTTGACCTTTGTGTTATGTCTCCTCACGAACCTTCGTGATGAACATTCTGCAGTGGCTCGGACAGCCTTCCCAGTTGACGTTATTTCCCCAGATCTGATAAAGAGCTTAGCAACTCGCTTCAGTCTTTGTGTTTGGATAATTTATGTGGTGAAGATGTAGCAAAATCAGAATTAGACGGACATTGAGACATCTTCTTTCCTAGGAGAAAAAGATACTATGGACTGCATCCTCAAATCTCAGTGTGGACACATTTTGCTTCACAGATCTCTTATTTTCTGAATACATAATAACATTTTCATATGCTGATAGTGAGGGTGAAAAATATAACCTTTCTGGAGGACAATTTGGCACTAGCCTAGAAGAAAGATTTGTAATGTGTGCAAAAACGCAGTTGTAACAATGCTGAAATAGAGTTGTTTATAATAGCAAAGTAGCTATTTATATGTATTTATAATAGTTATAGATATTTATGTATTTTAATAGAATTATAGCATTAAAATAAATGAGAAAAGAATAGTTAGACCCCCCCAAAAAAAAAACACACCCAGATGTCTGTTCAAACATGAAATACTCTGCCATAATTATTGAAACTTTTGAGATTATGTTTATATTTAGTATACCTAAGTAAGCAAGATACAGAACCAAACACAGAAAACAATAATTTTTGCTACCACAAATTTAAAATATATTTGGTATAGCAAATAAATACAAAAACAAAACAGGATAAACAAAATCAAATGTTTGTGACACATATATTGATAAAAAGTATCCAAAGAGCTCTTACAAATTGATTTCAGAAGAAAGGTGGAAAAGACAAAGAAGAGGATGCTAATATGAAAACAGACAAGGAGCATACGCAGATAATTCATAGAAATTCAATGGCCAAAAGACAAATGAAAAGATGCCCAGCTTCACCAGCAATCAATAGAAAGCAAATGAAAGCCATCATTAGATATTTTTCAGCAATTAGACTGGGGAAAAGACCACTAATATTCACTCTTGGCAACAGAGTAAGGAAACAGGCAGTGAGAGTGTAAACGGGTTCAACGTTAGAGAGCACTTGGAATCACCTAAAATAACACATACAGAAACACCTAAAATAATACATACATGATTTATAACAATATAACAATTGCTTGCAGTTATTATGTCCTTAGCATGTGCTCAGGCTAAGCGCCTGTACAGCTACATGTATTAACCATTCCATCCCCACACTGGCCCTGTGAGCAGTGCTGGGCACTCTGCCATTCCAGAAAGCACAGTTCACAGACTTTTGTGTGAAGGTGCCTCCTGGAGTGGGCAAAGTAGGCTCCCTGAATATAAGGCAGGACTTCAACTTTCCCCATTCTACATAGGAGAAAACTAAACCCCGGAGAGGTTATATAATTTTTCTGTGGTCATGCAATGGTATGACGGCAAATCAGCAATCCAAAAGGAAAGAAAAGTGATGAAGAAAAAACCCTGATTCATAGCATTTGCCAGTGTCTGTGGTGTAAATACTTCTACCATGACAGATTTCAAGCTGTTGATAGAAACATGAAGTCACGGAACTCAGAATTGGGAAGATTTATGTGTAAGTGGCTCTCCTGTGCTGGCCTCAGCACTCCACAGTTTGTAAGTGGTACAACCAGGATGCAAATCCAGACAGCTTGGCTTCCAAAGCACATGCTCAATGCTCAAAATTCTAGTTCTAGTTCACACAGTCTACAAAATACATGTGACCGACGTTTTATGTGAAGGAATATATCCAATGGAGAAAAATTGAAAACAATGTAAGCTTGTTCATGTATCAGTTATTGGTTGAGAGTCTTTTATGACGCAGTCACTATATAGGTGCTAGGATACACCTGTGATGAAAGTGCACAGTTGCACACAGCCTGCAGGGCACAGAAAGAACGAGGGACTAGGACTTAGGTGAACTGTAATTCATCTAATCAAAGGATACTGTATAAATGGAAACATATGTTATATACGTGAAAAGATTGAACCTGTGTCTGACTCTTTTGCCGCCCCAGGGACTGTAGCCCACCAGGCTCCTCTGTCCGTAGGATTTCCCAAGCTAGAATACTGGAGCAGGTTGCCATTTCCTTCTCCAGGGGATCTTCCTGACCTGGGTTCAAACCTGCATCTCCTGCCTTGGCAGAGGATTCTTTACTCCTGGGCCACCAGAGAAGCCCATGTGAAAAGATACAAAGTTTAAAACTTGTAACATTACCACTAATGGTCTTTGATAGCTCAGTTGGTAAAAAATCTGCCTGCAATGCAGGAGATCCTAGTTCGATTCCTGGGTTGGGAAGATCCCCTGGGGAAGAAATAGGCTGCCCACTTCAGTACTTTGGGGCTTCCCTTGGGACTCAGTTGGTAAAGAATCCGTCTACAATGCGGGAGACCTGGGTTTGATCCCTGGGTTGGGAAGATTCCCAGGAGAAGGGAAAGGCTACCCACTCCAGTATTCTGGCCTGGAGGATTCCCAGTCCATGGGGTCACAAAGAGTCAGACACAACTGAGCAACTTTGACTTTCACTTTCACCACAAGTAATGTTTTCTTCTTTTTAAAAACTGTATATATGTAATCTTTTTATAATTAAACATAAAAATAAACAAACACAATTGTTATGCAAAGATGCACTGAAGTTGTTGTTTAACAACAACACTTTGCATGGTATGAATCCTTCAAAAAAAATATTTCTGCATAAGACAAATGCCTACAAAGATACGCACTGAATCGCTAGCAGTAGTTGATTAACTAAAGCTTTTGTCTTCTTTTTTGTCTGTTTTTATTTAGCAGTGTTTCTACTTAGGGGACATATATAGTTTTCACAGTGAAGAAAACAATATAGATTATTTTAATAAATAATAAGAATAAGGAATAATAAGAGAAAAAGTCAATTCATGAGATCTCTTCATTTTTTTACGTGAATAAGCTCAGAGTCACTTTTCTGCATCAAATCCACTGAAAAGAATGAGCTGGTGGGGTGTCTGCTGTCCCTAAAGGATGGAGGTGGGCTCTCTGAGCTTGGAGGCACCACAACAGTGGACAGGATGTCTCCCTTTGATCTGGGTGTCTGTCTTCAGGTAATAATAGCAACTCTGTGAGCTGGTTCAATCCAAGGGGGAAACAAGAGAGAAAAATGCCCAATAAACTCCATACACGAAATCACCTCCCCAGCGGAAATCGCTGTCAGGTTCCAATGAAGTCACACACTTTTACGCATATGTCTCTGCTTCCACTTTTAATGCCAAAGGTCAATCTACGGTTTTCATTCATACAAATATGACGTGTCCCAACCATTGTCATTCTCAGAAAAATACAATGCACAACTGCACACCAGAAAAACAACCACCCAGCAAGGGGAAAAAAAATTCAATAGCATTCACATGGCTCAACAAACCCACAAAAGCCAGGAAATTCAAAGTGAAGTTTTACACTCCCTCCTTAGTTCCACAGTATTGTGAAAGGGAAATAAAAGGCACAATGGCGTGTGTTAGGGGTGCAATGTCAGCAGTAACAGCACTTCCAGGCTTTTATTGACTTGTGTCATAACCTTAACATTCTATAAACAAGGGACTCGGCTTAACACCTGGGACCTTTAAAAGAGAAATATCTTCTGGAAGCCCAGACTAGGGAAACCCAGTGAGGTTTCTCAGTCTCTTAGGCATACACAGTAAATCATTATAGAGAGAGGAAACAGATAAAATTGCTGTTAAGATTACAGCCTTTCTGGTCTCTCAGGGAAATAAATAATTACAGCAAAGAAATCCTACTTACTTATGAGAACAGAAGAGACTCCTGAGGACTCTGGCCTACCAGCTAATTATTAGACATGTTCCCATGCAAAGCTGTGCATTTAGGGAATAAAAGTATTGCTCAGTGATACTTAAAAGTGCTGATAGTTTAATGTCTCTTGTCTCACCATTTGTCAAATACAGCAAACTTTAGTTTGAACGTTTAATGCCTAAATAAACTGAAATTTCAGCCAATTCAAGGAGGACAGAACTTTTGAAAAGTAAGCATAATTTCATTATCAGGCATGAAATCTGGATATTTTTTTAACCTTTTTTTTTTTTTAATCAGCTCATGGGTATGGAATGGTATCAAATGCCTTTGAAGGCATCTTTGAAGAAGATCATACATTTTTTTTCCTCTTGTAATTTATCAACTTGATGAATAGCATTATAGATCCCATAATGTTAAGCCATACACACATTTTTGTAGTAAGCTCAGTCCATTCGTATGTGAGGAGGCAGAGGAGGCAGAGAAAGGTAGGCGCTTCGCATGTTTAAAAAGAAAGAGAGATGGGTTTGGTGACTAGCTCTCAGGCTCTGTACACCAGGCATGCCAACTCTGAACCTGCAAGAATACCAGGGGCCACAAGGAGGGGCCCTGAGGGAAAGAATGAAGCACTTCCCCTCCCCACTGCACCACCGACTCACAATAACCAAGAAATAGCAGTGATCTAGAGTGAGGGGGCTGAGCTGAACTTTCTTGCCTCATAAAAATAAAATCATTCTTGGCTTCACATTTCAAGACTCTGTAGTCACATCAAGAATGCAGAAGGTCTATATTTTTCACTCCTCTATAAGCTGAGTAAGTATAAGCCATTACTTAAATGTACCATCATTGTTAGCTTTTTAACTGTAAAATGATACACATTTTCATATATTTTTATATTGTCTAATAAAGCAACTGTGTAACTATTGCAGAAACCAAATTATGCATTTTATTTTTAAAACTAGCAACAGGAAGCAGAGGTAAAACAACAAAACATTTAGCTGAAAAATCAAAAAACCTATTTTTTAGAAGTTTTAAAATTGCTTTTATGAACTCAATGGATAGTGTATCCAAAGGTGAGTTTCATCTAGCTGTGAGTGTGGCGGATGGAATCTTGACACTCTGCTCTGCCCAGGAACAATTTGTGTGTCTTCCTCAGACTACAGAGACTCCTCAGTAAAGAAAAAGGTCTATCAATATAGAATGGTTACCTGCTCTGCCTTTCATCCATCAGCCTTAACTTGATTGATCAGCTAGATCTTACAGAGTGATTTGATGAGGTTTGAGTGACATTGTACATGGTTTGACTGAAACCATTGATTGTTACAGTCCCTAAATCATTGATACACACTTCCAGCCAATTTATTTAGATCAAATCATACAACTATCATTTGGCCCAGGATTGCAAAAAAAAAAGTCATCTTATATTTTTGAATAAAATATTTAAAGATCTTGCATTTTCTAGAAGGATGAAGGAAAGAAATATTCAAAAGCAGGAAAATATGAACAGTAGTTGAATCTCAAAGATGATTAGAATCTCTAAGCCAAATATTTTAGAGCACTTCTTTGCCACAGACTCCATCTCAAACACTCCTTTCTCTTCTAAAAGTTTGGGGAAATCACCATAACATCTTGTCTCACCTGGGGAGCTCCCAACAACACCCCAGGAAAAGCTAGAAACTTTCCTTTCTCAGGTAAGAATTGGGAGACTTGCCTGGTGGTACAGTGGACAAGAATCTGCCTGCCAGTGCAAGCGACATAGGTCCGATCCTGTCCGGGAAGATTCCACGTGCCGTGGAGCAACTAAAGCCCGTGCACCACAATACTGGGCCCTTAACGACCGAAGCCCATACGCCCAGAGGCTGTGCTCCGCAGCAAGAGGAGACACTGCAGTGAGAGGCCCATGCACCACAACCAAGAGTCGCCCCTGCTCACCACAGCTAGAGAAAGCCCATGTGCAGCGATGAAGACCCAGCGCAATCAAATAAACAGAAAGGACTGGAGCATAGAGACCTTAGATAACCCACATCCATAGGGAGGGAGCCAGATACCAACCTTGAGCTTCTGGCAGATCCCACAGCCATGCTCATTCCCAAACACCATGCGCCCTCCCTGATCTATCAGGCACTTGATCTGGGATGGTGGTACTCGCGGTTTAGTCACTAAGTCGTGTCTCACTCTTTCGTGACCCCATAGACTGTAGCCTGCCAGGCTCCTCTGTCCATGGGATTTCCCAGGCAAGAATACTGGAGTGGGTTGCCATTTCCTTCTCCAGATCCTGTGATGGCTCCCACCACAAAGAAGCTCACAGGCTCATCCTCCTCCCATCCCCTGCAAAGCCTAAGGCTCAGGCATTGTTTCCCCCAGAACAACAATGGAATCTTTGTCTTAGGAGAACCTAGAAACCCCATGCTTCCACATGGGAGCCTTCAGATTCCAGGATTCCATCACGTCTCACTGCTCTACTGCCATCAGTCTGGTCCACCACCACCTTCTACCTGAATTACCACAATGACTTCCTGCAGGTCCCCCCACCCTGCACCCTCCCTTTTCCTCCCCTCAGTCTAATATCTTAGCCAGACAGACTCTTTTAAAACCTAAGGCTGATTATGGCACCATAATGCTCAAAGCTCTCCAGGTTAGCCATCAAATCAAAACCACAGTGAAATACCACTTTACACCCTCTAGGATGGCTATAAAGCAAAAGGAAAAAAAAAAAAAGCAGACAATAATACATGCCGGTCAGGATGTGGAGATATTGGAGCCCTCATACACTGCTTGTGGGAATGTAAAATGGTGCAACCACTTGGGAAGACATTCTGGCAGTTCCTCAAAAAGTTAAACATAAGACACGGCAACTTCCCTCCTAAGGGAGAAATATTGATGAAACGTATTCCACAGCATAACTTGCTCATGAATGTTCCTAACAACCTTATCCAAAATGTCTAAAAAGTAGAAACAACACAAATGTTCATCCACTGACAAGTGGGCAAATAAAAAGTGGTCTGTGCAGACAATGGAATATTATTCAGTAATAAAAACAATGAGGTATGTGTGCAGACTACCACACTGATGAACCTTAACAACATGATAAGCAAAAGAAGCTAGCCACAAAGGACCACATATTATGGCTCCATTTATATGAGATGTACAGCATAGACAAATCCCTAAGTAAAGTAGATTAGTGGACGTCTAGTGCAGAGAGGGCTAGGGGATGAGGAATGACCATTGGCGACTGTGGGATTTCTTGTTGAGGAGATGAACCTGATCTAAAATTGACTGGAACAATGTCACAACTCTATGACGTACTAAATTGTATGGAATGTGAAATATATCTCAATAAAGCTGCTATTTTTTATAACTCTCCAGGACCAAACAGAGAACCTGGCACATAGTAGGTGTTTAGTAAATATTATTTAAATGAATGCATGAATGGGAGTTTTTCATTTGTAAATCAAATTAATATCATGGGGTGAGCAAGCAGAGTTCAGAAAAGAAACTTAGGTTTTGTCTCAATAAATCATTCCTTGGGAGGCCGTCACTGAAGGTCACTCCCCTTGGTCCAGTCTCCCCCAGCATTGTCCCATTCATGTCACATGAATCACCTGCTCTCCATGAGGACAGAGGCCGTAGTTGCATCCTCACGATGCCCCCCGCACCCCCCACCAGCCACCGGCACAGATCCTGGTGCTTAGTCTGTGAACACCTGTGAACTTAGTGCTTGTATGTCAAATAAGTCAATATTTCTTTACACCTGCTTCATGTCAGGCAGTAAGTAGTAGATGCTATGGAGACTATAAAAAGGCTAACAGTTCTGAACTGACTTGTTATCATTAGCACATATTACTTTTGTAATGCAAAAATAGTGTTTAAAAGCTTTTTAAAGTTCTAAATCCTGGTTTCTTTTGCATATTTGGAAGAAAAAAAGTGATAACTAATTCAGAGGGTTTGCCACTGATATCTGATCACCACAGGTATGAACACAAATAATTTGGATATGAGCCATGACAGGCCAAGTGGCAGAATGGAGTGTATTGAATATGAATGCACTTCCTGGTCTGATTCTTGGCTCAGCCACAAATCACGTGTGTGAGTTCAGGTGGGCTCCTGGGTTGCTCACAGCCTCAGTTTCCTCATCTGTAACTCAGGGATCTTGATACTATGCCTACTTCACAGGCCTGTTTTGAGGATAAAACAAGATAACCAACTTGTTATCAACACTGCTAATTATCAGTTGCAATATCAGCAGCAGCATAAAGAGGAAGAGACGGTCTTGGAACTGGGAAGGAGGTAACTCTTCATCTAAAGGCTTCAGGGAGGTTTGATTGGCACTATGGTCTAGGAGTCAGACAACCCAGAGTTCTAACCCTGGAGTGACCACACATCAGCTTGGGGAACTGGGGCAACTTACTATTCAGCAGACTCATTTTCTTTTACTTCTAAGTGGGAAAATTAAAAATCCCTACTGTTGGAGTTGTGACAAAAATTCAATGAAAAACTGCTATGTTGTATGTCTTCACATGGTGAGCCTCCCGTCAGTTGCGGCTGTTACTCAAACCCTGATTCTTAGGAGAGAACTGTGCCAAGCACTTTTCAAAACGGATGAAAAAATAAGGTGCAAAGCAACATCCTAACCAGAGAAAGGCACACATCTCACCATGCCTGTGAAAAACATTATTTTGCTTCCTAATAATAGTTCACTGTGATCACATCCCACAACTATCTTCTAATGGTTATCACAGTTACTGGAGCCAAAGATTTTCTTTCTGGAGCTGGTTGGAAATACCTTATAGAGAGCATTAGAAAGCTTCTCCAGCAATTGACAATCCCAGTGTTTCCCTACAGTGGACTGTCAGAAACTCCACCATAACATTGATCATTAAGCAAATTGTAGTCTCCTATAAGAATGGTATCAAAGTCGGGAACAGTGTTCCTCTGTGTCCCATCTCCACAGGGCACTAAAGATGTGTTGTTCCAGAAGGACAGAAATCAGGCTCAGTATATCAGGACCCTGCCTTTGTCCTCATCTTAGTTGAAGGGTTTGGGTCCCCACTTGACTAGCTTCTCATCTTTCCCATTACATATTCCCATATTAACTAGATTATGAATTCCTCAGTTATTTCCATGATTCTCCAGTGCTGTGCATAAGAGATCCAAAAAGCTTGTGAAAACACAGATTGCTGGGCATCACCCCACAGCCTCACTCAGTACATCCAGCATCAGTTCAGTTCAGTCACTCAGTCATGTCCGACTCTTTGCAACCCCATGGACTGCAGCACGCCAGGCTTCCCTGTCCATCACCAACTCCCAGAGCTTACTCAAACTCATGTCCATCAAGTCAGTGATGCCATCTAACCATCTCATCCTCTGTCGTCCCCTTCTTCTCCCGCCTTCAATTTTTCCCAGCATCAGGGTCTTTTCCAATGAGTCGGTTCTTTGCATAGAGCACTAGAATTCACATTTTCATCAATTTCCAGGTGAAGTTATATTGCTGGACTAGGAACATACTCAGAGAACCAGTTACCTATCCTAACACACAGCTACTTGGGAAAAAAAAAAATTAAAGCTGCCTTTCTTTTTAAAAGAATGCTAACAGTAGTAGAGCCTTTCAGATTAAGTTCAATGTGCAGAGTTTGGGACATTTCTAAAGCTTGGACATTTCTTTCCAATACCTTTGGAGAGGCATTGAGTCAAGAGCTGATCGGTTGCAGCTGCTCTGATGAAATATCCTATAATCAGTGGCTGCTGGTCTCCGCAGACCTCCCTTAACACAAAGGGTTCCCAGGCCAGCTGCCTGCTCCCGGCT
The DNA here is from genome assembly GCF_023091745.1 of Budorcas taxicolor. Classification (NCBI taxonomy): domain Eukaryota; kingdom Metazoa; phylum Chordata; class Mammalia; order Artiodactyla; family Bovidae; genus Budorcas; species Budorcas taxicolor. The sequence goes on from NC_068911.1 coordinate 64,785,306, forward strand.
TCCTGGAGCGGAGCTGCAGCTGGTCCCACTTCCCTCTACACAGAGGACCCACGGGTGTGATGAGGACCTGAGTCCGGCCTCCAGGGTGGACTTCCTCCCCACTTCCTCCCATCTCCTGATGTCAGGAATCAGTCAACACTGACTTGAGGGCAACTGTTGGAGGTTTGGTTGCCATGGTAACTGATCTTCTATCCACAGAGTAGTAGAGGAACCCTAGTGTGTGATTCAAAGGATGGGCTGCACCATTCTCATTTCCCCAAACGGTAACAATTTTCACCACTAGAAACACCTTCTTTTGGATTAAGCACGTTTCCATTCAAAATCCCATCTGACCATACAAACAGTCCTCAAGAAGAGTAGGAATTCTTCTATCAAATCGAGCCTGGTACTAGCCTCAGAGGAGAGATTGCTAGACCTCATCCACAAAGGCTGAGAGCAGCAACTTTGCCTCCCGTACAATTGTACTGAAGTCTTGCATGAGGTACTTGCTGAGGGTGGAGAGGGGAGTGACTGTGATCACAACAAACTGAGGTTGGGATCAGTAGCTCTCAGTGGCTTGGTCCTGTCTGACCCTTTGCGACCTCATGGACTGTAGCCCATTCAGGCTTATCTGTCCATTGACTTATTTACCATCTGAGCCACTAGGGAAGCGCCCCCTAGAGATGTTTTTAAAATTTGATGACCAAAAGCTGAGCTCTAGGGATGATCAGCAAACACCTTACCAGTCTGCCTGTCATGAAACTATGGAGAAATGAAGAAATAACCTTTGTGATTACAACCCTACTTAACAGAACAATTTGTCGATGTTTCAGGACAAACGCACCTTCATGGCTTGTATTTTATTTCTTTTGCTATCATTTATTTTAAGATCTTGAGTCAGGTTTTACATAAAAGAACTAGTGCCAGGATGTTTGGGAAGTTAACAGACGATATTTAGCAAACATTTTGACGGGTCATAAAGAAACATCTGCAGCGAGCCTGGGACTAGGAGCCTGTGATGGGGGAAGGAGGCCCATTTCCAGCAGCTGCATTAGGTTACAGGGTTGAGCTGAGCTGAGTTCAGAGCTGATGACCACGCAATTCAATGAGTCCCCAGCAGGGGGCACCCTTTTGCAGTAAACTCAGTGTTTTTTTTAATAGCTTTGGCTCCCCAGCATCAGACCTTACAGATAATTGGCATTTTGATTTCTCTAACCCTCTGCTTCTGCCTCCAGAGCAGACACTCCCCTCTAGGAAGCGTCCTCCCACAGCTTATGAAAGTGGACATTTTGATAGGAGATGGCTCTTGTGCTGAGGACTGAAAGCAAAATCTGAAGACAAAAGACAGTCAATGAAATTAAATAGATTATGAGGAAAGTTAAATATATACTTACAAAAGTTTAAAGAAGGTCTCACCTGATTTTCCTGACTGACCCAAAGAGCACAAGGAATTCCTAGACTGTCTCATGAAGGTCTGAATTAGTAATACACAGGAGTATCAGTGTAAAACTGGCCTCCTGGTATTTCATTTCTCAAGGGTCAACTGTGTTACTTGACAGACAGCCTATGCCTGTCTGCTCACCCATGTTCTCCCAGCAGTGATAGTCACAATAAATAATCCACTCATTAGCTAACACAATCAACCCTGTTTTAGACAATCCCAAGATGTCTTGGACGCAAATAATTCAGAAGTAGATCTCAGTGTCCTTCTCTCAAAACCAGGCTCCAGTATTGCCAGCCATTACAGTGTTAACATTTTGAATAACCTATTTCTTTGTCGTTTGAATAAAATTAGTCCATTTAGTTCATTACACTCACACTTCACAGTTCTGTAGACACATTTGGGCAATATTCTCATTTTAAACTTGCTATGGATTTTGTAATTTGATAAGTGCTTTTTCATTTCTCCTTTAAAGATTTTCTTGCTGGAGTTATTGTCTAGCAAGATTTCACTGTTCACACTGGCACTCTCCTCAGTCACATTTAAAAAGCCAATTCATTCTAGAAGTTGTAAGTCATAAGCAGTAGCTGAGGTAGATGCCTAAGACAGAGGGGTAAACCAAGGCACTGTGAAGTTAATAACTTGCAAGAACACACCTACTGGCAAGTAGCCCAATCTGGATTCGGGCCAAGAGGTATGCAGCTGAAGTTCAACTACTTGACCCCCATGCTGTATAACCTGTTAATAAGGAAGCGTCCTTGGTTGTATACAAACGCAGCTAGTGAATGGCTTTTTTAACTAAATATGATGATTTATATAAGATATCCAGTCCTAGCCCTGGTTTATAACAGATGATCAATAAAAATTGGGGGTGGAGGTGGAGGAGATATGTATGCATGTATATTGATCCTCAGTATTCATATAGTGAAGTAGTTGAAAGTGCTAGATTAAACAGAACTAGAATAGCTCCGGCTCTTTCCATCACTGTCTGGGTAGACTTACACAACCAACTTAATCACACCAAATTCAGTTTCCCCACCTGTGGATAACACGCAAGTCTACCTCCTAGAGTTGCAGCCAGGATAAATGAAAGAAAGCATGTGAGAACTTAGGAAAGTGCTTGGCACAGGAGAAAAGGTTGCAATTTTTCCTTTCAGTTTCATTTAGATTCAGTTTTATTTAAGGATTTAATCAGTCTATAGTTTTATATAAGGGCAAATATTTACCCAAATGTAAATAAGGCCAATCAAGGAGCAAGTTCAAGTCTTTCTGGAGAGAAACAGAAGCACTTTGTCATCAGTATTGACCGTGGGTTTTGAAAGGAGATAAGATGAAGAGCACTATTAGAAATCAGCTATGGACTGAAATTTGGCATGGTTTACAGAGCTTCAAGTTCAATACTCCTCTGTAGCCAGTACTCTTTAATGTGTGCAAGAGAAAGCTGGAGACTGCCCTTGACAGGTCCAGAGGATAAAGAAAGCAGAGAAAAGCCCAGACGAGCCACGCTGAGCAGCACAGAGAGGAGAGGAGGTCTCCTCCCTCCTGCCCTCTCCCGGGCCCAGCTCATCCTCTCATGGCTCCTCATTTCATTCCCACTTCCCCTGAGCCAACTCTTCCCCACCACCCTCCTGGAGCAGCTGTTGGCTGGTGAAAGAGCATTCGAGCTGCCTTTGCTGCCTAGGGGCTGTGACAGGAGCTGGATGGCCTCAGTGAGGGACCAGGGGTGGGGGACCAGGGGTGAGTGACCAGGGGTGATGAAGGTCCGAGGTGTAGAAAGAGATTTCCCTCAAACCACCATAGATGCATAAGGGCCATGGGCACCTTTGCTGAATAGTCATCTTTGCTATAAAAAAAAGAAAACAATATTCAGTCCTAAATGCTGTATTTGAGACCACTGTGTGACTCATGATTGGTGATTCAATATCAGTCTGGGGCAGTATTTTTCCAGTGGTCACATGTTTTGCTGGGAAGTAGCTCTTGCATGATATCTTCCTGAGAAACTCATAAGCAACTTTTAAGATGACATTTTAATGTTGCTATTTCTTCTCTATCCCTCGACCTTTTCCTTCTCACCCAAAACTGATGACAATCACATAAGTCCAAAATACATGAAGAAAAAGAAAGAGTGCAAGAGATCCAGGGTGCTGGTAGGAGTTAGATATAGTGAAAAACAACAGAATCCCCTAATAACCCATACCCAACTCTAGAGACTCTGCTCTGTGATAGGTATCCCCACATTTGTGCATCCCAGGGGCCCCCGAAGGACAGTTGGGGAACTTTTACTGAAAACAGTAGGAAATAAATTCCAAAGAGATTTCACGATATAATTTATTTGTTCATTCACATTATTTTGAGCTCTCATTATGTGCCCAACACCAGGAACTACAGAGAGGAAAGAGGCATACTTCTTGCCTTCAAGGAACTCGTGGTCTGGTCAAGGGGGAAAGCCATGAAATCCAGCTTCCACAGGGTGATGAGCCCAATAATGGAAACACAGTAAGAGGCTCTGGGTACCAGAGGGGAGCTCAGAGAAGGGAACATAACTTAGCTGAGTTTTCCAAAAGGAAGGCTTTGCAAGGCATCTGACCCTTAAATCTAGTGAGCTAGAGTAGGAAGTGGGGGCACGGGGGTGATGCTAGGCATCAGGAACCCAACCAAAGCATGAATTATATGCGGCAGTTGGAAACTGCAAGAAGCAGAGCTTACTTGTGGAAAAACCATGAGAGATGACTCTAGGCAGATAGGCAAGAGCAGGGGTGAGGAGAGTCCTGTGGGCCAGGCTAAAGAATGAGTTGTATCCTCCAGGGAGAAGGAAACTGCTAAGGTATAAATCTGAGACTAAGCTAAGTCAGATTTGAATCTTAGAAAAATCATTCTGGTAGGAGTAGAAGAGCTCACTGTCAATGGTTGGTCCATGGAAGCACCATGACCTGGACTCATTTCACATGTTCTTTCCAAAAGTGAGTGTTCACTTCACATTAAGCAGAAGTTCTGACAGTCCAAGCTGGGAGGAGCCCACCGTTCTAACCCTGACCCTCCCGTCTACGATGCATTCACTAAGCAGGGCAACAAATTATCTGCAGCTCCACCCACTAAGAACTGGAGTCCTTTTCCCACGACTTCTGATTCACTTTGACCCACAGAATGTGGCAGAAGTGACGTAGTGAGATGTCAAGCCCAGGCCTCAAGAGATCTTTCAGCTTTCACTTGCACCCTCTGGGATGACCACTCTTGCCATATACGGAAGTCCAGACTAGCCTCCTTGACATTCAGAGACCCAAGTGGAGAGAGAGGCCCAGGTATCAAGCCATTCCCACAACTCCCTCACTTATGAATGCCACCATCCCCAGCCAGTCAGCCTTCAACTAACCAACTGTAGCCACGCAGATGGCCCCAGGTAAGACATGCAGAGGAACCATCCAGCTGAGCCCAGTGCAAATTACAAAACCAAATTCACAGCTGTTGTTTTACACTGCCATGTTAGTTACACAGCAACAGAGAACTGGGCCTCCTCTGTACCATCATTCCTGAACACCGTCACTGCCACAACTGTCTGTCCAGAGCTTGACTGAATTAATACTGTCTGGAGGGTGAATGTACTCCATATCCTTTGTAGAGAAAGGGTTTCTGCTGGGATTGTCTGAGTATCCTCCCCTCCAGAGTGCCAATTAGTGCGCTTGACTTTCGCTAACTTATATCTAACTATAAATGCACTGCCCTGATTGATGGAACATCAATATTCATTAATAATTCATGGTCAGACTTTTTCACATGTAATCACAACTTTAAATCTAGAGCAGTGCTCCTATAGATAGCTGGTTATGAAAAGCAACATTTCCTTCAAATTCTGACTTTAAAAAAAAAACAAAAAACATTTATCTTAGTCCCTTAGAACAGAATTTTGGGAAAGGGTGTGAAAAAGTCAAAATTGGCCAGAGATGACATTTTTCTCCTCAGGGCAGGATACCCCTTCTGCAGAATGTAGCTTTCACATGAACAGCCCCTACCATGGGGACAGGCAAGGAGAAGATGGAATGACTGGGATTCACGGCACTCGGATTCCATATGGTAGGGTGGGGGAGCGGCCCAGGAGTGGGCACTTGAAACCATATTGATGTTATGAAATTCACGGCATCTAGATTCCTTCATGTACATCAAAAGGGAAAGAGCCTTGTTGCCACACACTTGAACTTATGTTGAACCTGCAGGACTACGAGGCCTCATCTTTGTTCCATAAATCTAAAGTTACATTTCTATCTCTCAGCTGTCACCACATCATACCAAAACAGCTAGACAGATTTTTACCAAATTTAGAGGATATATTTGGGATGTCCGGACTTGGGGGAAAAAGTAGGCCCTGGGATTTGCAAGCATGAAAGTTACTTCGGGAGGCCCCCAGTGACTTGGGGAGGCTCATTTTAGCTGCAGAGAAAACCAAGACATGAAAGACGCTGATAACCACAGATCGGAGGCAGGATGAGCAATCAAAATGCTTGAGCCAGAAAAAAATGGAACCGTTTCAAATGCGAGCCGAAACACAGACTCATCGAGGGTTTCCACTGCAGGCATCCACTTCTCAAGAAGCTCCGTTCATAATGTTCTCCAGGGTGAGGAGCTGCAGGGATCTATCCCTTTAGCAAAAGGCCTCAATCAAGATCATTCCTAGCAACACAGGGGAGGCCAACAAGTGTCTTCGGCACAGCTGGGCAGTGCCCTGGGGAGACAGAGGCAAAGCTGAGTTCAGACCTGTGAGATGATGTCTTGGGTTCTTTGAGGTAAGACTTTCCACCACAGTAGGGTAGTTCAGGCTTTCCCTGTGACCAAGCACAAGTCGTTCCATGCAAACAGTTCTGTCAGAAACCTGCCAGGAACCCTCCAAAATTCACTTGCAGGTTTCCATTGCAATATTGTCTGTATATTTGCACATACGCTCACAGAGGCGTTTAATAAACAGTAGTTGCATGAGAGAAGGAAGGAAGGGAAGAATGTTGTCTGAGGAGATGTGAGAGGTGGAAAAGTGAAATGAAGCATCGAACAGACCCTTCGCAGGAAGTCAACCTTGTTAGCCCAGCTTTCGATTGAATGAATGGCATGTTTAGTTTCATTACCCAATAGACTGGTGAAATTTTTCAGACTATGTTTAAAAGATCTAAAACAAAACCGTGGCTTTAAAAGACCAAGATTATGCTGCTTCCATAATACTTATCCTAAGAACTGTTTACCTCATGTTTAATATTGGCACTACCACTGTTCCTACAATGAATTGACGAAACAGTTCAATACACCTCATTTAGAACCATTATGGGGCATTTCATCAAAGATCTGGTTATGAATGTCTCCAAAGAAAGGATCAATGTGGTTTTTATTATGGTTGGGATGGATTTCTTTAGGGAAAAAAAAAAAACAACACATAAATCCTTATAAAAGGAAGGTGATGGGAATAAAGCATGACCTGGGCAAAGGACATGTTCTGTTTGATTCCACTGAAAGTAAACATAATTTTTATTTTTACCATAATCTAGTCCCCCATATATTATCCATGTAATTGTTTTTGTTTCAAAACCTACTTGATGGCAGTTTTACAAGCAGCATGGGTAGACTGTTCTCGGGAGTTTGTGCCTGGGGACTGCCTTAAGGAGAAAATTGCTTTATAATTAGCACGTTTGGTGTATTAGCTGCAAAGCACCCCCTGGAGGGCAAACAAGCCTGCAGTTCACCAAACCCCTCACTCTCAGAAGAGCCAGGCTCTGGTGGTGCCCACATCCCTACAACTGGGTTGAGGTTCTCTAACACTGTGGTCTTAAAGAGCCTGTGAAACATCATACATCATTTATTTGTGTATCTTCTCTATGCAAAACATATTCATTCAGCCTTAGTGTGATTCTACTTAGTCCCAGATAATTCTGTAATTTGATAAGAAAAACACTTCTAACTGGCGTTACTATTTTTCCTTAGTTTGTACCTATCAAGTCAATAATTTGAAGCATGCGGAGTAAAACTTTCAAAAATGTTCTGTTTTACCTCATTTCCCCGATTTCACTCAGCTTGGTTAATAAGCTCTTATACTTTCTGTCCTTTATAAAATCTCAGAAACATATTAACACAACAGCTTGAGAAAAGCAAATACTGTTTTCCTGTGGTATCAGTCAAGATTCTTTGGGTGCAAGGCAAAGAACCAGACTCTGGCTGGTGTAAGTCAAGAATAGATGATGGGGAATGAGACTAGGGCAGCTCAGGGTGAGGAAGGGCTGAAGAGTGTCTCAGGCAGTGATGGAGGGCTCCCCACTAGAGCCTCAGCCTGGCTCCACCAACCTACAGTCTCTCAGGAGAGGGAATCTGATTGGCCCAGCAGGATCTAGAATCTCTACCCTTGAACCAATCAGATACGGTCAGGAACTGGGGAGGAAACCACAATGAGCTGAGCGGCCCCCTTTCCTTATGTCTACTACACTGCAGACTTATACCTTGTAATTATCTCTAAAGTGACTTTGGTTGTATTATATCCGCCAGTGGTAAGTGCTTATTTTTCAGAATATACTCAACAATAATGACACCTGGTATCTGTGCTGAGTTTTATAGTTTTTAAACACTTGGCATACATTACTATTATTAATAGCACATTATTCAGTTCAGTTCAGTTCAGTCGCTCAGTTGTGTTCGACTCTTTGCGACCCCATGAATTGCAGCACGCCAGGCCTCCCTGTCCATCACCAACTCCCGGAGTTCACTCAAACTCATTATTATTAATGGTAAAAAGCTGTCATTTTAATATACAAATGTTCTGATGGTAAATTTCCACTTAAGGTGTGCTAACAATGTGCGAGGCTGGTGCTAAGCACTTGGCGCAGATTACCTCTAATCTTCACTGAGAACTAGCAGGTATTCTTATCAAGTTTGTCAGATCATTTCTGGAATAAGACAGGATATAAACAAAAGAAAATAATAAATACAAAACCAAGGTGATTTCTCACATATGGACATATCTGACCCTCCCAAAACCATGATGAACTCATAATTATTCACACTGCACAGACACCAAGGCCCACAGAGTGTCTGCCCTGTACCTCTAAACCTATAAATGGTAGAATTTGCTTCTCCTAACTGCCTGCCCCCGTGCTCTTTACAATATTGGGCCAATAGAACTTGAATGAATTTATTGATAGCACTGTTTCTAGAACTTTGTCTGTCCTAGACAAACTCAGATAAAGTACATAGGATCAGGAGTAATTAGAGAGAAATCCTTGCTGAGCTGAGTTTGTTTTGTTTGTTTATTTTCTTTGACAGAGATGGAGGGTGAAATGCATGAATGAATGTGTAGTCTAAGCTGCTGTAATCAAGAGACTCAAAAGTTAAGTGATTTAGTTTCTCTTGCACCTGGAGTGAGCAGGCCAGGAAAGGCAGGGCAGTGCTACTATCCTTCACTTGTGGCATCTATTCATCACCATTCCCAGCCAGCGAGAAAGAGGAAATGGGAAGTTCAGGGCAAGCAGCTTTTGCTTTAAGACCCAGAATTCCTACATTCTCGCTTCAGTTTACCTTCTGGTTGGCCCAACTTTAGACACATGGTCACACTTACTGAAGGGAAGATGGAAAATAGATTCTCTAACTGATGAGGCAAATGCCCACCTAAAACTTAGGGGAGTGCTGTTATTGGAAGGGGGGAGGGGAAAGCAGAAACCAGGGAGAAATTAGCCGTTTCAGATACAAGAAGTATTTTTACATCTTCTTTCTTTAAGCGATCAGAATTTGAAAAACATTACCCAAAATCAAGGGCAGATCTAGGTTTTCTGGAGCCTGAAGCTTATACAAACTGAAAGGAAGTGATGTACAGAGATCTTTCTCAAGAAAAATAATACAAAAATATCTAACTTTTGGAAATATTACAAAAACATGTGATCGTAGGAACACACTGCTTGCCGCTCCCAGGGCCCTGCCCAGTCCTGGATCTGTTCAACTAAGAGGCCTAGAAGCCTAAGCCTCATTCAGTTCAGTTCAGTTCAGTCGCTCAGTCGTGTCCGACTCTTTGCGACCCCATGAATCACAGCACGCCAGCCCTCCCTGTCCGTTAGCGGCAGGGTAAACCAGTCGTGCCTGTAACAGCTGCATTCTCCAGTTCCTTGTCCCTGTAAACTCTGAACACATAAAACTATGACTTTGTATCTGAAATAAATGACTGAGTCAATGATGGAGACAGTCAGTGCGGTTTTTATAGTAGCCAGTTCAGTCGGCCTGAAGCCTGGCAGCCCAGCTAGTGGGTGAGAGGCCTTTAGTGAGCTCTGCTGACCAGTTAGCCTCTGGCAGCCATAAACAGACGTGGTGGAACAGTGACTCATAAAGCAAATGGTCATGTTTGTTTGTTTGTTTGTTGTGGTGAGGCTGAAATGGAAGAGCTGGGTCCCATCTCTGAGCATCCTGACCAGCACTGTGGCCTCGACAGCATGGAGCAGTATCCTCTGCCTGCCTTGGGCCCCAGACCCCAGCAGAGCGGGGTCCTGCTCAGGCTTCTTAATCTGAAAGGAAGATTCTGGGGGAATCTTATTAAAATGTGCTCTAACCTGCTTCATTTTATGGGCTTGAGCTTGAAGATAAATGAGCTATTGTTAAGATGGTCACTTGACCATTTGCCCAGAGGAAAACCACAAGTATGACAAGTACAGTTTTCCTAAAAGTGTACCATGAGTGGGGAAGAGAAAGCTGGTTGGAGGTGTCCACTCCTCCTGGAAGGCCTGCTTCTCCACTGGATATTTCCAAATGAGCACAGTTCTCCTCAGCACAGCTTAAACATTCATTCATTCATTCATCCATTCATTGAAGGAACATTTACTTTCCACTTGCTCTATGCAGGTGGGCCTGAGGATGCAGGAATGGATAAGGGAAGGGTACTGACATCAACAGTGTAGACACACACACACACAGAGTGCAGGGTGAGAAGGGCTGTGCCAGCATTAGAGCCCATGGGAACACAAGTATAATCCTGAACTACAAGGGAATAGAAGGAACTCCACAGTGGAGGATGACAGGACATTAGCTATTAGTCAGCACGGAGATTATTTCTCTCCTGGGCGCTCCAGGCTGGGGTGATCTCTCCCTTTTCAGAGTACCAGGTACATATGGCCCCAGGGACATCCCCCTGCACAGCACACAGCATCAGCCTTTTCTCTCCCACTGGAATATCAACTGGTGGATGATAGAATGGAATACAAAAGGCAAGACTGAAAAGGACACTGGTATTTATTAAGCATTCGTTTTAAGTTAGGCAGTTTATATAATTGTTTCCTTTAAATTATATGTTTAGAAACTCGATGAGGAAGATAATATTCCCATTTTGTAGATAAGAAAACTGAGGCTAAAAAATGAAGAAAGTTTGTCTAGGTTCATACACCAAGATTTGAGCCTCTGACTGCAAAACCAAGAGACTCTGTAGATACTAAACTTACTCATTTTTCTTTTACTTCACAATATATAGAACACTTGATTAGTATTTATGAATAAGGGAATCTTTCTGCTGAAACATCAGCCTCACGAGGCCTTTCTCCTTGGACCTTGTTTAGATTAATGATAAAGAAACCTACCACAACCTGGTTTTTCCCATACAGACATCTGTTGGTTTGGGATAAACATGTAGAACACGAACTACTGTAGCAACGGGCATTAAATAATGATTCCTTGGTAGCAACTTTGTCCTTAGCCATATTTTAAAAAGAAGTTTGACAATTAAACACTCCAGAATGTCATGTCAACACATTGTCAATCCCAAGACTTCTGGAAAACCTGTGCTCTGAACTTTCAGTTCTTAGAAGGAAAGAAACTAAAAAAGAAAAAAAAACAAGGCCATGATTATTGGAAGTGTTGTTTTTCCCCACATAAACTGATTTGTCCGTTGACTGGCAGCTGGGTGATTTAGTTTGGCTACTGGTGGTCATACCAAAAGCAAATTTGCTTTTTACCAAATCCTATTATATACCTTATTGCTGGAGCATGGGAAAATATTACTGCATATTTCCTATTTGGTGTTCTTAGAGGACATCTATCTTCCTTTCTAAGCAAAAGTAACTAGATATGATTTTTAGTTAGTATTAATATTCTTGTCACTAAGTTCCATTATGGAAATCATATACAGTGGATTATTGAGAATAAAATAAACCTGGACTGTAACCCACGTGATGTATAGTGTTCCCAGCACGGATGTTAGACCAGCACAACCACTCTCTGCTGGTTTAGGATTTTGTGTCTGTGCACAAACAGCCAGCAGTCTGTCTTCTGATGCTCTTTCTAAACTCTTATCTCAGCCAACTTGGCATTAAATATTTGAAATTACTTATTATAAGAGTCAAATTTTAGTGGCATCTCACTCATTTAGAAAATAAAAACCCTTTGTACTAAGAGGAATATTCAAGACCCTACAAATGATACAATAGAAAGCAAAAGTAAACTGATAGAAATTGTTCTCAGAAAATAATAATAATATATATATATTATTATACCTAGGAGATATGGGCCCCTACTAGCAGACCAGAAATAGCAGGGTGATTCAAAGCAGCCAGCTGGAAAGAGAGAACAGATACCCCAGTAATAATGTAGCATGGAAAACCAAGTAATTTTTTCCTATTAATTCATTTCAATATAAATAGAACATTTTAAATCTAACTAATATACTTCAGTCCTTGCTCAGATTTCATGAAGAGCAGAATCAGCCCTTTTTCCAGGCATGGACATTATTATTTGCCTTCTTTAATGAACCCAGAATCACAAAGTTCATGTAGCTGTGCAAACCAACATTATAGCTGTGATCCTGGGGCCAAGAGAAGCAAAGTGACGTGCCCATGTTCACACCCTTTGGAGAAGCCAGTTCCTCTAGACCGAGTGTCCCAGCTTCAGCACTCTAGACCAAGAATTCTTTGTTGTGGGGGCTTTGTTCTGTCTTGCTATCTATTGGACAGCCTATTATGTATGAATGAACTAACTCCAAACTCCGAACTGTCTCTGTTCTACGTTATTGTATCAGTGAGTTTGCATTGTAGGATATTATCAGCATCTCTGATCTCTAGCCTTGATGCCGGTAGCAATGGTCTCCCCAGCTGTGACAACCAAAAATGTCCTCAGATTTTGCTAAATCTCTTCAGCCAACATCACTCCAGTGAAGATCCACTGCTCTAAACCTACCTTGATATGCCTAATTGATTCCTCAGCCCAAAACCAGTCCCAGATAGGCCCAAGCTCGCTTTAGGAGGGTCTGTTTCTCACAAGTCCATGTTTTTCTTGGGAGGAATTGTGGTGTGATAGAAAGAACACATAGGATTGAGTACTTGGCAAAATTTAGGTTTAAATCCTGGTTTTGCCACTCACTTGGACAACGTTTTTAATTTCTTTGCCCCTACCCTACCATTTCTTCAGTCATAAATGAGAATGACAATGCCTATATCCACAGCTAAGTATTAAACAAGCAGCCTGTGAAAACCATGACTAATTGCCTGGCACCCAAGAAAGTACAGCAATGTTAACTCCCTCCTACTTTGATCCCTCCCACTAATCATGGTACAAAAACCAGTAGAAAAAAGGAAGCATTTACCAGTATAGGTGCTACAGCACAGACCTTAAATACTCAGGGCTACAAAATTCAGTACCTTGAGAAAGTCTGTAACCAAGCTTTGGCAGGAAATCTCAGGCCTCAGCAGAGAATGGAGTTTACCTGAATTCTAGCTGTTGGTGAAACTAAATCAAGAGAAGGGCACCCAAATAGCTGGGATCTAACTGGGGGCCCCAGGGCAGAAACATATATGCAGGTAAGATTCAGTCTTGAGTGAGAAGCCTAGTAAATGAGCTCTGAGTGAGCTCATCAAGGATGGGAAGGAGATCAGGGGTCAAGGGATTTTCCCATATTATAGAGATCTTAGTTTTCCAGCGGAATCTTTCCAAAAGGTAAAATTTTTTTCTTTTGGAAGCTGTGGCAGTGTTAAAAGTTCAAAATATGCTGAAAACATAAGTTCCAATTATCTCCCATGGAAAAATATCTGGTAAAACTTTACCACACATGGCAAGACAATATGCTTCTCAAAACAACTTTTCTGAACTAGAATTAACATTTAGTTAAAATTTACTATTCTAAAATTTTCATTTTGCCCAGTTTAAACTACCTCATTAACTACTGAACAATGCTCATCTCTTTCTGAGCTTACTGTTTATGAATGAGCTGATTCTAAGCTCCAAACCATCTCGATTATACTGAACTAACTGCAAACTCTGAACTATATTTTATTTCTCTTTATAGTGTCAATCAAAAACAGGTGGAAATGGAAAATAGGAATAAATCAAGGTAAACTTTTTTATTTTCAATCTCTTCTTTTTAAATTTTAACATTCTATTTTTTTAATATAAATTTATTTATTTTAATTGGAGGTTAATTACTTTACAATATTGTATTGGTTTTGCCATACCAAATTCAGACTTAAATAGAAGAAAGTAGTGAAAACCGCTAGACCATTCAGGTATGACCTAAATCAAATCCCTTATGATTATACAGTGGAAGTGAGAAATAGATTTAAGGGCCTAGATCTGATAGATAGAGTGCCTGATGAACTATGGAATGAGGTTCATGACATCGTACAGGAGACAGGGATCAAGACCATCCCCATGGAAAAGAAATGCAAACAAGCAAAACGGCTGTCTGGGGAGGCCTTACAAATAGCTGTGAAAAGAAGAGAGGGGGGAAAACAAAGGAGAAAAGGAAAGCTATAAGCATCTGAATGCAGAGCTCCAAAGAATAGCAAGGAGAGATAAGAAAGCCTTCTTCAGCAATCAGTGCAAAGAAATAGAGGAAAACAACAGAGTGGGAAAGACTAGAGATCTCTTTGAGAAAATTAGAGATACCAAGGGAACATTTCATGCAAAGATGGGCTCGATAAAGGACAGAAATTGTATGGACCTAACAGAAGCAGAAGATATTAAGAAGAGGTGGCAAGAATACACAGAAGAACTGTACAAAAAAGATCTTCACGACGAAGATAATCACGATGGTGTGATCACTCATCTAGAGCCAGACATCTTGGAATGTGAAGTCAAGTGGGCCTTAGAAAGCATCACTACGAACAAAGCTAGTGGAGGTGATGGAATTCCAGTTGAGCTATTTCAAATCCTGAAAGATGATGCTGTGAAAGTGCTGCACTCAACATGCCAGCAAATTTGGAAAACTCAGCAGTGGCCACAGGACTGGAAAAGGTCAGTTTTCATTCCAATCCCAAAGAAAGGCAATGCCAAAGAATGCTCAAACTACCATACAATTGCACTCATCTGACATGCTAGTAAAGTAATGCTCAAAATTTTCCAAGCCAGGCTTCAGCAATACGTGAACTGTGAACTCCCTGATGTTCAAGCTAGTTTTAGAAAAGGCAGAGGAACCAGAGATTAAGTTGCCAACATCCGTTGGATCATGGAAAAAGCAAGAGAGTTCCAGAAACACATCTATTTATGCTTTATTGACTATGTATGCCAAAGCTTCTGACTGTGTGGATCACAAGAAACTGTGGAAAATTCTGAAAGAGATGGGAATCCCAGACCACCTGACCTGCCTCTTGAGAAATCTGTATGCAGGTCAGGAAGCAACAGTTAGAACTGGTCATGGAACAACATACTGGTTCCAAATAGGAAAAGGAGTACATCAAGGCTGTGTATTGTCACCCTGCTTATTTAACTTCTATGCAGAGTACATCATGAGAAAAGCTGGACTGGAAGAAACAAGCTGGAATCAAGATTGCCGGGAGAAATGTCAATAACCTCAAATATGCAGATGACACCACCCTTATGGCAGAAAGTGAAGAGGAACTCAAAAGCCTCTTGATGAAAGTGAAAGAGGAGAGTGAAAAAGTTGGCTTAAAGCTCAACATTCAGAAAACAAAGATCATGGCATCTGGTCCCATCACTTCATGGCAAATAGATGGGGAAACAGTGGAAACAGTGTCAGACTTTATTTTGGGGGGCTCCAAAATCACTGCAGATGGTGACTGCAGCCATGAAATTAAAAGACGCTTACTCCTTGGAAGAAAAGTTATGACCAACCTAGACAGTGTATTCAAAAGCAGAGACATTACTTTGCCAACAAAGGTGCGTCTAGTCAAGGCTATGGTTTTTCCAGTGGTCATGTATGGATGTGAGAGTTGGACTGTGAAGAAGGCTGAGCAGCAAAGAATTGATGCTTTTGAACTGTGGTGTTGGATAAGACTCTTGAGAGTCCCTTGGACTGCAAGGAGATCCAGCCAGTCCATTCTGAAGGAGATCAGCCCTGGGATTTCTTTGGAAGGAATGATGCTAAAGCTGAAACTCCAGTACTTTGGCCACCTTATGCGAAGAGTTGACTCATTGGAAAAGACTCTGATGCTGGGAGGGATTGGGGGCAGGAGGAGAAGGAGACGACAGAGGATGAGACGGCTGGATGACATCACCAACTCAATGGACATGAGTCTGAGTGAACTCCAGGAGTTGGTGATGGACAGGGAGGCCTGGCGTGCTGTGATTCATGGGGTCACAAAGAGTCGGACACAACTGAGCGACTGAACTGAACTGAACATGAATCCGCCACAGGTATACACATGTTCCCAATCCTGAACCCCCCTCCCACTTCCCTCCCCGTACCATCCCCCTGGGTCGTCTCAGTTAACATTCTATTTTAATAGAATTAGAATTCTTTCTGGTTGAAGATATCTATGACAGCTCTTTCTGTACTAGTACCACCATCAGTCTTCCCAGGTAGCTCAGTGGTAAAGAATCCGCCTGCCTATGGAGGAGATAAAAGAGATGCGGGTTCAGTCCCTGGGTTGGGAAGATCCTCTGGAGGAGGAAATGGCAGCCCACCGCAGTATTCTTGCCTGGACAATCCCATGGGCAGAGGAGCCTGGCAGGCTACTCTGTCATGTCGCAGAGTTAGACAGTACTGAGCCCACATGCACCACCACTATCAGCAACTCCACATCAGTAACAAAAGCCTGGAAACAACCTACATACCTGTTACGGATTGAGTTGCACTCCCCTGAAAAGACACATTGAAGTTCTAACTCCTGGTACCTTGAAATATCACCTTATTTAGAAATACGGTCTTTGCAGATGTAGTCAAGATGGGGCCTTAATGCAATATGACTGCTTTATTTATTAAAAAGAAATGTTTGGAAGCACACACAGCTGGGCATGAGGGAAGACTATGTGAAGAGACATAAGGAACATGCCACATGAAGAGGCAGGACCAAAATAAGCTCTACAAGCCCAGAAATGCCAGATTGCCAGCAAACCACCAGAAGCTAGGAAAAAACAAGGATGTACATCTGTTCTATCTGTACCAGGAATCCTAAGATCCAGGATTCATTCCGCTGGTCTTCAGGATTCCTCTGCTCTCCAGAATTGCCTTTAAAAAGCGTCCAGCAGCTGGCGGAAGTAACACCTTTAGTATCTGTCAGCTACCACTCATCCGGGACTGATCAACCAGATATGCGATGAAGCAGCAAAGCCCTGGAGAACAGAAGCTAGGGTGAGGCCTGGAAGAAATACAGAATCATCCAGTTGGGGAAGAGTAGGAAAAGGAACCTATGGCTGATTATTCCACTCTCGGGAAGTAATTACAAGAACAACAGTCACCATTGTAAGTGATCTCTCTGTACTTGGTACTTTACTACCATATCTCATCTAAGTTTCATAGCAATGTCTTGAGGTAAATATTATCTCCAGTTTTCAGAAGGTTAAAATAATGCTCAGAGAGGTAAAGTAAGTTGTTCAAGGCCATGCGAGCTGCAGAACTGTGAGCTGGAGCTACCTTTGTTCTGAGTGTGTGTGCGGTGGGAGGTGAGGGCGCAGGTTCACAGACACTACTGACAGAGGATAATTGGAAAGTATTTGTTAAAAGCATTTAGCTAGGAGGTTTAGTTATGAAACAAAGTAACCTAATATTCCATCTGAATATTCGGATGGGAAGATATATCCATCTGAATGCAGAGTTCCAAAAAATAGCAAGGAGAAATAAGGAAGCCTTCCTAAGTGATCAATGCAAAGAAATAGAAGAAAATAATAGAATGGAAAAGACTAGAGACCTCTTCAAGAAAATTAGAGATACCAAGGGAACATTTCATGCAAGATGGGCATCATAAAGGATAGAAACGGTATGGACCTAACAGAAGCAGAAGATATTAAGAAGAGGTGGCAAGAATACAGAGAAGAACTAGACAAAAAAGATCTTCATGACCCAGATAACCACGATGGTGTGTTCACTCACCTAGAGCCAGACATCCTGGAATGAGAAGTCAAGCAGGCCTTAGGAAGCATCACTATGAACAAAGCTAGTGAGGGTGGAATTCCAGTTGAGCTATTTCAAAGCCTAAATGATGATGCTGTTAAAATGCTGCACTCAATATGCCAGCAGATATGGAAAATCAGCAGTGGCCACAGGACTGGAAAAGGTCAGTTTTCATTCCAATCCCAGAGAAAGGCAATGCCAAAGAATTTTCAAACTACCACACAGTTGCAGTTATCTTACACGCCAGCAAAGTAATGCTCGAAATTCTTCAAGTTAGGTTTCAACATGTGAACCGTGAACTTCCAGATGTTCAAGCTGGATTTAGAAAAGGCAGAGGAATGAGAGATCAAATTGCTAACATCCGCTGGATCATAGGAAAAACAGGAGAGTTCCAGAAAAACATCTACTTCTGTTTTATTCACTAAGCCAAAGCCTTTGACTATGTGGATCACAATAAACTATGGAAAATTCTTCGAGAGACGGGAATACCAGGCCACCTTACTTGCCTCCTGAGAAATTCGTATGCAGGTCAAGAAGCAACAGTTAGAACTGGACATAGAACAACAGACTGGTTCCAAATTGGGAAAGGAGTATGTCAAGACTGTATATTGTCACCCTGCTTATTTAACTTCTATGCAGAGTACATCATGAGAAACACTGGGCTGGATGAAGCACAAGCTGGAATCAAGATTTCCAGGAGAAATATCAATAACCTCAGATGACACCACCCTTAGGGCAGAAAGCAAAGAGGAACTAAAGAGCCTCTTGATGAAGGTGAAAGAGCCTCTTGATGAAGGTGAAAGAGCGAGTGAAAAAGTTGGCCTAAAGCTCAACATTCAGAAAACTAAGATCATGGCATTCGGTCCCATCATTTCATGGCAAATACATGGGGAAACAATGGAAACAGTGAGAGACTTTATTTTCTTGGGTTCCAAAATCACTGTAGATAGTGACTGTAGCCATGAAATTAAAAGACACTTGCTCCTTGTAAGAAAAGCTATGACCAACCTAGACAGCATATTAAAAGCAGAGACATTACTTTGCCAACAAAGGTTCACATAGCCAAAGCTATAGTTTTTCCAGTAGTCATGTATGGATGTGAGAGTTGGACCACAAAGAAAAGTAAGTGCTGAAGAATTGATGCATGCTTTTGAATTGTGGTGTTGGAGAAGACTCTTGAGAGATTCTTGGACAGCAAGGAAACCAGTCAATCTTAAAGGAAATCAGTCCTGAATACTCATTGGAAGGACTGATGATGAAGCTGAAGCTCCAATACTTTGGCCACCTGATGCAAAGAGCGGACTCATTAGAAAAGACTCTGATGCTGGGAAAGATTGAGGGCAGGAGGAGAAGGGGACAACAAAGGATGAGATGGTTGGATGGCATCACTGACTCAATAGACAAGAGTTGAGCAAGCTCCAGGAGTTAGTGATGGACAGGGAAGCCTGGCATGCTGTAGTCCATGTGGTCAAAATAGTCAGACATGACTGAGCGACTGAACTGAACTGAATCTAATATTCAACACTGGGGGATTAAATTTGAAACAGTACGCTATTTCCATAAATAAAATTGTTCTACCACCATAAGATGATGCACAAGGAAATGGAATGAACCTAAGAGCTCCCAGTATGCTGCTATTTATTTGTTTACTTTAAGCATGTTTTCTGGTTACTATTGCTCCATTTGGTTTTTCTCAAAAACTGCAGGTGAGGAATTTGAGACAGGCTCAGTAGGGTAGGTCTCATCCTATTGAGTAACTGCAATAGGATGAAAGCTTTATCATCTAAGATTGATTATCCAAGATGGCTGCCAGCTGGGCAATGAGCCTGGACTGTTGGCTGGAATGTCTACCCATGGCCTCTTCATGTGGCTTGAGCTCCCTTGCAGCATGGGAGCTTCAGGCAACTGAAGTTCTTGCATGATGGTTCAGGGCTCCAGCACAAGTGTTAGGAAGAATAAGGCAGCAGAAGCAGAATCTCCTTTTTTGACCTGGCCTTGGAAGCCATCTAGAGTCACTTCAGTCACATTTTGTTGATTATAAATGAGTCACAAGCCTGCTCAGGTGGGTTAACAATGAAAGGAGTATCAAAAAGTTTACAACCTTTTTTAAAACTGCATTTTATTAAAGTGTTTCTTATACAGTTGCATTTTTATTTTGACATGTAGCTAGGGAAAAAAAAGATAATAAGATAAAAAAATATTGAGAGTGATTTCCTCAGGAATTTAGGTGAGCTTTATGTCCATCTTTTTTACCTGAATTTTGATACAGAATCTCTATTAATGTGATCAGAGACAAATTGAAAGTACTTAATTTTTGAAGTTTGAAATGTACACCTTTATCTCTATATTCTTCACTAGTTAGGAACTTTTTCCCACATATCCATCTTTTGAAACCACCACAGAGCAATCTATCATACATAAAACCCTCAGGTAGACATAACATGTGAATTCATACTTGTTTTCTATCACTTTCATGTAATAAATCTATTCAGTGTCTTAAACAACCAGGTTACCTGCCATGCCTGGCAATCCATAATGAGGCTGGGAACACAATCTGTGCGGGACACCGTGGAGGAAATCATCATTGCCACGACTTTCTTATGCAACACCTTCAGAGAGGGTCAGTCACAAGAGCTTCAGCCACACTCTCCTGACAATGGGAAATTTGGGGCTAGCTTCAGCATTTTTTCTCACAGAAAGTAAAATGAGATCTCAGATCAATCAGTGACATCAGCTATTTAAAATGTTACTCTGGGAAGAAAAGAGAAAAAACAAGATCAGCTCAATTAGCCAAGTCCATCAGAAATTATAAATATGCCCTTTCAATCACATGGATAGAGCATGATTGGGATGAGCCATTCATTTAGCCTACCTTCAATGCCAGGACCAACGGCTGCAGACAGAACGAACAGATGTCTTTCGCTTAGTGACTGGAGGCATGTACTAGACCAAAATATTCACAAAAGTCTCAGAGGTTAGACCATATTAATGACCCTCTCTTTTTCTTTCCTCCTCCCCTGAAAACTCTATTAAAAAACTAAGGTCACCAGCTGTTGCGTGCCATCAAAAACGAAAGAATTTATGGCAAGAGTCCTATTTAATTACAGCTCATGAAACTGATCCTATGGTATTGCAGACCTTATATATAAATATTATTTATATCCCCAACTTTCAGGAAAGCAAGGTCTATTTCACAAACTTGCCAAAGGTCAGGGAACTGCCCCTGATGTTAAACATAAAAGGTGTTGTATAACATAGCTAAACAGATTACAGGCTGGTTTGCAGACGTGGTTTTCTTCTCCACACAACTATAGCTCTCCTTCTCTGACAATGGAGAAAGAGCTCCATTCATGACACATCTCCTTACAGCCAAGAGTACCTGTCTGAAGAGTGTGTATTTAATTCAGAGGCCCACAGGGAGCTATTGAGGGCTTACCAAGAAGGGAATGACGTGATCTAAAGTATACCTTTGGGGGATTAAAGCTGAAATTAGTAAAATAAAAAAAAAAAACAAAGCTACATAATTTTGAAAACTGGTTCTTCAAAAAGATGATTAGAATAGGTAGAATCTTCCTATGCTTGATTAAGGAAAAAGAGCAAAATAGTAAAATTAGAAGTGTGAAAAAGAAAAGATAAGTTCAAGTTCTTAAGGAGGCGAAAAGGGCTTTAATGAAATATTATATAAAACTTATAGTGACACACTGAAAGCCTAAAAATAGGTGATTTTCTGAAAAATATATTTCCTAGTCAACTCAAGTAGTAAATGTGAATAGACTATGTACACAGAGAGGTAATGACTGGCCCCATATTGGATGAATTCAAGAGATACTTTTGGATTAGAAACTATAGGGAATAAGAAAGAGGCGTATATGTGCTCAGTCATGTCCACCTCTTTGTGACCACATGGACCCACCAGGCTCCTCTGTCCACGGAATTCTCCAGGCAAGAATACTGGAGTCGGTTGCCATCTTCTTCTCCAGGGGAGCTTTCCAACCCAGGGATGAAACTCACATTGGCAGGTGGATTCTTTACCAGTGAGCCACCTGGGAAGCACAAAAAGAAGTGGATGAAGGTAATTCATACTAACCTGGCCTAACTGAATGGAAAGACTGACTTCAGACACAAAGAAGGCAGGAGGAGGAGCTGGATTTAGGGGAAAGATAATGAATCACCTTTGAAACATCATAAGGTATAGCCAAATGACGATGTATATCCAAGTGACATAATACAGTAGTGACCAAGTACGTATACTCACAGACTAATCAGTGTGCTGCACTGGTATGCAAGGAAAAAATAGGTTATATTTTTAATCTCACCATTTCTTAACTCTTAGGTGTTTGATTTTATTATGTATAAAATATATTAGTACTGTTGTACAAATATACAGAGTGTATGTATAGCATGGTGTAAAAAAAGTTTTTTGGAATATGGATAAGCAGTCAAAAACATTTAGAGGGATATCCGGACAGTAGAATATTACTCAGCAACAAAAAGACTAGAAAACAAACAGTCCCAATTAGAGCACATCAGAAGGCTGCTTTTCTTCAAGAAGATGTCATTTATGCATATTGTGTTTGACCTATTGAAAAGAGATTTGTGCAATTTCAGGAAAGCTTGGGTTGAATTCAGTGATAAGTATATAGATACAACAATAAATTTTAAGACAATTATAAACTTTAGGGTACACAAAATATTGTATGAGATAGAAAAGTTATTAAAATTACATGGCTCAGTACATGAATAGCATTGACGTAGTCATAATTATTTAAATACAATGCAAATATTGACGTAAATAAAATTAACATATAACTACACTGAGTGAGCAAGGACACAGGAAGGGTATGTATGTTATAGGAGGAAGGTAAAAGAGAGTTATCACTTCATTTCCCAAATGAGAAGTCAATGTGCTAGCTAGTGTCTGACATGGAAAAATACAAATAGGTACTTTCTACGTAAGTATGAAATAAGAAGGTAAATCCCAAGAAGAAGGAAACATTATGCTTGACCTCAAAGACAACAGAGACTCAAGGGAGAGAAAGATACACAAAACATTCTTGTCATGAATACAGGATCCAGGGGACAGAGAAACAAACCCCACCTAAGGAAAGCCTTCACAGAGAAACAGGGGTGAATAACTGGGGACCCCCATTATCCATCCTTCTCTTCCTTTATGTAACAGAACCTACTGTCTGTACCTATCTCCACTTTGGGTTGTAACTGAGCACAGAGCCACTAGAGATTCCATTTCCAGCTTCCCTTTCTGCTGATTATGACTGTTACTAAATTCTGAAGGGGGCAGATGTGATATCTGCAACTTCTAAATTATAGCCTCAAAATAGGCTTATTCTCTATCGCCTATTTTAGCCCTTCCTGAGGGCTGAAATGCAGATGTTAGTAGCCTGTTTAGACTCTATGGAAAAGGACGAAACCTAAAGGGATGGCAGCGCAATAGAGTAGAAAATACCCGGGCCCCACGTGACTGAAAGGAAGACTGCACCCTACCCCCAGCCTGTCCAGCAGCTCAGACTTTTATATGAAATAGAAATAAACCTTCCCCCCTTTTTAAGTCACTGTTAAATGGTCTCAGTTAAAAGATCCAAGCCAATATCCCAAGTAACATAAGGAACCCTGTCAGGCGCAACAGGGAGAGGCCAGGGCCAGGAATAATGAATGGGGCTTGGAGGGGGGAAGCCAAAGGAGGCAGAAAGGAAGCTGGACTCAAAAGAGTTTTCACTTTATAATAAATTGGAAACTATCAAAGTTTCCTTCACACCAATAGTGCACACTGTCACTAAAATGACCTTGTGATTATCTGAAAATAACCTATAATCCAACTCATGCATTTTTAAAACCACATACAAATAGGTTTCATGCAGACTGTAGACAACAAATTGCATATAATAATTGCTGTCTCAAAGAATATCCTGGCTGAAACTAGTAGTTTTTCTATCATATCCAAAGGTCTTCTTCCATTCAAATTATTCCTTGAGAGTATTGGAAAATAAATGTTTTATTTCATGTATAATGTAGGCATTTCTAGCGATAAAATTATCTTCCCAGTATTAAAAAACTCATGAAAATGTTAATAGTCTTCCTTTATTAAGCAATGTTTCTAAATAGTCTCTAATATTGAGTAGAAAGTTTAACTAAGACTAGTAAATTGATTGGAAAGCTATAAATATTTTAAAATGTGCTAGTGGAAAGATTAGCTGGATATCTGTTTGGAAAAAGAAATTAAATCCAGTTTACATATGATAAAAACAATATAAAAGTAAAGATAAAAAGATCACAATTCTCATTCCAATAGTAGTAAAAAGGAACTTTATAACAATTGAAAGACATTATTGACAAGGTAAATGAGATCAACTAAAGGAAAAATGAAAAATGCATCCAAAGTAAGAAGAAGAGAAAAGAAGAAATGTAAAATGTTATTTGCATTACATCTGAATAAAATACTTAATTTTTTAAAGTGAATGTCAATCCATAATGTTTTCTACTTTTTACTAGGCAAATTTACAAAAGGTAAGGAACTGATGAGAAAATACCAGAGGGAGTCAATGTTTAAAATAATATCATAATTCCTAATATTAAAAATGAAAATTGAAACTGTGACCTAGTTCCTGCTATCATATTAGCAAAATATTAACTACATGTACCCTCATGTCAATAGCATTTTACATTAATTAATCTTTTATAGGAGCTCTATAATAGGTCTGTCTTTTGACATACTAACTTTGAGTAACGTGCCCAAGAAAATATTTAAAAGAAAAAGTACTTGTACAAAGTTGTTCTAACAATTTCATTCATATGAGTTTTGTTAACGCTACCAAATTAGGAAATGGATAAATGAATTTTGGTATAATGTTACTGCTATCATAGTTTTTTATAATTGTTAAATAATAATGGTAAATTATATGCAAAAATGTTTGTGAGACCCAAACGCAAAATCATATGCAAAAATGTTTATCAGACCCAAAAATGTTAAGTAGAATATAAATTATTCTGTTTAGTGATTATGTAAAAATTTAGGTCACTACATTAAAAAGCACCAATAGAAAGCATATATGTAGTTATCTGGAGTCTAACATTAAATGATTATCCTTTTTCTGTAAAATATTGAAATGTACAATAAAATATAAAAGATTACTTGATAGAGTAAAAATAAAAATTAAAACCCCTTCTACCAGCTTGTAATTACCTTGAACCCCAGAGTAGTAATTATTATAAGTACTACTTACTGTTTAATATATGCCAGCAATTCTGCTAGGCTCCTTAAATACAGAATCTTGTTTAAGCATCATATCACCCCTGCAAACTGGAAGTTATCATCCCCATTTTATAGATGATACCTTGAGGCTCAGAGACATTAAATAATTCACCAAATATCACTCAAGTAGAACATGGTAGAACCTCAATTAGAATCTAGTTCTGCCTCCAACGTTTTAGTAAAACATTTTTTTTCATGAGGATCAAAATAACTCATCCTTATTAAGGAAGATATGGAAAGGTACAAATACTACTCGGGGATGGGGGTGGAAATCTGTGATTCCACTATCTGGAAACAATCACTCAACTATTTCCCCAAATTTCCTTCCCATGTTTTTCTAACAGATTTTCTTTCTCATAGTTGAATTCATCATCTATACACAACTTCATATCTTGCCTTTTTACTTAACATTACAGCATATCCGTAAGTTTTAATGGTAGCATAATATACTATTACATTGATATTGCATCATTCCATATTCCATCGTTAACTATTCTACTAATGTAGATTTAGATGCTGCCAGTTTTTCTCTATTACAAAAAGCACCACAATAAACCTCCTTATACATAAATCATGCTTAGCAAGAAAATCAATTAAGAGACAAACAGTTGTAATGAAGGTAATGGGGATTCTTAAGACTTTTGTTACATTTTGCCAAATTTCTTTCCAGGAGGGTTGTATCAATTTACATCAGGAGTGATTGAGAATGTTTGCCTTTCAACCTTTATCAAAGCTATTGTTACCTTAAATCTTTGCTAATAGATAGGTGGAAAATTAGTCATACTGTATCATTCCTGCTTGAATTTACAGATGGAAGTTGCTTTTTTGTATGTTTTTTAATGTAATATTCTTCTTCAGAAGTTATGCTAATTCACCTGAATTATCACATTTTTAGACATGTCATGAAGCCATCATAAGCCCTTGAGCTTTCTGTTGCCTCCTAAAATAAAGTGCACCTGCCATCTTTATTTCATTTATTCACCCCATCTTGTCATGCAATCCTTAGACAATCTTTATAGAAAACACTTTGACAAAAGTATCAAGTCTTTAAAATATTTATATCATTTAATCCCAAAGATTTTCTTTCAGTAAAATGCCTTCTGAGGACCAGTCACATTTGATTTGTTTTCTAAAGAAATGAGGAAAGTAATCCCCAAGGAAATAGCCCCCATCTTTTGCTTATCTTTCTCTCACTTCATTTCAAAAAAGGAAAACATATTACCAAGAACAGCTGTCTTAAAAATGGTGGAAGCTAAGCAGGTGGTACCACCTGTAGCTATGAAATCACAAGCTCTGCACAAGGCTATCCAGTTGAGCTGGTATCCAGCTATTCTCAGTTTTGTTGGGAACAGTGTCAAGCCTGGACAAATTCCAGTTCAGAATTCTCCAGACAGACAGATAGATAGATGATAGATAAATGATAGATAGCCACTGGAATAGCAATTAACAATTATCTCACTTTCTAATTTAATTTTCGTGAAGCACGTTTTCCTCTGACCACCTTATTTAAAATTGTGAATACTAACCTTCCTCTTCTACTGCTCTCCTCACACTTCTGTTCCCTTGAGCCCACCTGACCCTTTCATTTCCTGGGACACCTTCTAACACATCATGTAGTTTACTGATTTGCTGCATTTCGGTTTTATTGTCAGTCTCCCATGTGAAAGTAAATTCCCTGAGAAAAAGGACATTCGTTTGGTTTGCTGACCTATCCCAGGAGCCAGCAACAGTAGCCAGCAGGTAGTAGGCTTTCAAACACCACAATTATATGAAGATAATTTGAAGCAATAAATAGCACATGCATGTTTTAAACCAATTTTTTCCCATAGAAGGATCAGAGAAAATCAGGCTGTTATCCACAACAATGGAAGAACTGAGATGGGACTCTTCAATACCTGTTGTCACGTCTTTGTTCTAATCCCAATGGTAATTTTCTTGTGATATTAACAGCCAGCTTCCTCAAGGCTTGTTATTTAACATTGTGTCCATCTGTGGGTATTACCTGTGCTGGAGTGTCATTCACCTGGACTGGTATAGGGGCATGAAGCAATATATGTTTTATTGCCTGTGACTTTTGTGTTTTACCATATAGTTCTGCTGCAAGCAATAATAAGGAAACTAAAAAGCTGGTTCATTTACTGGAATGGACTGTTATGTACTATGTAGTTATAGTAATCAACAGTATTGCATAAATTTAGAAGCATGCCAGATAATTAGCCACTACATTATTAACGCTTCAGGCATGGATGAGAGATAACCTGCAAGATTATTATATATTTATTATATAAAATGTGTTGATGAGTTCTGCTCAAAATTATACATATGTTCAGGAGCAGAGTCATAAGACAGAACTAGGATGACAAAGTAACCACAGTGAGACTCTGGTACAGGCCCGGGACCCCTGAGGGGTGTGGTCCAGACCCTAGTGCTTTCATCTGTGAAAAGCAAAACACTGCCTGTGCCTTAAGATTTCTTAATAAAATTATAGCCCATTTTATAATCCCAAAGAATGCCATGAATAGGAACTTTCAGAAGAGTGCCCTGAGCCACTGCAACTTCAAAGTTCCAGGTCCTGCCAGCAGCAGCTCATTGGTTCATCATGAGCACCGCGCCCAACCTCTCTGAAGATGCCTCAGAAGCTGCTGGTGACCTGTCCAAGAGCCATTCCCCCTTGGTCCTCACCTTAAGAAATCCCCTGTTACCCTGGCTTCCAGTCTCCCTCAGGCACATGCTTCAGAGGGTGAAACGTGGTGTGTCACCATCCTGGCCAGTGAGACACAACCTTCTTGTGAGACCTTTGAAAACGTTTTCATCCCTAGTAAAGAGTTACAGGAGAAGAAACAGCCTCTTCACAGCCCTTGGTTGCTTCTGCTGGAGGTGATTGCTTCTACAGTGCCTGAGAAGGAAACCGTTACCACACCCAGCACCGAGACAGGCTGGCACGATGAAGACGGTTCAGCAGAGAAACGTAAGACCTGGTATATGATGGTGTTGCACAGCCGCTGCCCTCCTGAAGCCCCTCGCTTCTGGACTTCTTGTTATGTATGATAATAAAGCCCTTTATGGGTAGAATAATGTGATAGGCTGGGTAATGGCCCCCCAGAGACATCCATAGCCTAATTCCTGGCTCCTGTGAATATATTAGGCTACAAGTCAAAGAGGGACTCAGGTTGCAGAGAGAATCAAGGTTGCTAATCAATTGAGAACATAAATTAGGGAGATTATGCTGGATTATCTGGGTGGGCCCATCACAATAGGCCTTAAGAGTGGGAAAGGGGATCAGAGAGATGGCAGTGTCAGGAGGACTCAGCAGCACATTGTTGGATGAAGGGGCCACAGGCAAGAAATGCAGGCAGCCTCTGGAAGCTGGAAAAGGTAAAGAAAGAGATTCTCCCCAGAGCATCCAGAAGGAAGCAGGTAACACCTTGATTTTCACCCAGTGAGACTGGTGTTGAGAGTCTAACCTACAAAACTGTAAAATAAATGTGTTGTTTTAAGACTCTAAGTTGGTGGTAATTTGTTATTTCAGCCATTGAAATAACACAGATGACCACATACTTTATCTTTCTAGTATGGGCACTTTTGAGTGTGCAAGGGGTGTTAAAAATCAGGACAGAAAAATATAGGTCAATTGCAAATGTCCTGGGAATACCTCACTTATTGCTTACATCACTGAATTGGGTTTTCTGATATCTGTGCCCCCAAAAATCCTAATTATAGGGAACATGTTCCATGTATTGGCCTCATTCACTTTTGAAATGCTTTAAGATAGTAATTTCAACCCAAACAGAGCCAACACACAGGAATTAGTAGCTACCTCAACCTGGGAACCAGCTATACATGTAAAGGCCTCTTCTGCTTTATTGACTATGCCAAAGCCTTTGACTGTGTGGATCACAATAAACTGTGGAAAATTCTGAAAGAGACGGGAATACCAGACCACCTGACCTGCCTATTGAGAAATCTGTATGCAGGTCAAGAAGCAACAGTTAGAACTGGTCATGAAACAATAGACTGATTTCAAATAGGAGAAGGAGTACGTCAAGGCTGTCTATTGTCACCCTGCTTATTTAACTGATATGCAGAGTACATCATGAGAAACGCTGGGCTGGAAGAAACACAAGCTGGAATCCAGATTGCTGAGAGAAATATCAATAACCTCAGATATGCAGATGACACCACCCTTATGGCAGAAAGTGAAGAGGAACTCAAAAGCATCTTGATGAAAGTGAAAGAGAAGAGTGAAAAAGTTGGCTTAAAGCTCAACATTCAGAAAACGAAGATCATGGCATCCGGTCCCATCACTTCATGGGAAATAGATGGGGAAACAGTGGAAACAGTGTCAGACTTTATCTTTTTGGGCTCCAAAATCACTGCAGATGGTGACTGCAGCCATGAAATTAAAAGACGCTTATTCCTTGGAAGAAAAGTTATGACCAACCTAGATAGCGTATTCAAAAGCAGAGACATTACTTTGCCGACTAAGGTCCGTCTAGTCAAGGCTATGGTTTTTCCTGTGGTCCATGTATGGATGTGAGAGTTGAACTGTGAAGAAGGCTGAGTGCCAAAGAATTGATGCTTTTAACCTGTGGTGTTGGAGAAGACTCTTGAGAGTCCCTTGGACTGCAAGGAGATCCAGCCAGTCCATTCTGAAGATCAGCCCTGGGATTTCTTTGGAAGGAATGATGCTAAAGCTGAAACTCCAGTACTTTGGCCACCTCATGTGAAGAGTTGACTCATCGGAAAAGACTCTGATGCTGGGAGGGATTGGGGGCAGGAGGAGAAGGGACGACAGAGGATGAGATGGCTGGATGGCATCACTGACTCTATGGACGTGAATCTGAGTGAACTCCAGGAGTTGGTGATGGACAGGGAGGCCTGGCGTGCTGCGATTCATGGGGTCGCAAAGAGTCGGACACGACTGAGCAACTGGACTGAACTGAATGCCAAAATTAGCTCAGAAGAGAAAAGAAAGGAAGAACCAGTCCCCACTTGCAAAAAGTTTACAATCAAGTTGGAGAGACAAATGTCACGGAAATTAAGGGCCTAATGAACTGATTTATGGAAGTAGCTCGTTCTTGGCAGCCCTCAGAATGTTCCTATGCCAATGTTTTTATTCCCCGAAAGACAAGGGAAATGAAAAACTAGCATTTTTCACTCCCTCGTCTAAGCATCCTTGCTTCTAAATGCTGCAAGAGTTCTTTCCCTGAGTAAGCCAAAAGAAATAGAACGCAAAGGTTCACCATGAAAAGCTCAGTTAAAAAGAATTTGGCATTATAAAAAAATGACATTCAACCTTTGAATATAGAAAATAAATGTGCATAGGAACTTCACTGAAAGAAACTCTATCTTTAATGCAACTCTATCTTTATGCAAGAAAACCAGAATCAGAACTGCAATGAGCTTAGGGAATTTGCCTTGGGTATTTAAGTGAAGAACAGCACCAGAATTAAGAGGCAAGGGCTAAATACAAAGGAACCCTGAAGGAATTAACTCAGATTATCTATCTATGAAGTAATGCAAGAAGAAAGAGGTGAACTCGGGGCTCCAGCTTGGGAAAGGAATTCCATTTCCTGGGATCACTGGAGCAGTGTGGAGTCCTAAGCACCGAGCCATCAGAATGGAGAGGGTTCAGAGGCCCCTGTGCTGTGGCCAGTCTGGGAATTCCTGGGGGAGGGACTCCATCTCTCAGAACATTTCCTGTACTGGGAGGAATGAGGAGAGCTGATGGGAGAGTATTGATTTAGGATGTGTATAGGAAGAGATTCAACCTCCTGTGAAGTCACAAAATCTGTTGGAAACCGCCAGTCGACATTTTCTTTTAATTGATTCGTTCAGGTGTATTAGGAAATGTTTGGAGAAAAGCGAAATGCCCTTTGAAGAGAGAAGGCAAGCCTACAAAAAGACCCTAAGCAGGTTAGGTGAAAAAACTGCTGAGACAGAAGCAGAGTTAGAGAACTTGAGTATTCCATGCAAAATAACTTTTATACCAAAGCATGTGTGTCTCTAGGGTACCAGGCACCTGGAATTCAGCTCCTGATGTGTTTATTTCCATGAGAGAGGAAGCAGGGAGCATTAAGGATATGAATATTGATTGGTGGGGAAGCTGAAGATCTGGTGTAACCAGGGCATCTAATTGAGTCAAAAAGATCCAGCCCCTCCAGCTTAATTTCCACCTGCACCACCGCAAAAAAGAAACCACAATTCGCATCTAGTTAATGACTTCTTCACTTTTGTAAAGAAAAATGGCTCTACTCCATCCTGAATCTTCTTGAATTCTCTATAGCCTCCAGCCATTGATCAATAGCTATTATCTTCTACTTCTGAAGCATTCCCCGCCTAGTTTAGTCAGCTTCCTTTCTTCCTTCCTTTCCTTCCTGCCTCCCTTCCTCTCCTCCCTCATTCATTCAACAAACACGTATCCATACACTCTCCAAGAGTGCCAGTCCCTAAGGGAAGATGAATAAAACCCAACCAGATTCACATCCCAGTGTAACACTCTCCTCTGGCAAAAGAGACAGAAAGCCCATCCCCATTTCTTCGGCTTCACACTTTCCATATTTTCCCACTTGCTTTCCCAAGCAAGGCCCTCCCCAAATATCCTTCCTGGGCTTCATCAACAACCTCTTGATAGACTTCCTTTCTCAATAGAGGTACAGTGTAAACCTGCTCCAACCCCATTTCCACCACCCAACCCCAGAGACCCGGAATAAAGTGACACTTTAATTTGCCCATTGCCATGCTCCTGTTACCAAGAAAAGTCTCACTGTCGGATCACACACACAGAAGCCGAGACTATGGCACCGGCTTTTGAGAAAAGTAAGGTTTGCAGCAAGGCCCACCGGCATAAAGAATAGGAGCAAGGCTCACAGATCTGTCTCCCTGATCCAGGCTTCCAGGAGATATTTAATGGTTAGGGGAATTTCAAAATTGGAAGCTAATTGGCTAGTCTTCAATTGGAGCATCTGAGCTGCTCGGGCTGCTGGAAGCCAGATTTTCCCCGATTAAAGGATTTCTCGTTTTGCAAAGGACTCCAGTGACAACATATCTAGTCTTTAAGTTCTGTAGACTAAAGATTCTTGGTTCCGCTGTCATCCTGGAAACATGAATTCCTATCTCACACATACAGAATGCTGTCTGTGTAAAATGACTCAAGGTTTGTTTAATCAACAACCTATGAACGGAGGCAAAACCAGTTTAAGCTGGTGCTATTTCAATTTGATTAATCAACAACCCATTTTAAGAGGCAAACCCAGTTTAAGCTAGTGCTATTTCACTCCTACCAAAAAAAAAAAAAAAAGAAATCTTCCCCACCTGCTCCTACTGATCAGATGAATTCTTAGGAGCTTAGCTCAAAACTGAAAAGATTGAAAAAGTTGCACTGCTCACGCCACTTAAATCATTGTTGCTCCTGTTATCAGTGATGTTCTCCAAACACATGCAAACATGTCTATCTTCTCCTGTTGGTGGATTGCTAGTTAATTGCTCCATGGTTCTGCCTATTTTGACTTCCTCAAGTAAGTTCCTTTTATTTTATATTCTCATAAGTGTCCAGTTCAGAACTGTACTCAATACAACATTTAAAATGTTGTTTACTACATCTTTGTCTCATCATTAATTAAAAGTGGAAAATAAAGAAATTCCATCCCTAATTTACCACAGAGCTCTGCTTACTCATTACCATGGCAACGGTGGCATTTCAGGCTCCTCCCAGACCAAAAAAAAAAAAAGTAGGCCAAGAGTCCTGTTGAATCCTCATCTTCTGCACGTCTTCTAGGACCATAGCAAAACGTTACCACTCTGAATGCATCCCCTTTTTGTTCATCTCCTTCCTCTCAGTCTCCACAAGCAAGGTGTTAGCCCAAATCCTGTCTGCTCTAATGACAGGAGCCCCATCTCCAAGAACTGAAGATAATAACATCCACTACCTCCCCCACGGGATTCGGCAAATGAGCCTCAACTGATTATGTAAAAATTTCGGTCACTGCATAAAGCACGATGTATGGAGTGCTTTGAGGATGGCCAGGGCACATCAGATGTGGGGCACTATGAACAAGTCCACTGCCCAGGCCCTTCACTTTCCACAGCACTTTCTGGAGCAGCCCCCAGTGGCAGAAAGTCACCAGTGGCCTGAGCCAGATGAGTCCGGATTTGAAAGCTGTATCAGCCACAAATAGTGTGAAATGGGTGACAACACTTACCCTCCCTGTGCCTCAGTTTCCTCATCTGTGGGCTGGAGGTGATGCCATCTTCTTTACCAGATCACTGGGGGCTTTAGATGAGACGCTAAATGCCAGCATTATAGCTTTTTACCATTTCCTCTTGCCCTGCTCTGCCACAGCACCCACTCTACCACCTTGCTTCTTGAAAGAAGCAAGGGGATTTCTCTCTGCTTCTGGATAACGTTTTTATTTTCATCAGATAAAAATAAAAGGATTTTGTTTTCGGATAAAATTAAAATGCTGCTCAGTGGCAGAAAGGAGGACCCCTTTCTGAGACAAGTGTCAGAAAGCCCAATCCAAAGTCTGAACAGAAAGGGAATTACTTGTAACAGCTGAGAAGTCCAGGGTAGCGCCTGAGTCAGACCCAGCTGGACTGGGGCTTCAGGATGTCCCCAGGACTCAGGCCTCTTAGCTGAGCTCTGCTTTTCTGCACTTGTTGTTGCCTCACTCAGGCTAGCAGTGGTCCATGATGGTGCAGCTATTTCTGCAGACTCGGCCTCCCAGATTCAAGGCCACAGGAAAACCATCCTCCTTTCTTTTAGCTTCAGAAAAAAAAAAGAACTTGGATGAACTCCAATCAGATTAGCTTGGGCCATGGACCTAAGATAATTAGTGCAGTGGGGGAGCCGAGCTGGATTGGGCAGGCTAACAAGCAAACACCTGAGCAGTACCATCTCAGGGCACATGCTGAGTTCTGGCGATGATCAGTGATGATGGCAGATCTCTGCTTCGAGTTGAGGTGATGGTTCATGTCCAGTGTGATATTAACTACGGGCCAGGGGAGGGTTGCTTTGGAGCAAAGAAGCAGAAGGAGGATTTTGGAAATAGCAGAATGACTTTCGAAGGCTTTGCCCCTTTTCTCTG
Organism: Budorcas taxicolor; assembly: GCF_023091745.1. Classification (NCBI taxonomy): domain Eukaryota; kingdom Metazoa; phylum Chordata; class Mammalia; order Artiodactyla; family Bovidae; genus Budorcas; species Budorcas taxicolor. The sequence continues at coordinate 64,819,349 of NC_068911.1, forward strand.
AGATAATCTGGGTCATGGTTAAGTGTACAGGTTCTAAGCTGCTTGGGTTCAAATCCTGGCTCTGCTGCTCTGTTGCTTAGACCAGTCTCTTCACTGTGCTTCAGTGTTCTCTTGTGTGAAAACAATTATGAGTCTTCAGTAAGTAAAAAGCTTAAGGCAGGGCTTGGCCTTGTAAGCACTCAGTAACACTCTGTTAATGGAGATCTTGGGGAGAGTACCCACATCACTGCCATGGGTACCTCTGATGGATGCAAGTGGATGATTGAAGCTGGGCTGGTGGAAATGTCTTTGGAGAAACAATGACCCAAAAGCGGCACTCTGAGTTTCCAAATCCCTTGCAATGTGAGCACAAAAACTTCATATTTTTTTGAAGTTTAATCAAAATGTGGTTAAAATATAAAATTTTTGAAGAATGATGTATTGAACTTTCTAGTTCCTGGGTGCCTTTGCTCACTGAGCTCTTATACACACAGGCATCTAACATGCATTTCATTAAACCAAGAAAGCTAGAGGCAGGTTAATTGCATACCTGGTAGCAGTATTCATTACAGAGGCCCCTTAATCAGATGGTTAGCCTGAGTGATTCCCCTTGGAAGGTGACCTGACTAGTATCTAAAAACACTCAGATGTCCAGGCCGGGTTGATGGAGGGCAGGAAATGTAACCTTTGACCGGGCAAGTGGTAACAATGTTGCCCTTTCCGCAACCAAGAACCAAAGGAATTAAAATTGAGTCAGTCACCAAGTAGATTGCATTTAGGGTCACCTATAAATCTCTCAGAGGCATTTACCAAAATGTTTACTTTTCTTAGTAATTTAAAACGAATGGGGACAGGCTTTGTACCAAACACTGGAAAGAGAAGCTTGGTTCCTGCTCTGTGGCTCTATCCAGCAATCTGGCTCAGTTCCTCCCAGTACACTTTCCTAAGCACCTCCTCGACAGGATCGCCATCACGCAAATGACAGTGAATTCTTCCACAAATTAAATATACTTCTGTCCCTTCAGCCGGATAGGCAAAATTATTCTTCAGTGTTGTACATATGGGGCTGACATTGAATTTCTCACAAGCTAAGGCAGAGATGACAAAAATTCGTTTCATGTAGTTTATTTTAAATCTTCCTTTGTTTTCCAACTCTCCTTTAATAACATTCAGATTGTGCTGTGCAATGCCACCAAGAATCTGAGTGGGACACAAGGGGCCCAGTTCTGTGGTTGATCCTGTTTGTAATTACCCTGTTTATTCTATGGATAGGGGCAGGTCGGAGATGGAGAGGTTCTTTTACATTTAGGTTAAAACTAAGCAAATGTGAGTAGAAAGGCTGCTTAAAACCTAATTTTCAGCCCCGTCCTGTATCATAAGTTTTGGTTAGTAGAGAGTGAAGATTTAGGTCAGATTGTAACTCTGCTTACAGACCTTCCTCTCTCTGATGTTTCAGTACTGACCAGACTACTTAAGGACTGATGTGAAGTAAATGCAGCTTTGATAATGCTTCCTACTTTGACACTGCATCGTGGTATCCTGCTCAAGCAACGTATTGATTTTAAAATTGGCTTCCTGATGTCTAAGTAATTGTCAATTCTTTTTTTTTTTAATGGAGTTCCTGTCTACTGAATATACATTCCCTTTTTGTTTTTCTCCTTCTGTAAGTGAGGTCCATTCTGAATCTCTCAGAATCATTTTGTATTCTTAAGATAAAAGAATCAAGGAAAGTGAATGGATCTGTGATTCATCTCTAGGAATGAAGATGAATGAAGATGAATGAAGATGAATTCTCTACTGTTTCATGAAGATTCTCTTCTTGTTTTCACACTATTCCTAAATTTTTACTTCAAAACCTCATAGAGCAGTGGTCAAATTGCAAAAAAAAAAAAAAAAAAAAAAAGATGATTTTGTTTCATATAACCAAGGTTTCTGTTTGGGTTTTACATTTGCTTTGTGAGGATGGCCCATTTGGCATCTACTTCATAGGCCCTCCTGGGGCAACATGACAAAGAATGAATTTATCTTGCCTTGCAATTTCACCTATAATCTGAACTTTAGACATGATGTCAGGTATGAGTTAGAAATGCCATGTAGATCTAGAAACTCCTGGTGACAGAAAAGGAAAGAACCTGAGGGTCCAGGTAGTTTCTCATGAACCCAGCTTCTATTTTGTGTGTTTGTGTGCTAAGTCACTTCAATCATATCTGACTCTTTGCAACCCCCATGGACTGTAGTCTGCCACGCTCCTCCTTCCGTGGGATTCTCTAGGCAAGAATACTGGAATGGGTTGCCATTTCCTCCTCCAGGGGATCTTCCTGACCCAGGGGTTGAACCTACATCTCTTATGCCTCCTGCATTAGCAAGCGGGTTCCTCATTACTAGTGCCACCTGGGAAGCCCCCAGCTTCTACTGGTTTGAGTCATTTCTGAGATGGCCTGAGATTATCTCTTTATTAGGCACCCAGGTAGATGGAACTTTCTCTGCATGCCCTTAAAGTTTATAGAAAAATAATGACAATAATAGCAGGAGTACAATATACTACAGTGAGTGTTCCAAGAGAGCCACCATACCCCCGGCCCTGCAGACTCTGTTCTCTCTTCCAGGGACTCTTGAACACCCTCATGGTCTCCCTCTATTCAGGCCCCCAGAGGTCACCTTCGTGTTTTCTCTCTGTGGCTCTGCTTCAGCATATTAATTGATAATCATCCATTCAACAGTGTTTCTGGAGTGTTGGCAACATCTCCCTTAGCCCCCAACAACCACTACCTCTGCCCAGGCCCCCCAATCTAAAGACCTTGTTCTGGCTCATTTCCTCCCCTTTTAAGCCAGGCTCCAGGTACCCAAGACCCCAGAATTCCCTGCCCAAACAACCCTGAGGAGGAAGCAAAGGACCAGCTATGGTAGGTAGAGAAGGGTGGATGGAGCTTGAGTATAATGCTGGGGTGTTCAGAACTGGAAGACAAAGGGGGGAGTGGACCAAGGCTTAGGGCCTCCATTTGTGGCTTTTCCTCAGGTCCTGCATGAAGTGTTGAGTGGTGAAGGCGAGAGACAGTCCCAGCACTCCTGAGACCTCCAACCCAGCTGGGAAGGCAGATGGGGGAGAGTCGTCAGAAGGGTGATCGGTTCTGCAAAGGAGACGTGAAGGGGACCCTGGCAGCTTCTGCTGCAGGGTGGAGAGGAAGGCAAACCAGGCTTGAGTAAGAGGGGAGATGGAGGAGAGTAAAAGAGGCCTTTTCCAAGGAAACCCTGCCCAGAGTATCTACCCCAAATTTCCCCCTCAAATTCCCACATTCTCAAGCCAAAATTCATACACTGGGACTCAAATATATAATTTTCTTTATTACACACAAGTCTGATATGCTAAAATAACTTGATTTCAGCACTCTTTTCCAGCGTAGCTCATTCTCTTTCAAGTTCTCCTTAATTCACAAATACATATTCTTCTTCCATCAGCATGTGGCAGAGTGGTGTCTTAAGAGCAATATAAGAGCCTTTTCCAATGAAGAAGGCTTCTTTTTTTCTCTTAAACTGCAGAGTGTACAGTCCCCACCTTATTACCCATTTCAGATGTAGCTTGACTTTGAGCATCTCATCTGTATACTGGAGAAAACAATGCCCATTTCAGGGGCTGGCATGAGGGGTCATGAGATGAAATACTTAAAGTACGTGGCACAGAGCCTGGAATAGGGTAGATTTCATTCCACCTGCAATGCTGGAGATGCAGGGCACGCAGGTTCAATCCCTGGGTCAGGAAGATCCCCTGGAGGAGGAAATGGAGACCCACTCCAGTATTCTTGCCTGAAAAATCCCACGGACAGAGGAGCCAGGAGGGTTACGGTCCATGGGGTCAAAAAGAGTCAGACACAACTGAGCAACTGAGTACAATTCAGGACAGCAAATGTTAGTCATACTTTTCCGTCTCTTATTAACCTTAGAAACCCAGACTGTTTTTAGCTTTTGAATTAAAAAAAAAAAAAAACAGGAAAGAAAGAAACACTATATTCTTCACCCTCAATTATACTCTGGTTCACTTTCATGCTATTAATACAAAGTCATAATTTTATTTTCTACAAAGATGGGTATTTAATAATAAATACTTGCAGAGAGAGACTGAAGGAGAAACACATTCCTTAATGGTGAAAAGAACACAATTAATGCAAATAATGTCATCCAGATTGCTATGATATTTACAACTAAATTTTTAATTTAAAATCAGACAAATGGATTCCTGACCAGGAATGGCATTTGGGGGAATATACTAGACAGAACTCACCTGGTGTTGCCAGGATTATGGATTTAAACAAGTAAACAGACGTGGAGAGGATGAACATCTTTACACTAAGGATACCCTCTGAGTCGAGGTTTCCCTGCCTTCTGTTGCCATTTGGGGTGTAGACACTTCACAGCTTCTCATACCTACCTCTGGTCCCCATCAGGCTCCCAGCTCCTAAACTCTACTTCTGAGTTTCACTAACAAGCCCTCCAAAGGTAAAATTCCAAGATAAAGCATTAAATTCTGGAATTATCTAAACTCCAGTAATGCTGAAGACATGACAATTCACAGAATCATGGTTCTCGGTGGGTTGATAATAGTACCTCTATCCTCACCTTGGGTTTCTGTTCTGTTATGGTAATGTAACATGCCACCTTTCTTGAATGACTATCTCTGCCTCCTTTAGGTATGGTGGTGGTGGTGGTTTAGTCACTAAGTCATGTCCGACTCTTACAATTCCATGGGCAGAGGAGCCTGGCAGGCAACAGTCCATGGGATTCTCTAGGCAAGAATACTGGAGTGGGTTGCCATTTCCTTTATGCATAGGGAATGACAAAAGCAGGCATGTGTATTTTTTGTTTTGTGTGGTGAGGGCGGTGACTCCATAGGCATATATAAGTGTACTATTTTCTACATAATGTAGTAAGCACAGCCTAATAAGTTTTTCTAAAGGCAGCATAACTATCTCCCCAAAGTAAATTTAAAGAGAAAAGCTTTTTGGAAGTCTGTTATTAGTTGTTGAGAAAAATAATAAATGTAGTAAAAAAAAAATGAGCCACAGCCGTATTTCTACCATCCACTACAACTACTTTCACTATTTTCTGGGTTGTCTTTGTGGCACGCATGCATTTTACAAAGTAATCTTATTTTAAACGTCATTGTGGTTTTGGCTTTCTAAACTTATAAACAGATCCTCAGTTTTCTACAGAATGAAGAAGTTTTTTTACAATCACTCTGAGCCTATATAATAACTTAGTTACTATTAATGACTCCAATAAATAATCTGACAGAGGATAAGATGGCTGGATGGCATCACCAACTGGATGAACATGAGTTTGAGCAAGCTCCGAGAGTTGGTGATGGAAAGGGAAGCCTGGCGTACTGCAGTCCATGAGGTCGCAAAGAATCAGACATGACTGAGCAATTAAGCTAAAGAATCCGCCTGCCAACGCAGGGAATGCAGGTTCGATCCCTGGGTCTAGACGTCCCCCTGGAGAAGGAAATGGCAACCCACTCTGGTATTCTTGCCTGGAAAGTCCCATGGACAGAAGAGGTGGCGGGCTACAGTCCAAAGGGTTGCAAAAAGTGACATGCTGACACACACAATGACTCCAGTCACAGTGATTTACATTTTGATAAGGGCTGTCTCCTGAAGAATTCAAACAGTTTTAAAATAGCATCTTGGAAAACATAGCATAGCTCAGAAATCCTCCCTAGTTCAATGTCTCAGTTTTATTAGTGGGAAAACTGAGGTTCTAAAGCGGTTACGGGACCAACCAGGATTCTTCTTGGCAGATCCCGGACTGCCACCCAGGATCCCAGACCCAATCCAGACCTGTGAGCCCTCGCATCTCTGTCCCATTCTGGGTGGACACTGGAGGGGAGGGGAGGTCACAGAAAGATAACATCTCACTTAACAATATTTTCCAACTTAAGTGGACCAGGTAGCTGGTATCTGCTTCTACCCTGGGCTTGTTTGAATAGCGTACTTCTCACCTGACTACCAGAAGCGTAATTACCATTGAAAAACTCTTTTTTTTATTTCATGGTAATCGGAGTCCTGGGTACTGGTAGGTGCCAACACCGTTGCAGTCCTGACTACTGTGTCATAGAACTGGAAGCTCTGTGAACATGTTATGCACCTTTCTGCAAGCGTTACTGCACCCGGGTCAAATCAAAGGACCACGCCAAGACTCTCCTAAAGGTACCTTCAGGGTGGGACGGGGGCCTAGAGGAAACTCAGAGCTCCGTGACTTGTTCAAAGACCTGGAGTCAAACCCGGAAGCCAAGTCCTCTACACGCCAGGCACGATTCTTGGCAGCTGGATTCAGGCATGACAGGGTTTCCTCGGGGCTGCCGGAATCCGTGCAATCTCAGAGTCACGGGTCAGGCGCTCTCCCAGTCCCCAGGCCCCGCGGCAGAGCCCTGGGGAGGCGTTAAGAAGGCGGATGGCAGCGGGGCTCGGCGGCCCAGGGGCGGTCTGGCAGGTTCGGGTTTCCCCGAGTGCCAGCTGAAACGGCGGTCCTTCGCGCTGGGTTGCAGCTGCAAGAGGGCCCGGGGCACCCGCTTCCCAGCTGGCTTCCGAGCCCATCCCGGGCGGTGACTTTGTCATGGCTGAGCACAGCTGCATTTGTTCTGATGACCCACTAATCTGCGCTAGAAAGGTCCGTATCATTTTACAAATCCCCAGAGCCTCACCATCTATTTGACTTGTTGCTCTTAAAGTTTCACACCGTTTTCAACATGTTAAGCCACCACTTCAAGAGTATTATTGAATGTGAGGAAGAGAGCCGCCCTTGAGCGTGTCGTTGGACACTTTTGCCCTGTGCCTTTTATTTCACAGTTCACACACCCAGAGACAGCAGGCGTGCTGTTGGTTTAAGGAACCTATGCTGCCCTGCTCTCTGGGAGGATCTGTCTACCTATTATCTAGAGAAAAACAGCACTGGAAGAAATGCATTAGAGAACACCTCCACCCCACGCAGACGATCCTGTGTAACAAACAGGAACACCGCATCCTGCACCATCTCCGAAACACACTGATGGCTTCTCCCAGACAAGCAGGCATTCGTTAGGAACGTTAAACAAAGGAAGTTTTATGTTCACAACATTATTACCACTGCCAGCAGTGTTTGTTTAGAACTAGCTGGCAAAAAACAAACAAACAAACAATCAACTTACTTTTGCTTCATGAGTAATATTGCAGGAGTGCGTGGTCCCAGAAATGGTAACTACAGTAAAATGCTTTAAAATATGCATTTTCCTTCCTAGTCTTTCATCCAACCAACATGTGATCATAAATATTTAGTGAATTATATGTATGTTTATTAACTATATGTTATTTACCCCAGAAAAACACAGAAATCATATAAAATCTGACACAATTAGAACCCCTGGATTACTTCAGAATTTTTAAAAAATATTCTTGTTGTTTTATACAGCTTTCTAGTACCTCATGGATTTAAAGATGCCAAAACTTATTTAAAACCTGACACAATTAGAAATTCTGGAGCATGTTGGAATTGTGGGTTTTTTTTTAAATTTATGGTTGTCATGTATGCCACTTCCTGGTGCTTTATGGATCGAAAGGTATTAAAATCCTTTACATTCCATCAGAATTGTCAACCTGCTTTTTGCCCCAGTATAACTCTACTTGAAGAATTCTCTGGTGGTGAGTGTTTGGCAGCATTGTTTTTTATCTTATGTGTTGATATTTATGACAAAACTGAGAAATGAATGTGCAGGGTATCCAGACTCCTTCCTTTCACCCATACACACATTTTATTCCAAAAGAAAAGTGATGTTCTTGCTCATGGCATTTTGCAGAAGACCTAAAACAGGAAACATTATGCAAAAAGTTTCCATACTCTTCTGAGTTTGGGGGCATAATAGAAGGGCTTTTATATGAATAATGAATAGTAATGAATAGTTTTCCCATAAACTGGCAAATAATAAGTACATTCTAATAGCATCTTAAATTTGAAAGTTCTAGGTAGAAAGAACCTTCCAAAGCGCCTTTTCCCAAGAACATTTGTCATGGTCCCTCACGTGGGAGCCGAAAGGAAAATGAGTAGTTTCCCTGATGCTCCCCCAGAATGGCTAGAGCTTACTTTCCAAAGTCCATTTTCTAAAAGCATAGTTGTCTTTTTTTTTTTTCAATACATTCCCCACTAGGTAAAGAACAGAAATTTTCCTCGAGGTAGACAACTTCTAGCTAAAATGACTTCACTACTGATCATGCCACAGGCCAGTTATTCAGCCAGAACCCCCTGCCCTTTTACCATGCTGCCACACCTCAATGTAGAGCCTTGCCCAAAGACACAGAAAGCCAAAAGAAAGGCTGGTGTTATGAATACTTTGGTTACTACAGTTGCCCGGGATTTCAAGAAGCTGGCGATTGCAGGGCTAAGCTAAACTAAGGAAATATTTCTGAAGCCCTTAGCAGAGAAATTCAAATTGAGCTTACCATAAAGGGAAACATATTGTACACAGAAGGGGCACTGTATCCTGAATTGGAAAGCTCTTTTTTGCTAATGGCTTTGTGCAAAGCAAATATTAAGTAAACAAAGAATCTTTTAATGACCAGAAGGGATTTCTCAAGTATCAATATTCCCAGACTCTATGAGCTGTAACAATTACACTCTAATAGTCAACTCCGGTTGCCATGACGAAATACCACAGACTGGGTGGTTTAAATAACACAGATTTCTTTTCTCACAGTTCTGGAGGCTGAAAGTCCAACGGTGTCAGCAGGCTTGGTTTCTTATGAGGCCTCTGTCCTTAGCTTGCAGATGGTCAATTTCTCCCTGTTTCCTCACAAGTCACCCTACTGTGCTGGTTCTGTCCTGTCTCCTCTTTTCTAAGAACACCAGTCAGACTGAATCAGAACCCATCAATATGACCTCATTTTACCTCAATTATTTCTTTAAAGGTCCTCTCTCCAAATACAGTCACATTCTGAGGTAGTAGGGGTCAGGACTTCAACATAGGAATTTGGGCAGGGACACAACGCAGCCTATAATATATGCTTGTGAGAAACAAAGTAACTCTTAAATGGTAAAATCTGTTTTGGTTATTCATAATATTCTTTCGTGTCCATTAATGTAATGGTGGCACTGAGTTATTGATCTGCCTGGTGGTGGTGGTTTAGTCACTAAGTCGTGTCTGACTCTTGCAATCCCATAGACTGTAGCCTGCCAAGGTCCTCTGTCCATGGAATTTTCCAGGCAAGAATACTGGAGTGGATTGCCATTTCCCTTCTCCTGGGTATCTTCCTGACCCAGGGACCGAACCCACGTCTCCTGCATTGCAGGTGGATTCTTTACCAACTGAGTGACCAGGGAAGACATTTATCTGCCTATTTGGTGCTAAAGGACTTGAAATCCAGGCAAACCTAGAAGACTTTGCTGACACTATTAGACGTATTTACTTTCCTGTGGCCATGAGTTGCAACACACTCCAACTGATAACAGGAAGGGTCCAAAAGAAATTTCAAATTATCTGACATGGTTTTATTTGGTCTGGTGAGGTAGAAAGAATAGTGCAGTAGAAACTGAGAGAGCTGAGTTTTACTCTTATTTACCCAAGAGAAGTAACTTGCTTCAGGGCCCTTGTAGCATATTTCCTCAGTAGAGGGTAGCAGTTAGAAGAGTACACTTCTGAAATCAAAACTACATAGACCCAAATCTACTACCCATTAGCTCTGTGATCTTGAGCAAACTATTTAGCCTCTTAATTGTTCTGTTTCCTCATCTATAAACAATAATAGAAATCTACCACAGAGGCAGTGAGATTAAATGACACCATATATTCAAAACACTTATAATAGTATTTATCATCATCACCTCTTTCAAGGTGATTTCTTTCATGAAGTTGAAACTGGCAAATAACTAAAGGTACTTCTTCCCAACACTTCAGCATGATCAGAACCACCTGGAAGTCTTGCTGAAACACAGATTACCACGATTACAGCTAGGGACTTCACCACTCCACTCAGCAATTGATAGAACCACTAGACCAAAAATCAGTGAAAAAGTAAAAGAACTGAACAAAACCATCAGTCAGCAGAATCGAAATGATATTTATAGAACTCCACCCAATAAAAGAGTAAATTCTTTTCATATCACCATGAAACAAAAACCAAAGTAGATCATATACTGGGTCATAAAATTCAACAAATGTAAAAGAACTGAAATCATACACATAGGTTCTCTGGCCATAATAAAATCAAACCAGAAATTAAAAACAGAGAGACAACAGGTAAATCTCCAAATACTTGGAAATAAAACAACAGACTCCCAAATAATTCATAAATGGAAGACAAAAAACTCAGAAGAAATTTTTAAAATTCATAGAACTACATGAAAGTGAAATACAATATAATAAATTTTAATTTATTTTACAAATTTACAAATTACAGAGATACTGCTGAGAGGGAAACATGTTTACATTAGAAAAGAAAACAACCTCAAATTGAAAATCTAATTTGCTATCTCAAGAAACTAGAAAAAGATCAAACAAAGCCCTAAGCAAGGATAAGGAACAAAATAATACGAAAAGAGATCAATGAAATTGAAAACAGGAAAACATTAGAGGAAATCAATAAAGAAAAAGCTCTTTATTAAAGCAATGAAGTTAATTAACTTCTAGAAGGAGGGATAAAGACAAAAAGAAGATACACATCACCAATATCAGGAACGAAATTAAAGATTTCAATACAGATGTGGCAGCCATCAAAGTAATAATAAGGGGGTGAACACATACATTTGACAACTTAAAAGAAATTGACCACACTAGAAAATCACAAACTACCACATGTTAGCCAAGATGAAAAATCTAAATAATCTGTAACCACTAAAGAAATTGAACTCATAATTCAGAATTTCCCTTCCCAAATTCCTGGTCCTGTATGGTTTCACTGGAGAATTCTTCTAGATACTTAAAGAAGAATTAACATTAATTTATATACTCTTTTTCAGAGAATAGAAGAGGTGGGAACAAGTCATCCTATGAGGCCAGAATAATACCAAAATCAACACAGAGCACCCAAAAAATGGAACTACAGACAAATATCTCTCATGAAGTTAAACAGAAAAATCCTCAATGAAATTTAGAAATTGAATTTTGCTTTTTTTAAATTAAAATTTTTTAATTTATTTATTTTTAATTGAAGGATAATTGCTTTACAGTATTGTGCTGGCTTCTGCCTAACATCAACATGAATCAGCCATAGGTATACACATGTCCCCTCCCTCTTGAAATATAAAATTATATACTACAACCAAGTGAGATTTATTCCAGGTGTACAAGGCTGGTTCATTATTGAAAAACCAAATATATATATAATAACAGGTTACAGAAGAAAAATCATATAATCATATTGATTGATGAAGGAAAAACATTTAACAAAATTCAATAAGCATTTCTGATTAAAAACTCAGCAAACTAGTTTCTGCTGATGAGAACTTTCTCATCTTGATAGAAGCATCCACAAAAAAATTTCAGCTAATATCATACTTAATGGTAAAACACTGAATGCTTTCTTCCCAAATTGGGAACAAGGCAAAGATGTCCTCTGTCACTGCTTTCATAGTTACCTCAAAAGGAACACAGTCTTAAACGGAAAATGAAATATTATAAAATTTTTAGAAAAAAATAAAAGGAGGAAATCTTTGGGACCTAGGGCTAGGATAAGAGTTCTTAGACTTGACCCCAAAAAAATAATCTCTAAAAGTAATATTTGATAAATTGGACCTCACAACAAAATTAAACACTTTTGTTCTGCAAAAGACTCTGTTAAGAGAATGAAAAGATCAGCTACAGACTGGAAGAAAATATTTACAAATCACACATCTGAAGGACTCTCAACACTCAACAGTATAAATTAAACAATTCAACTAGAAAACAAGCAAAAAACATGAACCAATATTTCACCAGAGGATGAACATCTGACATGTAAGCATATGAAAAGATGTTGAAAATCACTTTCTATTAAAAATTTGCAAGGTAAAACTACAATAAGATATCAATACACACCTAACAGAATAGATAACTAAAATTAAAAACAGTGGCCAGAAACTGGATCACTCATACATTACTGGTATAAATATAAAATTATACCACCACTCTGGAAAAGTTTGGCAGTTTAAAAAAAAATCTAAATATGCAACTACTATATGACTCTTTGGCATTTCTCTCAGAGAAATGAAAATTTATGTTTACACAAAAACAGATTCAAGAATGTTTACAACAGCTATATTCATAATAGTTTAAAATGGGAAACTACCCAGTTGTCTTTCAATGAATGAGTGGTTAAGCAAACTGTGTGACATCCCTACCATGGAATACTACTCAGCCATTAAAAAGGAAGGACTGTTGATTCATTCAACAACCTGGATGAATCTCAGAGAATTATATTGAGTTAAAAGAATAAAAGCCATTCCCAAGGGGTTACAAACTATACAATTCCATTTATATCACAAATATAAACTTATAATAAATAAAATTAAAATAATGTAATTACAGAGATGAAGAATAGATTCGTGGTTGCCAGAGGTTAAGCATGGGATTGGAGTAGAAGGGAAGGGAGTGGATATAGTTACAAAGAGAGAACACACAGGAGCCTTGTGGTGATGGAACAATGGTGTGTCTTGATTGTAATGGTAGTTGCACAGATCTATGCATGTGATAAAGTTGCTCAGAAGTACACACATATACACAATTGAGTGTATGAAAACTGGTGAAGCCTACATAAGTTCTATGGACCGCCCGATGCCAATTTCCCAGTTTTGAATCTTGTACTCTAGTTATACAAGACATCAGCTTTGGGAGAAATTGGAAAGAGGACCTCCCTGTATATTGGTTTTATGCAACTTCCTGTGAATGTAATTATTTCAAAATTCAAAATTAAAGAAAATAAACTAAACTATTTTTATAAAAGATGAAACCCTCAGGAGAGGAGGTTGGATGGGTCTTTCACCTTTAACTTTGTACATTTCTATAATAACTGGTTGAAGTGTATATATCATAAAAATTCAGATCTCAGGAGAAAAAATTCATAGAATGATGGGTTGCATTCCTAGAATTTCTGATTTAGTGGATCTGGAGTAGAGCTTACAAATTTGCACTTCTAATTGGTTCCAAGGTCTGGAGCCCACACTTTCAGAATTATAGAATAAAGTAGGAAATCAATTCAGTCCTTGCTTGTTTGGTCTGATCTAAAAGTGCTTCTTAATCTGATGGTTAGATAGCTGTAGAAACTAATCTGAGCTCTCATTTCAAATTTCACAGAGGTTGTTCCTCTCAAATAGACAAATGTAGACAAGCATCAGTTCAGATCAAAATGTCTTTTATCCCAAACAAATGGCTGCTCAACCCAGTCCTGGAAAATAAATGTTAATAAAAATAAAAGAGAATAAAATCAGTTTGTAAAGGGAGATATCCCCATCTAATCTGTATCTTAAAATGAATCAATCCTTCTAAAATGTCAGGCAAAAGCAGCCTGTGTGAAAAATCTCCTGTTCCACCAGGTAATCCAGAGCTTCATATTTTTATATCAACTACCCACAGGAAAGAAGGACACCCACCATCCCCCAGAGGGAAAAGCTTGAGTGTAGCTCAGTGAATAAAATGTTATTTTCTTTTTCAGTTCTTTTCTCAGTCACATTTCATGCCCTCTTCTCAGAATGTTTATCACCACCGTGAGTCATATTTCTGTTTGACTATCTGGCAAGTGACTCCCTGCTGAATGGGCCGGGAGAAGCCCCATAAATCAGAGACCTTCAGTCTACATGAAGCCTCCCAGCCAGCAGTGGGACCCACATGTGCTTCAAAACTAAGTACTTCAAGCAGCCCTCTTAAAAATAGAGATCCAGTTACTCAGAGCTGGAGGGCATTAGAAATATGCCCAAATTCCCAAGTGAGTGGCACCTTGAGGGGCCGTTAATGGTTCCCTTGAATTCCCAGGAGCCCTGATCAGTGCTGACCCCGTGAATTCAAGGGAAGCATACCTGTCTGCAACCCTAGCCTTCTCTGATGTGAAGACAAGGTTCTCACTGGGACATCTGCAAATGGAAATAAAGTACAAAATCATGGGTCTGTAATTATCAGTAAGAGATCTTGATAATTCAATATATTAGCAAGTTCAGCATGTCTGGGGTACTTTTAAAAATAACAATTTGGAGCACGAACCAATTCTTCTAATTATTCCTATGTTCTTAACACTCCAAGGTCCTCTGATGCAGCAGCAGCATCACTTGGCATCTCCTGCAAGCCAAGACTCTTCAGATCCACCCAGACCCAACCCATCAGAATCTGCATGTTTATAAGATCCCAGGTGATCCATGGACACAGTGAAGTTTTGAGTGGCACTAGGGCCAAGGTAACACATACCTGTGGATTACAGTGAGGGGAGCTGCTGAGAAAGGAGGGACTACAGCAGCAGAGATCTCACGAGTGACTGAGTCACCACCATGAACACGGCAGGACCACACTGGAAAATTAAGCCATGTGCAGTTCCAACCGGGATGATCAGGAAAACTGCTGTAAGCTGTAACACTCCACCCTCCTAAAATGCCCCCCAAAGACTAGAAAGTTCAGTTCTAAATTCAAACCTCACATCTTTTCAGAGAAGCACTAATTCAACCTCACTTCAGTTCAGTTCAGTCCAGTTCAGTCACTCAGTCATGTCCGACTCTTTGCAACCCCATGAATTGCAGCATGCCAGGCTTCCCTGTCCATCACCAACTCCCGGAGTTCACTCAGACTCACGTCCATCGAGTCAGTGATGCCATCCAGCCATCTCATCCTCTGTCGTCCCCTTCTCCTCCTGCCCACAATCCCTCCCAGCATCAGAGTCTTTTCCAATGAGTCAACTCTTCACATGAGGTGGCCAAAGTATTGGAGTTTCAGCTTTAGCATCAGTCCTTCCAATGAACACCTAGGACTGATCTCCTTTAGGATGGACTGGTTGGACCTCCTTGCAGTCGAAGGGACTCTCAAGAGTCTTCTCCAACACCACAGTTCAAAAGCATCAATTCTTTGGCACTCAGCTTTCTTCACAGTCCAATTCTCACATTCAAACATGACCACTGAAAAAACTATAGCCTTGACTAGACAGACCTTTGTTGGCAAAGCAATGTCTCTGCTTTTTAATATGCTGTCTAGGTTGGTCATAACTTTCTTTCCAAGGAGTAGAAGTCTTTTAATTTCATGGCTGCAATCACCATCTTCAGTGATTTTGGAGCCCCCAAAAATAAAGTCTGACACTGTTTCCACTGTTTCCCCATCTATTTCCCATGAAGTGATGGGACCAGATGCCATGATCTTCGTTTTCTGAATGTTGAGCTTTAAGCCAACTTTTTCACTCTCCTCTTTCACTTTCATCAAGAGGCTTTTGAGTTCCTCTTCACCTTCTGCCATAAGGGTGGTGTCATCTGCATATCGGAGGTTATTGATATTTCTCCTGGCAATCTTGATTTCAGCTTGTGCTTCTTCCAGTCCAGCGTTTCTCATCATGTACTCTGCATGTAAGTTAAATAAGCAGGGTGACAATATACAGCCTTGACGTACTCCTTCTCCTATTTGGAACCAGTTTGTTGTTCCACGTCCAGTTCTAACTGTTGCTTCCTGACCTGCATATAGGTTTCTCAAGAGGCAGGTCAGGTGGTCTGGTATTCCCATCTCTTTCAGAATTTTCCACAGTTTATTGTGATCCGCATAGTCAAAAGCTTTGGCATAGTCAATAAAGCAGAAATATATGTTTTTCTGGAACACTTGCTTTTTTGATGATCCAGTGGATGTTGGCAACCTCACTTACCATTCTCTAATTGAATTTCTTCTTTCCCAAATAACTAGGAGTTGGACGGTTTGCAGAGGTTTCTTGTTGGGAAAAGTTTGGAATAACTGAATAAAATTGCAGGTGAGATATTCTGCAAAGCCTGAAAAATTTTATCAGAGAATCATTATGAATTATTGCCTGTTCTTTGCTTTCGAAATTCTTGTCCTTAGAGCTGAAACCACAGACATTCAACAAGGAGAGAGGCTCACAGGCTAAGAGGGTCTAAAGAGACAGATTTTATTGAATTTAGTAGAGGGTTACATTCGGTGGTATTTAGAAAACTTCTTTCAATCTTACATGATATGAACCTTTATGTAATCATAAATTATCATAGTAATCATAAGTATGGCTAATGTTTAGGTTTTATACACAGTTTCATCACTCAATTTAAAACATTTTCTAATTATACAAATATTTTTCAAATATATATTAAATAATGAATTTGATACTGGCTTGGGTTAACCATGCAATACCTTTTTATTTTGAAGTGATATTCTTTTGATAAGAAGATAAATTAGTCCTTTCTCATAAATAACTATTGTGCAAAATATTGGAGGAGATAAGAAAGGAATGAAGGGTGGGTGGATCAGACTAGAGGGAAAAGAGAAAAAAATCAGGAACAGAAGAAACATTAAAAAATAAGAAAGATCCTCAAAAATATACTTATTAAAAGATGTATTCAAGGAACAGTGAAGAGTTTTTAGAAATTATGATCACTGAAATTTTTTTAGAGTAGTAGAATGATTGGAAGATAAAGTTGACAAAAATTCCCAGCAATCAGATTTTTTAAATAAGCATATGACTTTGGAAAAAGTAAGATGAAAAATTCAGATATCCTGTTTGGAAAGTTTATCTTTTGATCACAGCAGCTTAACAAAGAAAGAATGAAGAAAGAGGTGGGGAGGAAATCATTGACGTTAAAACTGAAAAAGAACACAGAGTGGAGAAAGACGTGGGGTTCCATATATGAGGGCTTTTCAAGTATCTAGCATAGTAAGTGAAAAAAAGCGTGATATCAAAGCTCAGAATCATAAAATTGCAAAACTCTGGAAACAGAAAAGAAAATCCCCCAAATTTGGGCCACATAACAAAGGATAGCACAGGACATTTTAACAGCAAAACTGCAAACAAGAAGACATCAAAGCAATGCCTCCAAAGTACTAAAGGAAAGTCATTTGCATATAAGAGTTGTATTCTCAGATGAACTGCTGATCAAATGTAAAGATAGATTAAAACATCTGGAAATGCAAAGACCAAACAAAATGATCCCCTCTGACTTTTTGTATTAGGAAGCCAATAGACTAGAGGCTTACTGCTCAAAAGGTAGTACCACACAAAGGAGTGGTAAAACAAGAGAGAGGAAGGTTTGGGATGCAGTGCAGGGAAGGGCACGAGGAATCTACATGCTGATGGCAAAGGGAGCTATAGGGCTACAGCCGTGAGGCAGTCTAGACTGGTAAGTTGAAAGGAGGATTCTGGAAGGGGATGCATCCAAGAAAAAGTTTACTTGATTTATTTGATTGTAGTCAGAGAGAATTTACCCCGTTGTCCAAGATTTGGGGATAAACTAGAACAAAAACAGAAAACTAAGCAAATGAAAAAGAGAGAGTATTAATTCAGGGAAAACAACAAGGAAGATAATAATGGAAATATCATACCATGTGGCTCATAGGCAGGAAGTGTATCAAAGCCAAACCTCATCATTAGTGGCAGGAAACTAATCTCAGATGGTAAAGAATCTGCCTGCAATGCAGGAGACCTGGGTTCGATCCCTGGGTTGGGAAGATCCCCTGGAGGAGGGCATGGCAACCCACTCCTGTATTCTTGCCTGGAGAATCCCATGGACAGAGGAGCCCGGCGGGCTATAGTCCACAGGGGTCACAAAGAGTCAGACACGACAGAGCAACTAAGCATACGCACACGGACAGTAGCCCTCCAGGGGATCTCCCCAACCCAGGTATCGAACCCAGTCCTCCTGTGTTGCAGGCGGATTCTTTACAGTCTGAGCCACAAGGGAAGCCCAAGAATACTGGGGAGGGTAACCTATTCCTTCTCCAGGGGAATTCCCAACCCAGGAATCGTACCAGGGCCTCCTGCATTGTAGGCAGATTCTTTACCAGCTGAGCTACTAGGGAAGCCCTAAAGAGTCGGACAAAACTGAACGACTAAGCACAGCACAAAGCTGAAAAAAAAAAAAGCATTTTAAATTGAAGTATAGTCAATATGGCTTCCCAGGTGGTTCAGTAGTAAAAAATCCACTGCCAAGCTGATGAAGGTTTGATCTCTGGGTTAGGAAGATCTTCTAGAGAAGAAAATGGCAACCCACACCAGTATTCTTGCTGAGAAATCCCGTGGACAGAGGAGCCTGGCCAGCTACAGTCCATGGTGTTATAAAGAGTTGGACCAACTTAGCGACTAAACAACAAGCAAAACTTGGTTGATGTACAATATTATATGTTTCAACTGTACAACATAGTGATTCACAAATTTTAAAGGCTATATTGCATTTATAGTTATAAACATTGGCTGTATTTCCTGTGTTGTACAATGTATCCTGTAGCTTATTTATTTTATATACAATAGCTTGCGTTTCTTAATCCCCTACCCCTATCTTGCCCCTTCCTCCTTCCCTCTCCCCACCGGTGAGCACCTTTGTTGTCTACATCTGTGAATCTCTTTCTTTTTTGTTATCATCACAAGTTTGTTTTATTTTTTAGATTCCACGTATAAGAGATATAGTACAATATTTGTCTTTGCTGACTTATTTCACTTGCAAAATACCCACTAAATCCATCCATGTTGCTGCAAACGGCAAAATTTCATTCTTTTCATAGCTGAGTATTCCAATGTATATGTATGCACCACACCGTCTTTATCCAGTCCTCTATTGATGGGCACGGGTTGCTTCCACATCTTGGCAATTGTGAGTAATGCTGCTAGGATCACTGGGGTGTGTGTATCTTTTCAAATTAGTGTTTTCATTTTGAAAAAAAATTTTAATAGTAGTGTAAGGATATTATTCAGAAACATAATCACAAATAATAGAATAAATTAGAAGAGTTACAGGTGGGTGCCTCTGAAGAGGACTCTAGAGGGAAAAGTTGAGTCAGGGGCTGTGGTTTTCAATTTTAAGCCTTCAAATATTTGCCTTTTTAAACTGTTGTTTATGTACATCTTTACTCTTGAGAGTCCCTTGGACTGCAAGGAAATCCAACCAGTCCATTCTGAAGGAGATCAGTCCTGGGTGTTCTTTGGAAGGAATGATGCTAAAGCTGAAACTCCAGTACTTTGGCCACCTCACGAGAAGAGTTGACTCATTGGAAAAGACTTTGATGCTGGGAGGGATTGGGGGCAGGAGGAGAAGGGGACGACAGAGGATGAAATGGCTGGATGGCATCACCGACTCGATGACGTGAGTTTGAGTGAACTCCAGGAGTTGGTGATGGACAGGGAGGCCTGGCGTGCTGCGATTCACGGGGTCACAAAGAGTCGGACATGACTGAGCGACTGAACTGAACTGAACTGATAAGGGTTTAAAAAATAAAAGGATCAAAATAAGTAGAATCAGGATATAAAAATAAATTTTCATTTTAGAATCAGATGCATTTATGATAGTGAATGTGAAAAAAATCTCACTAATCTTTCAAGTCTTATAATTTACCTTTATATTATCTGAAGTCAAGGTAATATACCTTTTAAGGAAGAACAATCAATCAGAGGACCGTGATCAAACAATATTGCCTCAGTATTTTAAAAAGTGGTTTTTAAGGTAGTTTCAATTATGTGGTGGTGCAGTTAGTAAAGAATTCACCTGCCAATGAAGGAGACGCAAGAGATGAGGGTTTGAGCCCTGGGTTGGGAAGATCCCATGGAGGAGGAAACGGCAACCCACTCCAGTACTCTTGCCTGGAAAAGTCCATGGAGAGAGGAACCTGGCGGGCTACAGTCCACGGAGTCGCAAAGACTCGGACACGACCGAGCATGTACACACATGCACAATTGTGTTAAGTACACACACCTACACTTCAAAATAAGTGTGTTGTATTCTTCTTTATAACATATATCAATCTTTCCCAAGTACATGTTCATCCTTATGAGTATTTAGAAACAACACTGGTTAAGTACAAGATCTTCAGTCCTCAGAGATTTAAAAAACTCATTCCCCATGTTTTCCAGATGTTTATCTGGTAGAATTCATCACTGATTTCTTTCCAACTCACTATTTGAGTAGTTTTTCCCATCTGTAAATATGAATATCTCCAAACAGAGGCTCACAACATATTTCAGCTAAGACACAAACATTTCCATGGGACAGAAAGCTGCACTTTATTCAAACAACAGATTAGGGATGAAATAGTGGTTTTAAGGTTGTTCTTGACATTTAAAAACCTGAAGTATTTTTATCCCATTGCTGCCTGTTGTTTCTCTAGACACCTAATAACTTTCAAGAGAAGATCCCAGCATATTATATATACTGAAACCCTGTCCAATGCAAAGTGATATTTTTCTTTCTATTTTTCATTTCTGAATGCTGGCTCCAGTCAACAATATAATCATTTTCTCTTATTGATTTTCTTATAAAATGCGTCCTTGTTAGATTCATTGATGACTATACATTACTGAGGCACCTGATAAAATTTCATTGTTATTACCACCACACAGGAAATGCTTTACGCTGGATGAAAATAACTACCTCTCAAGAAGAAGGTGAAACCAGGCTTAATGCAAAATTCCAGAGAATGGCATCCGTACCTGAAAACTAATCATCAAGAACTGCTACCCTCAAACCAGTTCAATATTATTCTCCACTAAGATGTACTGTATCACTCCAGCTTGACCTGGGTTTTTTGACTAAAAAAAGGAAAAAAAAGATGAATTTTCTCACTTTAAACACTTAACAATTTAAAGCTTTAGCTCTTCAAAAGAATTCTGATGCTCTCATGACTAGCCTGGGCAGCGCACCTCCTAAATCACTCTGGATTTTCCGTTTTCAGTGGGCTATATCTGATTAGCTTGAATTGATTTGGGCTAGAAGATTTGTTAAAACAAAACAACTGAAGTCAAATAGTGACTTTGTATTTGCAGGGTTGAATAATATATAGCCCATATTATATATATATATATATATATATGTATAATCCAAGTTCTTTTTCTTTTTGTATTTGGGGTATCAAAACAAATTATTATATCACTGAGTTCTCCTTTTTACTGAGAAATGCTGAAGTAGTCTCTTTTATTTTGCCAGAATTATAGGCTTCCTGAAATTCCTAAAGCACCACACTGACAAAAACAACAAAAGATACATTTACTTAAGTTTATTCAAAGGTTATGGATTATTCCTAGGAGGTCCAACTTAAAAGGAAAATAGAATGTTAATACTTAAAAGTCTGACAGAACATACTCTTACATGATAATTTATTTTTCAGTTAAATTCCATCTCAGCCTGTGCTGTTCCTTATGGAGTGCCTCACAGAGATAGTGTTTCAAAAAATAAAGTTAAATTTTCCTCTTGGTGGGAAATGGTTTCTAAAATCAATTTCTTATTTAAAATTAGAATGTTAATTCCAAATAATGAAAGTATTCAGAACCCCACATAGATCTGACAACAGCAAATTTATGAATCAATCTTTCATCCTGAATTTTAATTTTAAAAATTAAGACACTTAAAGCTAGCACTTTGCTGCATAAAAGATGGCATATTGTACTGCAACACTTCCTCGCTCAGTCTAATCTGAATAAGAGAATATTTCAATCAACATCATTTCATTTCCTAAACCTAGGCATAAGAACTCTAATTAAGTACTACTAATAAGAGATTTGGAGAAGGCAATGGCACCCCACTCCAGTACTCTTGCCTGGAAAATCCCACAGACGGAGGAGCCTGGTGGGCTTCAGTCCATGGGGTCACTAAGAGTTGGACACAACTGAGCGACTTCACTTTCACTTTTCACTTTCATGCATTGGAGAAGGAAATGGCAACCCACTCCAGTGTTCTTGCCTGGAGAATCCCAGGGACGGGGGAGCCTGGTGGGCTGCCGTCTATGGAGTCACACAGAGTCGGACAGGACTGAAGCGACTTAGCAGCAATAAGAGATTAGGGCTTCCCAGGTGGCGCTAGTGATAAAGAACCCACGTGCTAATGCAGGGGACATAATGAGACTCAGGTTCAATCCCTGGATCGGGAAGATCCCTTAGAGGAGGGCAGGGCAATCCACTCCAGTACTCTTGCCTGGGGAATCCCATGGCCAGAGAAGCCTGGTGAGCTACAGTCCATAAGGTCTCAAGGAGCTGGACATGACTTAAGCAACTTAGCACACATATATGCAATAAGAGATTATTTACGGACCTGACTGACAGAGAAATAATTCATAATTAGCACGCTAACTGCATAAGACAGGCTGTTCCCTTAGACTTAAAATAGCACCTGCACTAAACTGTCCTTTGTAGATTATTTATTTGCTTAAAAAATCCTTTCTCCAGCCTAGAGGTAAGAGCTCCATTCTTGTCTCCTTTATCAGAGCTCTTCTGACTAAGGTTTCCCTACAGTCTACAGGCGGCACATTGACTACATTCTCCAACAACCTGATTTGCTCCTGATAACCCCGTTTTCTTTGGCTTCAAAAGGAGCAAGTTATTCATCTACTTGCAAGCCTCAGTTTTTCCATTTGAAAAATGGGGCCAAGGTTCTGTACAGGTTCAAGTGAATCAAGTGCTAAAATCAAATCCGATCCTAAGAAAGATGACCAGGCAGATAGCCATTTTCTCCGTAAATCATTTTGAGGGAGTTCTAACCACAATAACATCCCATTTGGCCACTGTATTAAATGTGTAAACAAAGCTACTCTTTTAGGTCTTTCTGAAAAATATGCACTGAGGGACTTTTAAACGGCATATTTTTATTCATTAAATCATTTTTAAAATAGGCTGTGAATGAGAACTTAAAAGTGCTTAAGAAAATATTATTCATTCTGCAAAGCTTACTACAGCCCAGAATGAAAACTGGTCATTTGGGACTATTTTAAAGCTACAAGCAGAAGGACACAGCAGTCATTGCCTTCCTCCCTCTGTGACAAGCCAGACCTTCTCAGACTTGGCCTGTCCACTTCTCAGCTGGGTTGGGCCATCCACTCGGGCTGGTGCAACGTGACCAAGATCTTTGATGTGAACAAGGCAGAAAATCACAAAACTAAAAACAAATCTGCTGTTAAGAGAGGGAAAATGTACTTTGCTTTCCAGATTTTAAAACATTTATTCAGGCTTCTCTATGATTTCAAGCCCCACAGCCCAAAGGCATTAAACTGTATTGAAGCTTAATGGCCTGAAAAGTTTCCTTTTGAATTACAGCACATTCAGTTACAAAGTGGGGAGGGGTGGGCATCTGCAACTAATCTGAAAATTCCATTTCTGATCCTGGACTTTGAGGACATAAAAATAGCCAGCAAGAACACTTTCAAATCACACAGGGGAGAATATGACTTCTGGGAGCTGGGTTTCTATACTGATGCCTGGTTAAGAGAATTTTCCATTAGTGAAGAATGACCTTTAATACAGAGAGGTTTAGATGAGCATCAAGAAGAAAAAAATAAGCTACATATGTTTCTCTAGACTCTGTTCTCACTAAGTGATTCACTTACTGTAGAGGAAAATTCTAGGAGCTTTCATTATACAGATAAAATGGGGAACTTGTTTCTAGACCAGTTGGCTCCCAAACAGGAATGAGATACTGGGTACAGGTAGAAATTTAAATTTTTTTAAATGTGTCTGTTGGACCTAGATCATCTTTACCTTTTTGTTTGGTCTTGAAGGTACATGTAACAGCATCCCCTTGAATAAACTAATGTACCTGTGCTGCGGTACAGAAGTCAATCCAGAGACAACTCCTCTAGACACCATACCTGAGGCACAGTGAAATTGTTCCAAATCTTAGTCTGTAAAGGAATCCTTTGAATGCTAAGGGCATGGCCACCCCAACTACAGGAACCTTACTTATCAACAATAGCTCTACCCATTGGCTTTCTATTATTGAGTTCTGTTCTTTTTCCTCTCATAAAAAAATGTCCTACTGTATATCACCAATAACAGGGCAATAAGAAAGGTACAAACAGATGAGTCCTGTGCACATCTTTATTATCAATTTCACTGCAAAATATGTATATTTTGCATTTGTGCAAAACAGATTTTGACATGATCGTGCTGCATGAGATGGCCTATTTATTATGGTAGCATAGATTATCTCCGGAGCAGAGACAGAGAAATGCTCACTATCAAAGTGGATGTTTTTAATATTAACTTCAGTCTGCTATTTTTGAAGAGTTATTTTTGTCAGCCATACAAACAGGATATCAAGTACAACTTTCTTTTGTTGACAGAGTGTCAGTGTTTCCTCTTTTGTTAATTGAGTGTCAGTAAGTTGCCTGAATGGTTATTTAGCGAAAAGAAGGAGGTCAACTCTGAGAAATATGGATTCTTTTCTAAACTTCAGGATGTTCCAAGGAAGACAGAATAACACAAAATGCTATTTGAGGATTTGAAAAATGTATTTTTTAAAGACCTAGATGACTTAACATTTCAAAATAAAGAAGAATCTCTATCTTCCAAAAAATGTACTATCACATGAAAGGATTCCAATGATCATTGCGAATGGACACTATATTTAAACAGTTTTTGTTTTGAAAGAATTTACATTTTCTTGAGGTTTAATATATCAATTTTATTGAGATATAATTGACATATAATATTAGTTTCAGATTTACAACATAATAATTCAATATATGTATATTACAATGTGATCACAACATCTAGCTAACATCCATCACCACATATGGTTACAATATTTTTTCTTATGATAAGAACTTTCAAAATCTACTCTCTCAGCAACTTTCAGATACACAACACAGCATTGTTAACTATAGTCACCATGCTGTACATTACATCCTCACGATTTATTTTTTTATAACCAGAAACGTGTATCTTAATATGTTTTACTTTAAAGATAAAATGCCTAGCAAAGCTGTTTAAGCCTCAAGAAAAACCAAAAACAATTAATATGGTCAATTTGCTTGTAGGTAACAACTGTATCCTTTCCTCAGGACCTTTCCTCCTAGCTCAGGTGGCCAAACCCTCACTCCTTCAAAAGTCCCTCTGTTATAAACTCTCACATCTCTTGGAGACCCTTATCATAACTGTATTAATTAATTATACATTTCTGGGCTTGAGATGTTGTAGATTTAATTTTTCTATTCCCCTGCATCACTTCTGAAAACTACCCCCACAACAGTATGTGAAACAAGAAACAAAAAACACAAGCTCCAACTCTGTTGAGCGTAGGAGTCATCTGAAATCCTGTCACAATTATGTACACATGCAAAGCTGGTAGAAAGGCTAAAGCTAACTGCCTGTAGAGAGATGTACTGAAGAGAAGCCAGCTAACAGAATGCCCAAACCAGGAAAGCCTCAGGAATGGGAAGCACCAGGTGCTGGAGAGATAGGGATTAAATGCCCCATGAAACCAAGGTGTTCAGCTGAAATCCACACATGGAGCAGTTGTTCACTCCTTGCTATCCTGGATCCTCACCTCCACTCTGCAAGGCCAGGAGATGGGAAATGACATGAGCTAAGGGACACGAGGCAGAGCAGAGAGCACGGGGTGATGGCACTGACTGCTCATCCTCATGTTACACGATGAGGTGCCAGACCTTGCCCCTTCCGAAGCGATAATCAGATTTACACACTCTTAACAGGAGATTACAGCTCTGCTTGGGCAGCCCCAGAAACAGACCAGCAGATACTTATAATGGGGGGCTTGTCAATGAAAAAGGCAGTTCATAATCTGATAATTCTATAGTGATTCTCACCAACTGATAAGTTCCTCACATACAAACACCTCCAATCTCACTACCTTCTCAGCAACTTTCCTTTAGGAATATTTCCTGAAAGAAAAATCAGGCAAGTGGACAAACACGTGTATACAGCAGTGCCTAGTAAGTACAATATTATAAATCAACTATATCTGAATAAAAATTAATTAATCAGTTTTTAAAAATGTGAAAAATGCCTAATGCAGCATTACTTGTGGTAGTAACAAATTAGAAAGCTAGATGTTTCCAACAATAAATGACTGGTTAAAGAAATGTTGTGGCCATTAAAAAGGGTATTGACATGAAAGATACTAATGGCCTAGGGACAGTAAAAAAAAAGGTAGGTTTGTTTCAAACATGTATGTTACAATTCCATTTATATAAATATCTCTTTATATATGCATATAAACATGAAGGATTTTTTTAAATAGCAGCTATCTCTAGGAGGCAGAACTATAAGAAAATTTTCATTTCTATGTAAATGAATATTTTATCAAACTTACATCAGGGAAGTCCTTGGCAGTCCAGGGGTTAAGAATCCACCATCCCCAAATGCAGGGGACGTGAGTTTGATCCCCGGTCCAGGAAGATTCCAAATGCCATGCTCACACACCGCAACTGCTGAGCCCAAGCGCTGCCACTAGAGAGAAGCCCCCACTTGCTGCAACTAGAGAAAGGCTGTGCACAGCAATGAAGACCCAGGGGAAGCCAAAAATAAATTAATTAATTAAATGGCTGGGAAATCTAAATCAGTAAACTTGGTAGAAAGGGAAGAACTTTAGAGGTAAGAGAAACAACATATGGTGCACTGTTGGAAAATATCCAAAAAACTACCTTTAGTATCTGTAAGGGGAAAAGACAGAATATTGCATCCATGAAAGAAGAAGCTGTAAAAAGGGGACAAACAAGAAGGAAGAGCTTATAGAAAAGAAAAATATGACAGCTAAATGAAGAAGTCCAGCAGAAGAACTGAAAGATAAAATTTTTTTTAATTTGCCAAAGAAATAGACAATGAAAGAAAAACATGAGAGAATTAGCGTATCAGTGAAGAATGCTGAACAGCTGACAAACAGAACAGACAAAAAGAAAAGAGAAAACAGTTGGGGGGAAATTATCAAATAAATAATATATGAAACATTACCAGAACTGAAGTTTACAAATCTGAAAAAAGAAAAGCCGTCTGAGAGTCTGGTATAGCTAATGAAAAATAGGCACATCAGAAAAGTTTAGAGCACTAGGGATAAAGAGAAGATCCTAATAGCTTCCTAACGGGAGAGTGGTAAATCCGGAACACACAAAGGGTCAGGAATAAGAATGGCATCAGACTTCTCAAAAGTGGCATTGGAACACAGAGGACATGAAACGATTTTTCCCCCCTCAGGAAATCTTTAAAATAAGTAAACACAAGAAGAAAAAGAAAAAAAAAATTTAATATTACAAGTTAAGCTACACTGGGCATTTTTTCACATTTCTTTTCATTAACTAATTAATTAACTGGCTCAGTTGTAAAGACTCTGCCTGCCAAGGAGGAGGAGACTCGTGGACCCCTGGATCCAGGAGACTCCTGGATCAGGAAGATCCCCTGGAGAAGGAAATAGCAACCCACTGCAGTATTCTTGCCTGGGAAATCGCATGGACAGAGGAGCCTAGCGGGCAAAAGTCCATGGGATTCCAAAGAGTCAGACACGACTTAGCAACTGAACAAGAACAATAGTTGATTTACAATATTATATTTACTAGGCATTGTCATGTACATATCATTGTCCAATTTTTCCTTAATTCCTAAAGAGAACTTGCTAACAAAGTAGTGAAGTACATATTTAAGATTGGAGGTGCTTGTCTGTGCTTAAAGAAAACAGAAAATCCAATGTAGGAAAAAGGCAAAGGAAAATCCCAGGACCACAGAGCTCCAGAGCTACTGGTTCAGATCAGAGCAAGGAGACACAGGAACCAGGAGAGATGTTTCCAGGGAGAAAAAGCAGGGCGGGGAGAGGAAAAACACGAGAGAGAATCAGACAGATTAATACCAAAGGAACCTGTAATGGGAGATCAGAAGAGAGTATATGTACGTACCCACGTGTTCAGTCATGTCAGACTTTTTGAGACCCTCTGGACTATTGCTCACCAGGCTCCTCTGTTCATGGGACTGTCCCAGCAAGAATACTGGAGTAGGTTGCCATTTCTTCGTCCAGGGCATTTTCCCAACCCCTCCTCTCTTGTGTCTCCTACCTAGGCCTGCAGATTCTTTACCACTGCACCCCCTGCGAAGCCCAGAAGAAAGTACAGAAAGACATATTAATGGTTGGGAAGAAAACAAGTCCAGTGAAAACCAAGGGAGTTAGTAACTCCAGAGAAAGTGAAGGCATAATGAGGAAAAAAAAAAAAATCATGGCACACTATTTGGCTCAGACAACAGTATCTATAGTCTTAGTTTTATAAACTCAGAAGCACTGAACCAAAAATCAAGTGGAAAGACTGGAGGGTGTTGTAAAAAGAACAAAGTCTTCTCTGGCAGAGGAGATACTCCACAGAAGTGAGTAAAACTGATGCCTCAAGGGCACATCATACTTACTGAGAAATATGGAAGTCATTCCAGAAGAAACAACTCGAAGAGCTGAAAGTAGCTGAAGGATGGGGGGGGGGGGGGGGGGGAGGGGGAGAGCTTTATTACATAGTAAATAAGACAATTACTCTTCATGGAAGACTTTTGTAGCTTTTACCTAATGACGAACATCAGTTCTGACAGTCAACTGCTAAGTGCCTTAGCTCTATACTTTAAAATGTACACTATCATGTCCCTATAAACAAAAGGCAAAGAAATTTCCTATCCTACTCCTTTCATCACAGGCCTGCAAAGCCCTTCAGGCCAAGGCCAACTGAGGTGGACTAGACAGTCTTCTAGCAGCCTAAATAACATACAGACTGTCTCCAACTTGCAAACGGACTTGAGTCAGAAATCTCTGGGCCACTTGTTTGGAACATGGGAATTTTTTTTCCTCATTCCTATCTCAAGAGACGTATTTTAGACAATTATTTATCAACAGATTCTGGATGGTGGCCTCCTTGGATCAAGAGCAGGGAGATGGATGAGGGTGAGGGGAATGACTATAAGTAATGTGTGTGTGTGTGTGCATGCTAAGCCACTTCAGTTATGTTCAACTCTTTGTGACGCTATGGACTGTTGCCTGCCAAGCTCCTCTGTCCATGGGATTCTCCAGGCAAGAATACTGGAATGGGTTGCCATGCCCTCCTCCAGGAGATCTTTCTGACCTAGGGATCAAACCCAGATCTCTTACATATCCTGCACTGGGAGGTGGGTTCTTTACCACTAGCGCTACCTGGGAAGGTGGTTATTGTTAACATTAAGCTTTTGTTTTGCATGGTAGGTTCATGGATATTTACTACTTTATAAAATTATAATAATAAACAAGTAAACAATAAAAGCACAACCAATGATAATAATGTATCAGAAACGAAAAATTATCAACCCAGTTCTACATACCTGAAGCCCAGTGGAAATAAAAACATACTAGCCCAGAATCCTGTTTAACTGATTATATAATAGATAGCACATTTACCCATATAATCAGCAATTACATGCAATAAATATTTATTAAACATATCCTCAGGAGGTAACACACTGTGCAAGTCCTATGGTTACGGCAATCAGAGACACAGCCCCAGGCTTGGGGGTGTTTAAGAATCACTTTTATCTTTATAATTCAGAATTAAATACAAATATATGGATCATTTCAAATATCTTTAAAACACACACATAGCAATTCCCTTATGCATTCCATGACTAATAATCAAAAAAAAAAAAGGAACACAACAGTGAAATACATTAGGAAGAGTATATTGATTTTATCCTGATTGTTGGGACTATGAAAGCAGATTTGATGAAGAATATGGAGAGTTACAAGGATGTCCAAGTGGGCTCTGAAGAGACACCAGGGCCCTTCTGAGGATCGTAGTTGCTGACAATGCTGGCCCTGCCCTCTCCCATTGACATGTGTGTCCCTGAGAGCTGTTTTACGCTTATCAGTCAAGATTAGGGCCCCATTTAGCTGTAGTAAGTACATGTTAATACCATCAAAGTAACTAAGGTCTCTGAATTCTCACCAAAAAAGCAAATTTTCCCATTATTTCTTGATTCCACCTCTCCTTTACACGCATTCTTTTCCAGGGTTTCACTCTAGTTCTCTTGAGTTGTTATTTCTCATTCTAAAAAATCTCTGTGAGAGTCTTGAGTACAAATAGGCTTTAGCCCATAGAGATTCTGGTTTGACACTATATCCCACACACCTTGCAGACCACACACACACCCTTAGTTTTGCACACCACACACACTCACCCACATGTACCTGACTGCTTCACAGCCAGCAGGACTCTGAAGTTCATTCCGAACATCAGGGCCAAGGCTTCACATGGGTGCCTTCAGAGAAGATGCACTAACTCTGCCGCCACACCTTTGCCAGGAAATGGGCCTGCAGACAGGTAGTATCTGGTTCCTGGTCCCCAAACACACAGCCTTGTCTGCCTGCCACCCAGAAGAACAAAGTTATAGGCAAGGTAGTTAGCACAAAGGCTGAGGAGGAAAAAAATCCTCATGATCTGAGTAACACTTCTGCAGCATTTACTCTTTGCCAGCTCTGCTCTGCCGACAAAGGTCAATCTAGTCAAAGCTGTGGTTTTTCCACTAGTCATGTGTGGATGTGAGAGTTGGATCATAAAGAAAGCTGAGTGATAAATTGATGCTTTTGAACTGTGGTGTTGAAGAAGACTCTTGAGAATCCCTTGAACTGCAAGGAGATCCAACCAGTCCATCCTAAAGGAAATCAGTCCTGAACATCCATTGAAAGGACTAATGCTGAAGCTGAAACTCCAATACTTTCGCCACCTGATGTGAAGAATTGACTCCCTTGAAAAGACCCTGATGCTGGGAAAGATTGAAGGCAGGAGGAAAAGGGGATGACAGAGGATAAGATGGTTGGATGGCATCACCAAATCAATGGACATGAGTTTGAGCAAGCTCTGGGAGTTTGTGATAGACAGGGAAGTCTGGCGTGCTGCTCAGACTCAACCGAGCGACTGAACTGCACTGAACTGAGGTCTAAATGCTTTAAGAATACTATTAATCTGTGAGGCAAATACTGTTATATGCATTAAAAGATAGAGGCCAGATAAATTAAATTATTTGTCTAAAGTCACACAACTACAAAGAGACAGATTTGATCCAAGCAGGCTGCCTCCAGAATCTGTGCTGTTAATTATGACGCTGTGCGACCTCCTTCGAACTTCCCAGGTAGCATGGTGGTAAAGAGTCTGCCTGCCAATGCAGAAGTCACAGGAGAGGGGGGTTTGATCCCTGGGTCAGGAAGATACCCTTGAGTAGGAAATGGCAACCTGTACTCCAGTATTCTCACCTGGAAAATTCCATGGACAGAAGAGCCTGGCAGACTATGACCCCACTCCCTGGGGTCATAAAGAGTTGGACACAACTAAGTATGCACGCACACATGTGCAGCCTCCTTCATCCTGAGCTAGGAAGCCTCCTCTCTACCCAGTTCCTGGGATCACTAATGAGCTATTTTTTTCTATCAGAAGGAATAGAGTGTGTGTGGGAACTGCTCAGGATAAATCCAGAAGCTGCCTTCCCAGCCACCCAGAGGGTCAGAAGCTACAGTGTGGAGTCAGGGAAGGAGGGCTGGGGACTGGAGCTTTAGGCACTGAAAATCATGTTTTCCTGACCAGACATACATGGAATGGATAACACTGGTGGCCAAGGAAAGGAGAGGTGATGCCAGGGCTGGAGGCCACTTGTAAACAGAAAACAAATCAAGTCTGTCTGAACTAAGAGGACACTCCGAATCTCTGTGGATGAAGCACACTGGAAAATAAAGCCAAACCATTCTCATCAGAGAAGCGTATGAATAGCATTCAGAGAATCTGGCTTCTGTGCCCACTCAACTCTGTGAGCACTCGAGAAAGTCCAGCTGAGAGGAAAACGTGACATGGGACAGAATGGAATACGGAACACGGCCCCGATTTTTCTCATCTCAGTGGAGTCTTGATTCTGGTCTCAGTATGTGTGAGGGGGACCTCAGCCGCCCAGGGCACTTGAGAACATCTGACAGCACGGTCTGCAGGGCTGAGAGCAGACGGGCTTCTCGGAAGCACCACCCATTGGAGGGAAAATAAATAAATAAATGAGGGAAAAAACAGAAGAGCCGAGGTTAGTCAAGATAAAAGAGATCCACAATAGGAAGGTCAGCCACTCTAAGAATAACTGTCCTGCAAAAACAAAACCAGGCCAAATATAACGTCCCCTACCTCAGCCCAAATCATCTGCCTTTTGAAGTCAGTGTTATGTCGCTTTATTTTTTTCTCCCTTATTCCCTATGGGCTCTTCTAAGATAGGCCATTCTCTGTGAGAAGATATATGTGAGCAAGGTTTCATTTGACATCCGTTTTGAGCTATTAAATTTGCAGTGGTTATTTTTAGAACAAAAGATAGTTTAAGAAATAATTAGGTGCCCGTATGTGATACAGGCCAGATACTGGCAAATGTTTTTAGGATTATGTCCAAAAAAATTCAAACTGACTGAAGAGTAGGAAAAAATAATGTGGATTTAAAGTTTATTAAAATGATTAATTTTTTTTAATGTAGCAATATAACGAAGCTGTACCTCAATTTCCTCATTGGCATGCTTCATTGTTGTTTGCATAAAACAGCTGCCCTGACCCCTCCCAGCCCCCAATCTGTGGGGCCAGCGTGATCAGTTGGGTTTCCAGCAGTGGTGATGGATTTGCTGTGATCGACCCTCACCCTCTCCTGTTTCCGCCCATGATGAATGGACACCATTACAAGATGGCGTCTGGGGTTAGGAGTGCAGCCTAGGGGAGCGCACCCCCACAGAGGAATCAAACACCGGACCTTGGCCTCTTTTGTGTGATGCCTTAACCTACTGAACTAATCAGCCACAGAGAAATAAGGATGCTTATCACTGACTTGCCAAACAGAAGTGCTATGAGAAAATATCTTTTAAAAAAAGAAAGGTGATCTTAGAAGCTTTGCTTCCACAGTAAAACATCTATTTAAATATTATCTTAAGTCAGGAACAAAGGCAGTGGCAACAAATGTGGTCTCTCAAGTCAACAACTGGCTAGCTACTACATGCATCTACAAAATCAGTTTCATAAGATCATGCTTATTTTAGAAACATCAATACTAAAACAACAGTAACGGTTTTTCTCCTTAGTTTCAGCACTGCTTGGATATGCATTATCTCCAGCCAAGCAATAACCAAACAAATTCCTCTCTTACATTTCCCCAAGTTCAAGTACAAGGCTTTGAGCACACCACAAGCTTTATAAAACAGCCCAGCTCTAAGTATGCAATAATCGCTCATTTCCTGGCCATTAATTCAGACATCATGCAATCACTCAAAGGCATCCATTTTCCTTGGCTGCTATTTTGGGGACTGCCGCCCTATTGTCATCCCTGCCTTAGACCCCTGACTTCACCGTCTTTTAATTAGAGCAGCAAGCACGACAGGCGGAGTCAGCCTGCTGAGGGTGATCCATCACAGGGCTCACTTTGCTCCCTGGCCCCTTGGATGACAGTTTATAAACAGGACATTTTGGATATCAAGATAGCTGCTTAAGGAAACAGAAAAACAAATGGTGACCATCTTGTAAGCTACTCACCGAAGACTATAAACTGTAGACTAGGGCTGTATTTACTGACATTGTGTTTTGATTAAATATCCAAATAGACTATACCAATGGTGATACTTCGGAAGATGTTTTGTCTGAGCCTACCCTCAAATAAACTGATGTCATAGCCTAAGAGCTGCCCAAGGTGTGAACTCATATTCTTACAACTGAGGAATTGCACCTATTTTTAGTCGGTCTGCTTTTTAGCTAAATAGTCCATGAAAGATTTTAAAACCTCAATAAAAATTATTAAAATTCAATAGTTTAGGAGGTAATTAATCCATAATTTTTTCATTCTTCCTTGATCATGCTCTACTCTGTTTTTTAAAACAATGCAGACTTTACAAATACTGTACAATAGAAAATAAATTTTATATTGAACAACTGATTGACTTCCTAGGCTATTTCCAGGCATTGATTTAAGTGCTGAAGATACAGCAGCAAACAAAACACACCCACTTCCACCTTCATGGAGTTTATATGCCAGCAGATGAGACAGAAAAACAAAACACAGAAATAAACATAAAGTATTTACATCAGAAGGTGATGGTACTCAAGAAAAAGCCTGGGAGGGACCCAACAAGTAGTACCTGACAAGATGGGGGAAGTGCATTTTTCTGAAGAGCCAAGGAATAATTCAGTAAGAAAAAGCAAAAGCAATGCAGAAAAGCAAAATGGCTGTCTGAGGAGGCCTTACAAATAGCTGTGAAAAGAAGAGAAGCAAAAAGCAAAGGAGAAAAGGAAAGATATACCCATTTGAATGCAGAGTTTCAAAGAATAGCAAGAAGAGATAAGAAAGCCTTCCTCAGCAATCAGTGCAAAGAAATAGAGGGAAAAAATAGAATAGGAAAGACTAGAGATCTCTTCAAGAAAATAAAAGATACCAAGGGAACATTTTATGCAAAGATGGGCTCAATAAAGGACAGAAATGGTATGGACCTAACAGAAGCAGAAGGTATTAAGAAGAGGTGGCAAGAATACACAGAAGAACTATACAAAAAAGATCTTCATGACCCAGATAATTATGATGGGGTGATCACTCACCTAGAGCCAGACATCCTGGAATGTGAAGTCAAATGGGCCTTAGAAAGCATCACTACAAAGAAAGCTAGTGGAGGTGATGGAATTTCAGTTGAGCTATTTCAAATCCTAAAAGATGATGCTGTGAAAATGCTGCACTCAATATGTAAGCAAATTTGGAAAACTCAGCAGTGGCCACAGGACTGGAAAAGGTCAGTTTTCATTCCAATCCCAAAGAAAGGCAATGCCAAAGAATGCTCAAACTACAGCACAATTGCACTCATCTCACACGCTAGTAAAGTAATGCTCAAAATTCTCCAAGCCAGGCTTCAGCAATACATGAACCATGAACTTCCAGGTGTTCAAGCTGATTTTAGAACAGGCAGAGGAACCAGAGATCAAGTTGCCAACATTCACCGGATCATCGAAAAAGCAAGAGAGTTCCAGAAAAACATCTATTTCTGCTTTGTTGACTATGCCAAAGCCTCTGACTGTGTGGATCACAATAAACTGTGGAAAATTCTTCAAGAGATGGGAATACCAGACCACCTGACCTGCTTCTTGAGAAACCTGTATGCAGGTCAGGAAGCAACAGTTAGAACTGGACATGGAACAACAGACTGCTTCCAAATAGGAAAAGGAGTATGTCAAGGCTGTATATTGTCACCCTGCTTATTTAACTTACATGCAGAGTACATCATGAGAAACGCTGGGCTGGATGAAGCACAAGCTGGAATCAAGATTGCCAGAAGAAATATCAATAATCTCCGATACGCAGATGACACCAGCCTTATGGCAGAAAGTGAAGAAGAACTAAAGAGCCCATTGATGCATGTGAAAGAGGAGAGTGAGAAAGTTGGCTTAAAGCTCAACATTCAGAAAACGAAGATCATGGCATCTGGTCCCATCACTTCATGGGAAATAGATGGGGAAACAGTGGAAACAGTGGCTGACTTTATTTTGGAGGGGCTCCAAAATCACAGCAGATGGTGATTACAGCCATGAAATT
The DNA here is from genome assembly GCF_023091745.1 of Budorcas taxicolor. Taxonomy (NCBI): domain Eukaryota; kingdom Metazoa; phylum Chordata; class Mammalia; order Artiodactyla; family Bovidae; genus Budorcas; species Budorcas taxicolor. Next base: position 64,854,766 of record NC_068911.1, read on the forward strand.
AAAAGGCACTTACTCCTTGGAAGGAAAGTTATGACCAACCAAGACAGCATATTAAAAAGCAGAGACATTACTTTGTCAAAAAAGATCCGTCTAGTCAGGGCTATGGTTTTTCCAGTAGTCATGTATGGATGTGAGAGTTGGACTATAAAGAAAACTGAGCACAGAAGAATTAATGCTTCTGAACTGTGGTGTTGGAGAAGACTTGAGCATCCCTTGGACTGCAAAGAGATCCAACCAGTCCATCCTAAAAGAGATCAGTTCTGGGTGTTCATTGGAAGGACTGATGTTGAAGCTGAAACTCCAATATTTTGGCCACCTGATACAAAGAACTGACTCATTTGAAAAGACCCTGATGTTGGGAAGGATTGAAGGCAGGCAGAGAAAGGGATGACAGAAGATGAGATGGTTAGATGGCATCATTGACTCAATGGACATGAGTTTGGGTAAACTCCGGGAGTTGGTGATGGACAGGGAGCCCTGGCGTGCTGCGGTTCATGGGGTCGCAAAGAGTCTGACACGACTGAGCGACTAAACTGAACTGAATTCAGTAAGAAGGTGATATTTGCCAAGAGATTGAAGGAAGAGAGGTGAGAAAGTGGTCCAGGCTGAGTGAACAAGAAACAGCATTAAGGTCCATTTGGCTGGAACCTGGTAGATGAAGGAGGACATGATAAAAGGTGTGTTCAGAAAAGTAGCAGGGATCAGATCTTGTCGGGCTTATTACACCTTTATAAGGACTTTGAGTTGAGTTCGTAGAAATGAGTTCTTAACAGATGCTTTCATTCACATTCTGAAAGTACCCACTTCTTTCTAAGGTCCTATACTCCATAACATTATTTGGTATGGATTCTCACTGATGCATTTTTATATACCTTCTTCCCATTCTAATCACTTAATTATAAGTCTGATTAGAATCATTCTTATCCAAATGGCTATCCATGAGTTTAACAGCTCTGTCCTTAAAAGCTCTGTCATTTTGTCAAGGATAGAGAAGTATAAAAGCTAAAAACAAAAAAGCAAGTAGAAGTCAATATTCTCCTGGACACAAAAATGAGTTTCCACAGAGATCAGAATTGGGACCATATAGATGTCCTGCAACAGAGCACAAGAAAAAGCTCCTGGACTATAGAAGATGTAAGATAGCCAATGTGTGATGTCCATAGAAACAAAATACCAGAAGAATCTCTCAAAACTCTGTGATTTCATATAGCATTGAGAGATGGGTATCAGCATTTAGAAGTCACACAAAATGTACCTATAAAACTGCAGGATTTGCGCTTTTGGTTTTGCCAAAGAATTCACGGGCTTTCTCTATACACAAAGTCCCCTGCCATGGGGGCAAAGAAGTGAATAAATGTGGGATGGCATCAGAAAATGCAATAAACATTCTTTCAAATAAATATGTACTGAACACAGACTACATGCCAGGTACTATGCTTGCTGCTGGAAATACACAGTCTTGCAGCATGACAAATTGATGTAATATGATGAATTCTCTCCTAGGTGGCAGCTCATGATGCTATATGGAAAAAGCAGCAGCCTAGATGGTTGGGGGCAAGGAAGATGGAAGAAGTGGTGAGAATTAGCTGCATACAGATGGGCTGAAAGGATTCAATGTCCCAGAAAGAAAAAAACTACAGGAGCAAAGGCCCCCAGGGAGCCTGGGAGGTGTTGATAAAGCTGTTCTGAATGACCTGAAGAGAGGTAAAGAGATGGGGTCTGGGAGTGATGAAGGCTGAGAGGTAAATACTTGTTCTTACCTTCCCAGTCACAATGGCACATTCATATCTGGAAAAATGCATGTGATTCTGGTCCTTGTACCTAACATTTACACATGGCCAGAAGCTTAGATGAAAGGCAAGCAAAATGGTCATGTGCATGAAGAAGTTTTCATATAAAGGAAGACTTTAAAACATTTAGATTCCCTAATAAAACCTAAAGGAGCAAATGTACCAAAGTCTATGAAACTGAAATAAATAATGAGTAGGATAACATGATGTACCCTTTGCTCATCAAATCCCACAGATAAAATTCTAGACAATCTCCAAGCAACCAGGGTACTTGATACATT